>NW_027493571.1:0-388753 GCF_021521415.1 Bidens hawaiensis | reverse complement strand
AAGCCTTCAAGCAATAAACAAAATGTGTGCAAAAGTCAGAAGCCTTAGAGCTTACCTCTCAAAACACCTCTGACTTGGGGGGCTGATGACAGGGGTAGCCCAAAGAATTAATAAAATGGTTCCCACACATTAACGCTAAAAGGGTTAAAAGGTTAAAAGCTTCGTTTCCCGCCCAAACTTATGTAAACAAGTACCCACGTGCTACAGTACAGTGTCAACTCACTATTCACATCATTGTACCTTCTGAGCAAGGGACATGCTCAGATAAAGTATTATTATTTTAATCATGGACCAATGGTCCAAAGTTTTCCACCCATAAAGGTCAACCCTCTAAGCAGACTGGAGGTCAATTAGTTTGTACACTGGACAAAAGGCTTGGTCTCTCCTTCTATAAAAAGAGGACTTAGCCATAAACAATACCAACAAGATCTGGGCAGATAACATACTTTCCCTGATCTTCTCTTCCTCCTTGAGAAATAGGTTCCTTGCTTATTTCTTTCTTACTTCACAAACATTATAGCTTCACCAAGAACCTCATCCAAAAACCGATCCCCAACATCACGGTCTTGGATCTTCGGTGAACTATAACAACTAACAGCAAACTAGTGAACCTCCTACATTTTGCAAACGTAGAGGGACACCACGACCTGCGTTAGGTTAACTTGAACCCTTGAAGCTTGTTAGCCTAACCAGCTCATTCACTATCATTGGTCTTACCTTTGTTGTAGCAACAGATATAAATCTAATTAAACACAAAATTTACTCAAAATATATAATTAAAAATAAAATATTGGGAACGATAAATATTGCAAGACAAGGCATATTTTGACCCAAATTAAATTGTTACATTTTTAAAAGCGTGTGTATTTTTTTTCTTACTTGAGCTACGACTCATCTATGGTTGTACATGTGTTGGGTTGGTGGGTTGAGTTTTTCTACCCTAACCTGACACATAACTTATTTGTGTCTTGTCACATTGAACCAACTTAAAGTCGAGCCATGGTTCAATAGACTTGTTTTGTTTTAGTTTCCAAGTATAAGTAAAACATAGTGCCTTAATAACAACTTACAAAATTAAGTACTCCATTTCTTATAAAACCATTTTTGTATTATGTGTTATTTTAACTGTTTTTATGTACTATTATCTCATTCTCTATTAACAAATCTAAAATAAGCTAAAGAGAATAATCGGTGAATTAACAATTAGAACTGACAAAATATAATTTTTAGACGTGAAGTTGATAGATAAAAATGTTCATAATAAAAAACAGTTACTTAACTTTTAAGTTTAAGATTTGTCACATGTAAAATCAAATTATTGACTTTATTAAAAAATTTTTAGAAGGGTTAATATCAGTCCACTTTCTAATAAGTCGTGTTCAGATTGACTTGTTTAAAAAACAGGTCATATTCGAATTGTGTTATAGCTCATGTTAAGAATTGAATTGCCCCTATAGATTCTTCAACCTTTACAATCAAGAAAAAGGTGATCCTACTTTGTGGACCTTGGTCACCTATTTTAAGTTTGTTATGTGAATATCTCGACTTCGTGTTTACTTCAATTGATTTTAAGCCATAAATTATTATCATTAAATGGGAGAACTGTTGTGCTAATTAAGAAAGTTAAAAAAGGCGAAGTAGATAAAAAATTGTTGGTGACTTAACTTATAATTATATCAATATACTAGTTTTAGAATCCGTGTGATGCACGGGATACTTAAAAAATGACAATTAAACTATAAAATCAAATTATTTATTTTTTTAATAACTATATTTTATCTAATTAAACGGTTTTATAAGATAAAAAATGCACCTAATAATCACTTGAATTAAATGCTAGCATATTTTTAATCATTATAATTTAGGTAGTTATTCTTTTATTAAATGATTGATTGACATGTTTTTGTTACACCGATATAGATAAGTTTTTGTTAAAAATAGAAAATAGTTTGAGCATGAAATTTGAGCTATGAACGAATATTGAAGTGCCTTGTGTCCACGGGATGATCTAACTAATAAAGTTACTAATAAAACAATGCATAATGTATATGAAAAAGCTATCACATCTATGCTTATGTACATACATTGATTTTATTTATATCACAAAATGATTTTTTTCAAAAATGAAAATGAACTTAATAAAAAAAAATAATGCATGTGCACATGTAAGACCCCGATCCCGGTGCCCTGCTTGGACATTAGATTTACTCATAAACACAGTTCTAAATATCAGAGTTAATTAAAACATTCGCGGAATAATAATAAAGGTCAATCATTCGTTACAAACATTCATAACTTGTCTTTTAAAACATAAAATATAATATCAAATTATTAAGACAAATATTTAGATGCCAGCCTTTTCGGATCTTGCCATGTGTCCCCCTCAAGCCAGCTGAGTGATTTACCTACGTGTATACTAAAAGTCAGCTACGCTGAGTGATTCTAGTTAATCAGACAACATACATTCATACATTTACTTTCATATACGCATCCGAAGATACATATTATATACTTTACTTGTTACATTTCTTTCATACGTTCATATATTCTTTCATACCATCACACTTTCATACTACATACATAACTGTCTTTACCATCTCAGATATTATTAGGGTCTGGTCCATTTCTTCTCTATCTCAGATATTATTAGGGTCTGGTCTCTTTCTTCTCTATCTCAGATATTATTAGGGTCTGGTTCATTTCTTCTCTATCTCAGATATTATTAGGGTATGGTCCCTTTCTTCTCTATCTCAGATATTATTAGGGTTTGGTCCCTTCTATCTAAGATATTATTAGGGTCTGGTCCCTTCTTTCCATACAACCATACATACGCTTCTTTACACGTACATGCTATTATATACATTCATACATATTCTTAATCATTCATATATCATTCATGCATCTTATGTAAAACTCACCTTTCCTGGCGATGCGTGCAGCATCCGAAGATCGTTCACGCACCAACAAGCATTCATTCATAAAATCAATCATTATCACATAAACAATATAAGGCATACACATACCACTTACGGTAACTGTATTAACTAATCACATCGAGTATGCACACAACCCCGAAAACATAACAAGGAAATGAGGCTAGAAACTCTCCTGAATGGCATAGCGGGGTTAGCTTGGAAAAATTTTATTTTCAGTAACTGTTTTTAACAAAAATTCTATTAGAATTCTTTAATAATATTTTATTGCTAACTCATACGCTATGACATTCCCGCTAACTCATTCGTTATGATGAATGACTACAGTCATTATAACGAATGACTAAGGCCATTCGTGCTTTCCTTGAGACGCATGAAGGGCTCATTCGTTACAGAACAATCTTATAACGAATGGCTCCAATTCGTTGTCTCCTCATGACGAATGAACGGATCACGAATGAATAAGGTCATTCGTGATTCCTATAGAACGAATGAGGGCTCATTCGTCATGCCTGCATTCTCATTCATTATGATTGCTTAACGAATGACCAGCGATTTGTTCAATCATAACGAATGAGCAAAAGCTCTTATCCAAATCTTTGACTCTGGATCAAAGTCAAAATCGTCAAGAACAACGACAGCCAATAGTCCACAGAAATCCGATTAACCTCCAAATCACGATGAAAAAACATAATTTTTGGTATCAATGAACTCGTATACCCAGCGCCTACATACCCTGACCATCCAATCATCCAAAGAACGTTGTTTTAAGTGGTGCGATTGATTCATTATATACCCGAGTCTTTATACAATTGATTAACGTATCAAATGTTAATGGATGACATTGTGAATCAGTTCGTTTGATTCGTTTTACCATATTCATATAGATCTAGGATTACTTAAACGAATCCGAACCTAAATTAACAAGTTTCCGTTATAAACGTACCTTTTTAGTTTTGATATCGGCTTTGGCTCGTTACGATGCTCTAACACTATCAAGCTCGGGTTTTCACCTTCGGATCTTGGTTCGGGATAAAAGAAAGTGTTTGTGTGTGTTTTTGAAGGTGTAGGCTATGGTGTAGAGATGGATAAAAATGGAAAGGTTTAGGGTTTAAGGGGTATTTATAATTCCTTAAGCCCATGTACCTAAGGCCCATTCCATCCCTTATACCATCTTTTAAATGTACAAGCCCACCCTCTAATAGTTTATTTATTTAAACCGACAAACGACACGTTATAGAATAAACGAAATTTCTTTTATTATTATCGTCGAAAATAGGATGTTACACAAAAACATACCCAAGAACGTTGCATCTATTGAAAAGTTCGTTTTCAGTATCATATATGTGTAATTTAAATAATTTTGGTTCTGAACCAATTTCGGGGAATAATTCTCATATAATAATAGTTTTGAGCTACTTAATAAAAAAATTTGGATAAGTTTGAGGGGATTCTCGACTTTTCCATAATGAGAACAGAAAGTAACATTTTTACACATCCAATTTTGTGAATGTTTTGCTTCACTTGAACATAATTTGTATGCCATTTTTCACATACAATATTTTGATCACTATTAAAGGAAAATTCAATGGTGACACAATATTTAAAATAATTTGATAAAGCTTAGAAGAATCGATAAGTCTGAAGGTGGCATGTCGAACGTGTTCATCATTTATTTGTAAAATTTAAATAGCCATGAGAAAAATACTCAATTTGTCAACTCCCGAATCTTTTGATTATCTCATAAATTGTCATTAAAAATAAATTCGAAACTCAATCGCATTTAAAATTATAACTTTCATTTGTTTTACATTTTCAGGTAAAACCATTGAACCCGTAATAAGTTGATAAATCTACTTGCATTCTCAAACTTCTAAAATTTTTAAATTACCTATTTTTCACCCGTAACAAATTTGAGCAAAATGTAGTTAATTTGTGTCAAACTATCTTCTTACCAACTTTTAACCCATAACAATAAAATTTAAGTTTTATAAAAAAACACGAAACAATCCTTGATAAGAAAAAACCAAGAAACTAAATATGATAAACTTCATTATATTTGAATGTGACTAGTATATACTATCCTTACAATTTAACATATATATATATATATATATATAATTTACTAAATTAACCAAAAAAGTAAATGGACATATTTAAATAATATATTTATAATTTACAAATTTATACGACAACGTATAAAAAATCAATAGATAAATGGATTGATTTAAAAAAAATGGTCTAACTTTTAAGCATATGTTTATAATTTAATGATTAATAAAAATGTTTTATAAGATGAAAGTATATTAGAGTTTTTTTATTTCCAATCTTCAAAAATATACATAGTATAACATGTTAATGATAACATTTAAAATTATATATTCTTTTCAATCGTTAACATACATGATTTGTTGTTGATTTTTAGATTTCACCAAGTATGTTGTGAAATATATTTTCTAACAACATATAGTAGTATAATATGTAAATATTTAATTTTATTCAAATATATAGATGTAATATAAATATAATTTAAAGAAAATAAATAATTTAACCATGTTATAGTTATAATATAAATTGAGTGTAAAAGAAAAGTGAATAATTGCTGATTTATGACATACATTAGTTTTTTTTTTTTTTTTTTTTTTGGGGGGGGGGGGGGGGAATTGTGTGAATTAACTACAAAGAGGCATGTGTCCACAATTATTTTACTTTATTTGAATAGCTAGATTATAGACAAAATGGTAAAACTCTTCCTTTATGTTAACATGAATTTTCAGTGGATTTCCTTTAGCGAAAAAAATAACAAAAAACATATTTTATGATTAAAATCCTTATCAAATTTTTGTCCTTTTGCCCTAACCCAATTAAGTTTTCTCGTTAAAACCAGTCATGCGCAAAACACATGAGGGTGAATTTGACTTTTACTACTTGAGGGACTATTTCTTTAGACAACTTAAAGTTTGAGCCAAATAAAAATATTTAAAAGATAAATTATCTCCCCCCCTCTACCCGGCAACTCCATCACCTCTCTCAACACCACCACCACCATCTACGGCCACCGTATTTTCCGATGAAACCGCCACCACCTCGTCGCAATCGGTCTCGGTGTCACCACCCTGTTTCCCACATCCACTGGTTCATCCCGTTGACTTTGACCAGATGGGTTTTCGTTCCTAAGGGTTTGCTCGTTATTGCCGGTTGTAACCGGAGAATCGGCTGCCGGAGACTCGACGGCGTCGAAGCTAGGGTTTGGGACAAGTGTCACACCCCAACCTAAGGGGGAAATGCAGGGGCGTGAGCTGATTGCTCACAACTCTAAAGGTACTATCATGCAATATTTAAAAGTGACAATATCTATTTAATTAAATTAAATGATTCAAATAATTCAAGTACAAAGTACAAAATCCATAATCATCCAACAATACAATTATATCACAAATGATCTTGTTTAAAAAATTTTCTAACTTAATGTCTTCCCTAAGTCTTCACCAAATCTTGCAACTAGTTCAAACAATAACCTGCTTACGTATATAAAATAGAAAGGTTTGTCAAAAACACATGTTGAGTGAGAAAACCACCAGTTTAAGAAACACCAGTAAAAATATATAATAAATAAAGAAAAATGCAAATTGAGTCATGTGAGATAAATAATTTAACCAATGAGCAAGTAAATAATGTTGCCGGTAAGCTCAATGTCAAATGAAACTGAACGACGGCTAACACGATGGGCGTATGATCATACTATACTGAGAATATGTTGGACCTCTCCGACATGTATTCAAGTAAAGCATATAAGCATATAAAACGTTAGGTATAAATTGTTAAACACACAAGACAAACAGCTGCAAGTTGAGTATTAAAAAATAGGTAAATAGATAAAGTACGCATATGTCCCCAAATGATTTCAAATAAGTAAAAAGGGGAGTGATTACTCACCTTAGTAAATAAGCAAGAGATATGATTTGTTAAGCTGTAAAGGTAGATCAAGCTATTCGGGACAAATACCGACGAGAATTACTAAGTAACAATAACTGCGGGAAAATACATACGGATTGAATACGAAGCTAGAATTAGATAGAGGTTCGGAAATTGATGGTCGAGTGTGTTCTTGCGAAATTTATATATTACGCTAATTCATTATTAGTTTTATTAAATAATATACCTTTAACTATGAAAAATTACATTTACAAATAAAATACTTAACTAAATAAATATTTATAACATTTGAATTGATTATATAAAGAGATTGTTTTAACATATTTACTTTAAACTACAATACTTTTAATACATATTTTTATTATTAATAAAGATTTCTGTTAAATAAATATTGTAAATAATAAAGGATAAATAATAAATAATATTTATATAAAATAAGATCTTTTATAAAATGCTTGAATTTATATATTTGAACATGTTTAATTTATAATATTATATTAAATATATTTTAGATTAACACTCTTTTTAAATTTTAAAACCTTTAACAATTTTTAATAATCTATTATACATACATACATATATGGTGTCTAACAAGGCTCGAAATAGTTACTAGTCAAAATATCGGTATCATAAAAATATCCAATAGTTATTTTATTTTTGTAAGGCCCCGATCCCGGTGCCCTACTTGGACGTTGGATTTACTAATAAACACAGTTCTAAATATCATAGTGAATTAAAACTTTTCGCGGAATATATAAAAGAAAAACATTAATTACATAAGTCTTAAAATTTAAAACAATAATAAACATGTCTTTTAGTTTAACCATCATAAATAAAGTCTTCAGATGCTATATTTTTTAATCTTTTGCCATGTGACCCTCCTCAAGCTAGCTGTCTCATCCTACTCACCTGCGTGCATACTAAAAGTCATCTACGCTGAGTGAGTTCTAGTTAATCATGCAACATACACTACATTTACATACTTACTTATATGTATCCGAAAGTGCATATTACTTACTTATTCTGCTTTACTTTCTTTTGTATATATATATATAAGTATATACCTTCATTCTTACTTTCATTCCTTCTTTCTTTATTTAGTACTTTCATATTTTAATCTTACTTTACATACATACTCATACGTTTTGAAGTGCCTTTGCCCTATAACCTCACATATATTATTAGGGTCTGCCACCCTCTTTCACAGATATTATTAGGGTCTGCTACCCTCCTTCACATATATTATTAGGGTCTACAACCCTCTTACCGTCAAATCATACATACCTTCCTTTTCTCTTATATTTACATACTTGCATACATACTCTTAATCTTTTCTACATTATTCATATATCATACACGCATCAATCATACACATTCATACATCATAAATACATTATTCATAATCATTCACATAGCATACACATACCACTTAAGGTAAGTGTATTAACTAAACACATCGAGTATGAACACAACCCCGAAAACATAACAAGGAGTGAGGCTAGAAACTTATATGGATCCTGTTTCTTTCTGATTTTATAGTAATACCCCTCTTTAGTTGTGCACGGCTAACTGTATGATAATTACAAGTAGCAATTAACTATTTCTAACTATATCATACTTCTAAGTTATTGTAGCTCATAGCTACGTGGGTCCGGGGGCAGCGCCCTTGGCAACGGGGTCTAGGGGCAGCAGCCCCTAGCAGGGTCTAAGGGGCATGCCCCTGGCTGGGGTCGGATCCTCAGTCTATTCGAATGGCAGGTTGCATTCGAATGGACCTTTGCTAAAAAAGGTTCTTTGAATGGCAGGTTCTATTCGAATGGACCTTTTATTAACATTAACTATTCTTTGCTAAAAATTCATCAGATATTTCTAAGTCTGGGTTAATCTTATCGAATCCTCAGTCTATTCGAATGGTAGGTACCATTCGAATGGACAGTCTATTCGAATGGTTCCTTTCTATTCGAATGGACCTTCTACAAAACTTCTATTCGCACCTGAATCAAACAATACAGAAGCGTAAATTCGTTTACTAGAAACGTACATGTCACAACATCTGAGATTTGCTTTGCTTTTCTTAAATACCGTGACCTTTTGCAACTTTATGAGACGAATAATTTTTTTAAACTTTATTCTTATTGTAACATAATGTTTTGTGTTTTTCCTCACGATTCGTAACCCAAAGCATATACAATGAGTTATAAATAGGTTGAATTAGAAATTATTATTATTTTTCAAATTACTTCAATTGCTAAGAACGTGATGCAATGGACCAAGATCTTTTACATAGAATTTTCGGCTTACGGCGTTAACTAAATAATAAACAATTAACGGTCAACTCATAATAAAAGTTTATTTAAGAAAGGAACGTGAAAAATGAAGTGTGTTCATTTATGTTCGTAAACGTAAGCTTATGTTCATTTACGTTCTTTTATGCACATTTGTTATCGTTCGTTAACATTTACCTAGCTTATGTTAATTTACGTTCTTTTATGTCCGTAAACGAGTTTATAGAGAGATGATGAATTTAAGAAACTGAATCAAAATTAAAATTAAAAAAACAAAACAACAATTTCCATTATAAAAATAATATCACAATAGCATTTGTTAGTTGTTACCTTGTGAATCTATTTGGGCCATGGGTGTGGTGGGCCAAGCCCATTAAAAATATTTATCATACTAGCCCGTTTTCTTTTAGCCAGCCCATTAAAAATCTTTAGCAAACCCTATAACTAAGACTGAGACCTAACTTAATATAACATATGAGTTTCTTTTAAGTTGCCGCAACAACACAATATTCATATTCATTTCTTAAATTAAGCTTGACTAAAAATTGGTAACATTAAATTTCATTTGAATATTTAAATATTGGATAACATTTTATTGACTTAGCTTAGTTATTTAAATTAAAAAAAAATTATTAATACTTTTTTAGATCTACAATTTTTTATTAATACTTTTTTAGATTTACAAATGTAGAATTTCAATCTTTAAGTTTGTACTCTTTTGTATAGTATAGCTTTATTCTTAAAGATTTGAATATTTAATAGCATATCTTCATATAAAACTGGATTTTTTTAATTATTTAGAATTTTAGTAGCTTAATTTTACATAAAAATTATTTTTTTCAAAGATTTAAATATTTAGTAGCTTAGTTTCACGTAAAATTGAAATTTTGTTGTAATCGAATATAAAAATGGAATTTTTATAAGATTTGAATATAAAAATGGAAATTGTTTTAAAAGATTTCAATATTTAGTAGTTTATATTCATATAAAAACAAAATCGTTATCGTGTTTAACATTTGAATATTTGATGAAGCTCTTTTGAGTTTTATTTTTTGGTTAACATTAATTTTTTTGTTAATTATAATACCTTATCGACAGCTGTTTAGATATGAATATTTAATTGACATATCAACTGAACTACATGTTAGGGCATAGATTTTATGCTGAGGATACTCTATCCTTATGTAGCTTGTGGATCATTTATCCTTGAGATATGTTCTAGGTTACGAAGGAGCAAGGATCCTTGGTATTATTTGTATACTAACGATTGTGTTTGAATGGTGTTGTGATTAATAGGTATAACGGCTATATGACCAAGTCTATATAATATCTCGCTACTGGAATAATTCAGCACGTGGTCAAGAGGCGAGGACGAAGCTAGTGGGAGAGTGGCGGATTAGTAGGACTTTTAGTTATAGATATTTTTTGTTTATAACGAGTTTATGATCAGCTAGTTTACTTCACTTGTCACTTCACACACTTGAACAATATTCAAAACTCTCTCTAGCAGTACACACACACATAGAAATCATTGTATTACTGATCACAATCTCCACCATTGTAACCTCATTTTTTGATTAATAAAGTGGTGATAGATGATTTGTCATCACCCGGGGCTTTTGTGTCGGCGATCCGACAAAGATCAAGGGCTTTTCATCACAAAAAATGTCGGGTCCGTATTATTTGGTTTGTACTTGGGTCGTGTTTGTTTTTGGTTTGTGTCTTCTACGTATGTATAAACCGAGATCATGGTGATCTGGTAGGCTTGGGCTTGTTATGGGCTAGGTTGTAGTTCTCCTATATATAGATATTGTATGTAGGGTTTATAGTTTGGCCGTTCACAAGAATAGAAGTGGGACGAGTTTTGTGTAATAGTTGCTTAAACATTTGACGTAATCTATGTATGTTTTGAAGCTTTGTTGGTGTGATTTGTGTTCTTGGTTAATTGTCTTGAATCATCTCGTGTTATATTCCGCAATAACATCGAGATAGTTGATATCATATTGAAAGATCCGTTCACGGGACTTACAATTGGTATCAAAGCCTTTTGAACCAATCAAGACTCAGGTTTGATAACAAAGGATTCAGGATTTTTGTTTCTTTTGTGCGTTTGGTGGTTTGTGTGATTTTTTCGGAGAGTAGGTCATCAGGGAAGAAGAAAGGGATTGTTTTGGTCAAAGATTATCTTATCTTTGGAAATAATTTAAATCTCACTGATTTAGGGATTCGGTTGTTACCAAAATCATCTGGTCAAACTTGTTCTCGGCTTGTTAGACGGCTTTCGGGATCTCAGCTATTCTGAGATCTCAAACTTGTTTCATCGTTTTCGGCCAAAGACTCTTAATACTTGAACAAGAAATCATAGTTTTCGGCTTAATTCGGGTGTTCTTGGTCAAAATCAAGTGTTCTCGGGTATATTTGACTGTTCTCGGTTGAATCTCAGAGTTCTCGGTCAACGTTAGTTACCGGCAAGATAGTGTTCTCTGTTGGTATCCTTTGTTCTCGATCAACGCTGGCTGTGATCTGATCTGTTCTCAGCCAGTTTACACTTGGGCCGGATCAATACTGTATGGACCTTAACATTTGGACTTTTGTCTAACTGGACTGTGAAACTTAAGATGGACAAAATAAATAATGGTAATGGATTATCCAATGCTAGACTTCATCAAGAACAGGACTTAATAATGGGAACTACTACTCGCATACCCCGTCTACTGTCTCATGAGTGGTTTAGCGAGTGGAAGTTCAGATTTGAGAAATACGTTAAAATTAAAGATGCTAAATTTGAAGAAGTATTATCAGGGGTTCTCATGTCATCACCTACCAACGTGAGAACTCTCAGGCAATTGCTGTGAAGCCTGTTGAATTGTATGATGATGTTGATTTTGAGAAAATATAAGAAGATGAAAAGGCGCTTTCAACATTAACCATGGCACTCTCAACTGAGATTGCATTGGGTTTTAGGGAACTGAAGTCTACTAAGGCATTATGGGAAGCCTTGATTGAGGTGTATGAGGGTAATGAAGACATGAGAAGAAGTCGTCAAGATCTGTTGCGACAAAAATTTAATATGTTTAATCGCATTTTTTAAGAGAGTCATTGGAAACACAGCCGCATAGGTTCATAGCTCTTGTAACTGAGATGAGATCTGCAAGTATTAATCTGACCGCAGCTGAGACAAATAATAAGTTGGTAAACACTTTGCCTCAAAGTTGGGATATGAACATTGTTGTAATTAAAAAGACGAAGGATCTCAACAGACTCCCTTTGTCTGAAGTGATGGCAATCATCAAGGCTTGTGATATGGATGACAAGCAACGGGCCATAAACCATATAAACTCCTACAATGCAGCAGGCTACAGTGTTGCTTCAAATAATGCACTCATTTCACAAGACAAATTCTCAATGTTCAAGACTACTCAGGGACAACAACAATTTCAACCACAAGGAAACTTTTCAATGTTTAAATCCGCTCAGGGTCAGTTCTCTCAAGCTTTACCACAACCAACTCTAGTGTTCTTTGCTAAATCTGCTCAATCACCTACTGCTAATGTTAAACCTCAAACATATGGTGTATCTCCTAGTCAGAATTCAAATCAGATTCCCTCTATTTCAAAGGAAACTCAAGATAACATTGCTCTAATGGCAGGACTCATGAACTACTACAACGCATTCCTTGCTGGAGATCTGGTTCAACCAGTAGTTGCTGCTGACCTTAATCAAACTCATCAAGATGATGTAGAAGAAATGGACATTTCTTGGCAAATCACCATGGTAGTGTTTCGGGCTAAGAAATTTACTAATAGAATGGGAAGGAATTGTTGGTGCATGATGTCAGTAGTTCAGTGTCTAGTGTCTGTAATCGAGTTTGTAATGTTTTGTATTTGATGTAAGCGAAGTTAGCTAACAAGTTCGCTGATATAGGAGAACTTGTTAGACAAGCGAAGTTAGGGACAACTTCGCCTGAACATGCCAGGCGAAGTTGTCGTGATATATATTGATTAGGTTACGGCTTGATCAGATAAAAAGTTAGAGTTTTATTATTCGAGTTTCCGAGTCAGAGAGTCCTGTAATCAGTGATTGATATCACGTGTTTAAGGTTGCAATATAACGAGTATTTGTTTATTGTAACGTGTGTTCGATTGTGTTAACTCGTATTGTCTTCTACGCTCGTAACGTCTTACGTAGGGATTCCGCACCTACGTAGAACGAGATATCTCGTGTAGATCCGGCTGGGAACCTACAAGTGTTATCAGAGCCTTAGGCTCTTATGTTATGGTTCGAGATATGCGTTTTGGTGTTTCTGGCACGTTTCTGATGCGTTTATGACCGAACAGCTGCTACAGGCGAAGTTATGGGGTTCAGGCGAAGTTGCCGCTACTGTTTGTAGGGTTTCGGTTTAAGATATAAGGTTAAGCGAAGTTATCCACAACTTCGCCTACCTCACAAGTTCGCTTATCAGCCAGGCGATGTTATGGACAGGCGAAGTTATTGACAGGCGAAGTTTTAGCCAGGCGAAGTTATAGCCAGGCGAAGTTATGGACAGGGGAAGTTGACTTTAGGCGAAGTTAACGAGAAAAAAAAAAGGGTGTTTTGAAGTTTTCGTCTGTATGGCCAGGTGTACACGATTATTGTGAGACCGGAGATGTTGTTCCGTCAATGAGTGAAACTTGTTATCTCTGGGTCTTACGTGTGAACAAATACGTGTCAACTCTGGATATGGAGTTGAGTTTGTGAATGGGATATTGATTGAAACTGGATATTGACACATATTTGGGTGTTTGTGGGCAATGAAATTGTTGTTGTTCGAGGTTGACCAACTAAAGAAAGTCAAATTGAACTGAAGGTTTTCGTCATTACTGGATTGCGGTCAGAGCATATTATTTATGTTATTTTCAAGGCGTTCGAGAATTGGATCCTGAAACGTGATGCTTATTTATTAAAGTGAAAATTCTGGAACAAGTTGGATTTAATCGGGAATTAAACTGTTTATGTTCTTGATCGTTACCCCTGGTGATTGAAGATGCTTCGGATTAATTAATGGTCATGTGTGTTAGATTCTGTCAAGGTGGTTTTGTGATGAAATTGATCACTTGATGTTGAGTAGTTGAAGATTAAACCTTATCGTATGCCGACGTGTTGGTGAAGTTGTGGAGGGAGCCCAACTTCACGTGTTGGTGAAGTCAGAAGGACTCACGTGATTGGTTGAGATGATTAATTAGGCACGGGGATGCATGCATTTCAAAGACCTCAATCTATTTAGTCGGAAAAGCTTACACTGAAGGGGAGATCTGATATCGAAGACGCTGGGTGATGGTAGATTTGTGAAGCTACATGACAGTTTCAGACACGGCTGGTTGAAGAGCAAACAGAAGATCATCAGTTAAGAGGGAGTCTGTTGGTGCATGTTTTGTAACAGATGATCTTTTGTGTTTGTTAGAATTGAGAGCAACGGTCAAAGGGGAGTCTGTTGGTGCATGTTTTGTGACCGTCGCTATGCAATTCTGTTCAGCCGAAACGATGTACGAAGTTAGGACAATTTCGCCATAGGCGAAGTTAGAACAACTTCGCCATAGGCGAAGTTGTAACAACTTCGCCTACAGGCCCAAGCCCGTGAAGTTTATATATATATATATATATATATATATATATATATATATATATATATGTGTGTGTGTGTGTGTGTGTGTGTGTGTCTTGGTTAGGTTTGGGTATCCAGAAATTAAGAGTTTTGTGTGATAAGTTCAAGTAGCTAGAGAGAAACCGAGAGAGATAGTCGTGTGGGACGACCCGAGGTAGAGCTCACCTCGGGTCGGCCGTCATTTGTTTTCCACAACTTCGCCTACCTTCTCAAGTTCGCCTGTATCAGCGAAGTTACCCACAACTTCGCCTTCTTCACAAGTTCGCTTACCTTAAGCGAAGTTATCTACAACTTCGCCAAATCAGGCGAATTTAAAAAGAAAGCGAAGTTCAGAATCAGCGAAGTTCAGACTTAAGCGAAGTTATCCACAACTTCGCCTACAGTACTGTTAAAAATAAAATTTTTATTTTTCGGGTTTCTGTGTGTTTCTTGAAAGATGTCTTCAATCAACATTACGGAACTAGTTAAGATGGAAGTGGAAGCGGGTTCGGCTACAAAGGCACCGAAGATGCTTAAGAAAACCGATTATGTAGCGTGGAAAGATCGTTTTGAACAATATGTCAAGTACCAAGATGCTAAGATGTGGGTATGCATACAAGATGGTTACATTCCACCTACTGCTGAGTATGAGGGTCGTGATCAGATAAAGAAATACAAAGAGATGGAAGAAGAAGAGAAGAAAATGTATGAGGCTGAAAGCAAAGCTCATGCTTCGATTACTATGGCTCTTCCACAAGAGATTCTACACACCTTCAGAAAGTATAAGACTGCTAGAGAGCTTTGGGAAGCTCTTGAAAACCGTTTTGAGGGTAATGTGGGAATTCGTGCTTCAAAGATTAAACTACTTAAAACCCAATTCTCGGTCTTCAAGTACTTGAAGAATGAATCACTTGATGATATCATCACGAGATATTATCATCTGATGACCGAACTCAACAATTATTCAATTGCTTACAAAGAAGATGAAATTGTTGAAAAGCTTCTTGTTGCTCTCCCACCGAAATGGGAAATGTACACTGTGTTGATGAGAGAAGACAAAGACTTTGCTGACTATGACCTGGAAACAGCAGTTAACAAGCTACGAAATTTTGAACTAAACATGGTTCGAAAAGAGACACCTACTGATCAGGTTCAAGATCCAGGAATGTATGGTGCAAAGGTTAATACAAGTTCAAGTTCGAAGTCTGATTCGTCTGCTTACTACTCAAAGGGAGAGTCGGGCGCTAACTCAACACCTGAAGGTCATGTATCTCTCAACATGAATGGTGATGTATGCTTTGTAGCTGGAGGATCAAATGCTTCTAACCCTCAAGCAACCAAGAGTAGTTTTACCCCAAGTGTTTCGAACAACAACTACTCAAGGATGCCCATGAGTGTTAAATCTGCTGAACAGCAGTTTGCTCTCTATGCATCATTTATTGCTTCGTATGAAAATTACATTCAGGGTAAGATTGTTGATCCAGCAATATTGGAGGAAAACTATGATCAGATCGATGCTGATGATCTGGAAGAGATGGATCTGCAGTGGCAGATGGCGATGATTGTGAGAAGGGTTAAGAGGTTTATGAAGAAGACAGGAAGGAAGTTTGTTGGTGAGAGACCGGGTTTTGACAAGTCAAAGGTGCGCTGTTACAACTGTCAACAGAATGGCCACTTTGCGAAGGAGTGCACGAATGAGAGAGTTGAACGTAGTCAGAACAGGTCGACACACCAGAATGGGGGTGGTAATGATAATAGGGCCATGATTTCCAGACAGACTGGGGAATATAACTGGAATCTGCATGTTGAAGAAGTGTTCGAACAGGCCAATATGGCGAACATCAAAACAGCAGATACTGAGGAAGTGACTGGCGAAAGTGAAGCTTACATGGCAGAGGCTCAAAATGAAGCTTGTATGACAGATGTGAAAGATCAGCTCACCGAGGTAAGTACTAAACGCCCTTGCACTAAGTGTGAAAATCTGTCTGAACAATTGTCAACTATAACTGATCAGTATGTTAGTTTGGATGCTCAATTTAAACCTTAAAAGAAGAACATCATTTCACTAAAGCTAGAGAAAATAGTTATAAAGTAAAAATAAAAGCTAGTGAAAAAGTTATTAGAAGTCTTTAAGCAAATCTAGCTGAAAAAATTAAAGTAATTGATCTGAGCTATGAAGTGTTAGAAGAAAAAACCAAACTAATAGCTGAAAGGGATAAACATATAGCTTATCACCAGGTGAAAGTGGTGGAACTTAACAGGAAACTTGAGAGATTTAGAAATTCCACCGCTATACTTGATCACCTCGTTAGTGATCAAGGTTCCCCAGTTAAAAGGGGAGGAATTGGATATCATGAAGTTCCACCACTGTACAATCATAATTACACTTATGATCCGAGTAATCAGAATTCTGTTGATGTTGATTATAGTCAGACAGTTCCGGTTAAGGTAACTAGTAAAGAACCAGAAGTTAGTAAAGGCGAAACAAGTAAGCCTGTTTCAAATGTTAAGATTTCTGCTCCAAGTTCTGTCTCATGAAACTCGGACAAGTCATCTGAGTCGTGTGAGACAAAAGAAAAGGCAGTGTTACCAAAAAGTGGAAAGAAACATAAAACAACTGAAAAGAAATCTCCACTAAACCCGTATGTTCCACCATATGTGAGACAAACGGGCAGTAATGCAGCCTCATCATCTAAAACAACTGTTGAAAAGAAAGTTGAACACAGGAGTTGTTTCAGATGTAATCAATTAGGACACCTAATTGCTGATTGCCCTCTGAAGCAGAGATTCAGAGGTGTGAGGCCTTCAAAAACTGAAAACAGATCTAACAGTAACTATAATAGTGGTAAAACTGAAAACTCATCAAAGTTCAGAAATTGGACTAATTCAGGTTTTCAAAGAAAAAGATCTCAGTTTTTCACTGCTAACAATCAAACCATAAGTAATAATTCACTTAATTCTAGAAGGTTTGAATGGCCTCATAGTCAATCTCCAAGAAGGTATCCTTTCAGGACTTACAGAAACTATACTGATACTAACTTTGGACAGCCAAGGTACGGGATGTATCGACCCAAGACCAATAGATCTTGGGTCTTCAGATTTTAATCATTTGCTTTAATCGTGCAGGAACAGTTGAACAGGGCTGCAAACAATCAATGGGTTGTGAATAGCGGTTGTTCCCGGCACATGACGGGTAACAAGAAATTGTTACACGATTGGAAACCTGTTCAGGGAGGAAGAGTGAGTTTCGCTGGAGAGAGCGGTGGTAGGATTACAGGAATTGGGACGGTGACTAACGGAAAGATGACGTTAGAGAAAGTAAATTTTGTTGAAGAACTGAAGCACAATCTGTTGAGTGTTTCGCAGATTTGTGACAAAGACTACACCGTGCATTTCACCAAGAATGAAGCGATCGTGCTATATCCTGGTTTCAAGATACCAGAGGATTGGATTGTTATGAAGGCTCCAAGAGAAAAGAATACGTATATAATGGACATGAGGTCGACTGAGATGACCACAGAAGAATCGTGTCTTCTGTCGAAAGCAACTGAATCGGAGTCTGAATTATGGCATAGGAGAATGGGGCATATTCATCTTCGAAAAATGAACTACCTTGTCAAGAATGGGCTTGTGCTGGGTGTTCCCTTGAAGAATTTCAACTTTGAAGATCAATGCTTAGCATGCAAAAAGGGAAAGCAACACAAGAAATCCCATCGCACCAAGAAGGTTAACTCAATAGTCAGTACCCTAGACCTACTTCACATGGATCTCTTCGGTCCAGTGAATGTAAATAGTCTGGGAGGAACATCTTACTGCTTGGTGATCACTGATGATTTCTCTCTATATTCCTGGGTATATTTCCTGAAGTCAAAGGATGAAACTGTTCAGATGGTAAAGAATTTGATTACCAAGGTTGAGAATATCATGGGAAAAAGGGTTAAGTACATCAGAAGTGACAATGGGACTGAGTTCAAGAACTATGAGATGGAGATCTTCTGCTTACATAGGGGATTGAACACCAGTACAGCGCTCCGTATACACCGCAACAAAATGGAGTGGCTGAGAGGAAGAACAGAACTTTAATTGAAGGAGCCAGAACCATGCTGGCTGATTCGAAACTTCCCGTGGTGTTCTGGGCTGAAGCAGTTGCAACAGCCTGTTATATCCTTAATAGAGTGTTAACTGTTAAAAGATTAAATAAAACCTGTTATGAACTTATGCATGGGAGAAAGCCCAACTTGAGTGGTCTTCAACCATTCGGGTCCCCGTGTTCGATATTAAAGACCAATTCTAAATTTGGTGAAGTAGCCGACGAAGGAATCTTAGTCGGATACGTTGTTGGGACTCCCAACAGACGGGTATTTAATACATCGACCAGCAAGGTTGAGGTGGTGTGTAACACTGATATCACAAGTTACAAATCACCAAAACCAAGCACGGGACCCGCCGCGGTTTTCGACTATGATAGACTTTTTAAATCTTTTAACATGCCTTATTTCGATTTTGCAGAAGTTGAGAAAAGAATTGCTAAGAAGATGATATGCGATGAGGAAGACACTTTGGTGCAACGACCACAGTATGATGAATGTCAGCCTTCCTCGTCAAATGCTGTCAAATACCCCTGCTGCCTCTACTGAAGAGGAATTCATCAATCCGTTTCACTCTCAACATCAATCACCCATTGATGAGCTATCTTCAAACTTGGAAGATAATCTGAATGTCAGTTCGCATCCGACTACGAGAATTCACAAAAATCACCCTCTGGAAAATGTGATAGGTGATCTGTCCGATGGTGTACAAACAAGACAAAGCTTGAATGAGCACACCTGTGTTTACACAAGCATTAAAGAATCAGGCATAATCAACGAATGCTTGTACACCTGCTTTATCAGCCAGATTGAACCAAAGAACTATCAAATGGCTCTCAAGGACAGCTCGTGGGTCGAAGCCATGCAAGAAGAATTAGCCCAGTGTAAGAAGATGGAGGTATGAAACTTGGTTGCAAAACCAAAGAATGTGCATGCGATTGGCACAAAATGGGTCTTCAAATGCAAGAGAGATGAGAAAGGGATTGTTATCAGGAACAAGGCGAGACTGGTTGTTAAAGGCTTTAATCAGCAAGAGGGGATTGATTACAATGAGGTGTTTGCTCCTGTGGCAAGATTGGAAGCCATTCGGCTGTTTTTGGCATTTGCTGCTCATAAGGAGATGAAGGTTTTTCAGTTAGATGTGAAGAGTGCGTTCCTAAATGGTAAAGTCGATGAGGTTGTGTACGTTGAGCAACCTCCGGGTTTTCCTGACCCTGACTTTCCCGATCACGTGTACAAGCTAAGTAAAGCGCTGTATGGACTACATCAGGCACCTCGTGCCTGGTACTCAACGTGATCCAATTACTTGCTTGAGAATGAGTTTGAAAGAGGTAAGATTGATAGCACATTGTTCTTCAAGAGAAAAGGGAGCGACTTTCTACTGGTGCAAGTCTACGTGGACGACATTATCTTTGCTGCATCAAAGGTCGCCATGTGTCAGGAGTTTGAGGCCGTCATGAAGAAGAGATTTGAAATGAGTGCTATGGGTGAACTAACTTTCTTTTTAGGACTGCAGGTTGATCAGAAGAAAGATGGTATGTTCATTCATCAGACGAAGTATGTCCATGATGTTCTCAAACGTTTCAAGATGGAGGACAGCACTCCATACGATACTCCAGTCTGCGTCAACCACAAATTGGGTGCTGAGTCAGACAACGATGCAGACGTGGACCCAACCCAATATCGGGCTATAATAGGTTCTTTAATGTACTTAACTGCTTCTAGGCCTGATATAATGTTTGCTGTTTGTCTTTGTGCTCGCTTTCAGGCAAACCCAAAGGAATCTCACTTGAAGGGTGCGAAGAGAATATTGAGGTATCTCAAAGGCAAACCTAAGCTGGGGTTGTGGTACACAAGAGGAGGAGACTTGGATTTGGTCGCCTACACAGATTCTGATTATGGAGGGTGCAATCAGAGTCGGAAGTCTACAACTGGTGGATGTCAGTTTCTTGGTGGCAGACTAGTGTCCTGGCAATGCAAGAAGCAGACCTCAGTCGCAATTTCAACCTGTGAAGCAGAATACATGGCAGCATCCAACTGCTGCTCCTAGGTTCTTTGGATTCAACAACAGTTGCGCGATTATGGTCTGAATTTTACTCTTACTCCTATTTGCATTGATAACACTGCTGCTATCGCAGTAACTAACAATCCCGTTAAGCACAGTAAAACTAAACACATTGACATACGTCATCATTTTATACGGGATTGTGCTGAGAAGAAACTGATTGAGCTCGAAATGGTTGATACGCTAGATAATTTCGCTGACTTGTTTACGAAAGCGTTTGACAAAACTAGATTTCAAAACCTTGTTGAGCTGAATGGGATGATCAATCCCGAGTAACCATGCTTTATGTTTTTGTTTTTAAAAAAAATATATATGTGAGCTATTGAGACATTCTAGAGTACTTACTAGTTAATCAAGATGCAAGATAGAGAACGGGATTGAGAGTCCAAAGATCGAAGAGTTCCTACTATTTAATCAGACACTACGGGTCGAGGTCAACTCGGGGTGACTTGGGGAAAGCCAAATACGCTTTGAGAATAGATAGGAGGTATCATAATCTCTGAGTTGTTGCCCACTTAAGTTTTGAGCTTAATTGAACTTAACCCGTATCACAGAAACAATGAAAATCATTTTAAGTTATTACCTGCTTACAACCTGTTTCTTTATGTCATAATAAAGCTGAACACGGATCTGTGTGACAGTCACGGAGTTAGTATGATTCCTGTTCGGATCTTTTCTAAAACATGGTAGTCCCTATCGAGACTGAAATTTGATCCCGTGTACTTTAAATTTTAAAATTTTTTCTACTTATGTAATTGTATGATTTTATATCTGGTTACTTGGTCATGATCGTATCATTTATCTCTTTAAAGGATGTTTTAAAACTTAATTGCAAATTGTTCAATGTATGGGGTTGTTTTGAAAAATTTTAATATCAGCGAAGTTGTGTATAACTTCGCCTGCAATAGGCGGAGTTATCCATAACTTCGCCGGTACATCTGTGATCCTATATAAAGAAGTTTTTAGGTCAAACTTGTTCATTATTTCAAAAACCTCAGCGAACTTATTCTTTCCTGTCAACCGGCGAACTTATCGTATTATCGTTCGATTCAATCTGTGTTCATTCTTTCTCGATTTCATTGTCGATTAAAGGTCTGTAGGGTTTATAGTTTCATATAATCATTGTTTTTGAGGTTAATCATCAGTCATTACGACTCGATTATCGACCTCGTCTTTCGAACCTTAACACCCGATTTTCAAACTTACTTTCACGTGATAGTAAACATATTAATCGTCCAAATCGACTCAAAATCTTGTGTTAACTGGCCGAAATCTTCAAAATTGTCCAAATCGATTCGATTGAACAGCCTTAACTGTCGCCGTTTCATATTCGGCGAAGTTACAGTTTAAGCGAAGTTATCCGTAACTTCGCCTGAGGTTTAACTTCGCCTGATAATAGTTTTTGAAACAGTTTATGAGGCGATGTTGTGGTTAGGCGAAGTTCTCATTAACTTCGCTTGGACCTTTTTACTTAACAGTTAACAGACGAAGTTCAAGTTGAAGCGAAGTTGTTTCCCAACTTCGCCCCACCTTTAACTTCGCCTGTACAGAATAGATCACAACTTCGCTCATGGTAACAGGCGAACTTGTGATTTGCTTTGACGTTTATATAATTTAGCCTGTTTGTTGCAGATATGCCTGCTGTAGCTGGAGCAGGTGGTGCAGGCGGTGATGACGGAGGTGATAACCAAAGACAGTTCTTCCCGGGTCACAACATGTATATAACATTAGACCCGGAGGCGAGCTGAGTTGATGATTTCCGCGAAATCATCACGTTTCTGTTACGCTCGCGTATATTCCACGCGATCACTACAACACTGCCGATATCCTTGCCCAACATTGAGGATTTTTGGCAGACCGTGGAATATGACTGTAGAGTCGAGCCCCCGGTGATGCGCGCAACAGTCAACAATCAGATTGTTCAGTTCTCTTCTGAACAAATCCGGGCGGCTTTACGGAATGAGACAAGGGATGACCCGACAGAGTTTGTGGCTCCTTTCCGTGATGGAGCGTTTTTGAGGATGGGATACTCTGGTCCCTTGGGGGATACGCAGAGAAGGAAAGGGTTTTTGCTTGACCAGTGGCGCTTTCTCATGCATGTCATGATTGTATGCATGTCAGGGAGAAAGGCTGGCATTGATGGCATGGGCGCGACCATGCAGTCGGCGATAACTGCTCTGACTTACAACAAGCGATACAGCTTTAGTCAGATGGTCTTCTATGAGATTGATCGTCAGAGAAGGGCGATGGCGCGTGAGAGATTCATCATGTATCCAAGATTCCTACAAATGATCTTGAATCATGTTGTTCCAACGCTACCTCAGCGCCGTCCGATCAGATACGTTGAAAGTGTGAATAACCGGATCTTCGCCCAATGTAGATCTTCGAGTGCGAGGAGAAAACCTGAGCTCCGTCCTCGCCATACTCCACTGTTTGGGTACTTAATCAACCCAGGGTATGTGCCTGCTCGTGGGGACGAGTTTCGGGACCCGGCAACACAACAGGCAGGAGCACCTCAAGTTTTACCTGCTGCACCTGTTGTGTCACCGGAGGAGAACGTGGACCTTGATGCTGAGTTTAGAGGTCAAGGCTACTTTGACATGGAACGGGTGGACCCTGGAGAGTTTGTGCAAGTCTCGGTTGAGAGGGTGTCGACTGTGAATGTTACTAGGACAGCTGCTACGGTGGCTGGTTCTGATTCTGATGATGAAGTGACTGAGGCAAGAAGGATTATGGTAACTCGAGAAAGACTAC
Source organism: Bidens hawaiensis (assembly GCF_021521415.1). Lineage (NCBI taxonomy): Eukaryota > Viridiplantae > Streptophyta > Magnoliopsida > Asterales > Asteraceae > Bidens > Bidens hawaiensis. Next base: position 365,072 of record NW_027493571.1, on the reverse strand, counting down.
ATGGGAAGAGAAAGAGAACTGATGATGACAGCGAGTCAGACTATGAGGAAGAGGTACAACAGTTAATACGCAGATCAAGAAGGGAACGGATAGGTGCAGGTTCTAGAGCTGGTGAGAGCTCGAGGGTGGTACGTTTCACCCCACCCGCACTATCCAGTATGACAATGGTTCCCTCAACATTACAGGTTACAAGGCCAGGCGCTACGGATGTTCCCGTGGTGGCTACCTCATCTACATTTGGCCTCACACCCACTACTTTCCAACTATCGGCTCCTGAGATTGTCTCGTTGCCGCCTCCAACTCTTACTCCAACGGAGGTCGTGGCACGCTTTATTGAGTCGACTGTTGTGGCCACTGCAGGGTTATCGGTGATGATACCACCTGCGGTTACGTCTACTTCTGAGGTCCCGATTACATCGGAAATCCCTCCTTAGTACACTCAAGATATATCACATCTGAGGTTTGATTTCGATGCAACCTTATCAGACTCAGAACGAATAGCAGCACTTGAACGGGTCGTGGCAGAACAGTCAAGGATTAATCTTATCCAGACCCAGGCTATTCAACGCCTAGTTGCAGAGAATCAGATGCAGTCGTCCCTGCTGGTAGAACATGGAAAAATCATAGATGCTCTGAAGGAGTTCTTGGCATCTCAGGGGGAGACGAGCTGTAAAGGCGATGAGTTGAGGACCAAGAGGAGAAATGATCGAGACGATGATCCCAATGCATCGAAAGGTGCAGGTGGTGAGTTGCCAAGAACTGTACAAGCTCTTGGGACTTCCACAACTCAGGGGGAGTCGACAATTGCAACTGGTGGTGATGATGTGGTGGTAGTGGAGGTTGAGGAGATGGATGATGACTTTATGTGTGATGATGATGTATTACCGAGTGATGAGATAGAGAAGATTGGTGAACAGATTGTGATTGATGATGAGATAGAAGAGGGAGAGATAGTAGAAGAGAATGTAAAGCATGAGATTCCAGAAGTCGATAACGCAGATATGAGTAAAGAGATGGGAAATGATGAGACTGAATGGGAAGAGCTGCCTAGATGGAAAGAAGGATATGCTCAGTGGTTCGTCAAAACGAAGAAACCAGCGGTCCCTACTATGTTTAAGAAGACTTACAACATTAGAGGATATGCTGAAGCGAGAAAAGGGATTATCTGCTGGATATACGATGAGCAGTTGAGGCTCTTCGTGATTAAGAGATATGATGGTATTCAGTACTTCAAAAGAATGTTGAGATCGTTGAACACACTGCCAGAATGTGAAGTGAAAGACTTAGCCAGATTGGGATTGATAAATCGAAGTGATGATAATATGGCTAGAGTCATCGGGAAGATAGTATGGAAGGAGAGTATAAAGGAAAAGAAGTTTGAGCTGCTGAAACCACAGAAGGGTAAACTTATCAAAGATAAAGATAGAGGGTTGAGAGCAGATGGCAAGCCTTGGATGATTATGAAGCATAAACCGATCCGGTGTTTGAAAGAAGTGCCGATGAAACAAATGCCCAAGGATGTGCTCAAAGAGTTGAAGTGGTGGTATGTAGATTGTGAGACAGCTGAAGCAGTGATGGAAGATGAAGATGAACAAGAGCTGCTGAGAGTCTATGATCCGATGCATCTAGTGAACCTGTCTCGAGAAGATCTGCAGGTGCTGAATGAGAAGAAAATCTTTTATATTTCTGCTTGGAAAGACGAAGCGAGGAAATATCAAAGAGTTGTGTCGGTATGTATACGAGAAGGAGTGAATGCTTAAAGATGAAGATTCAAGATTGTTGAAGATTACAAGACACGTGCTTGAAGATAAAGAGATGAAGCTACTGCCAAGGGGGAGTCTGTTGGTGCATGATGTCAGTAGTTCAGTGTCTAGTGTCTGTAATCGAGTTTGTAATGTTTTGTATTTGATGTAAGCGAAGTTAGCTAACAAGTTCGCTAATATAGGCGAACTTGTTAGACAAGCGAAGTTAGGGACAACTTCGCCTGAACATGCCAGGCGAAGTTGTCGTGATATATATTGATTAGGTTACGGCTTGATCAGAGAAAAAGTTAGAGTTTTATTATTCGAGTTTACGAGTCAGAGAGTCCGTAATCAGTGATTGATATCACGTGTTTAAGGTTGCAATATAACGAGTATTTGTTTATTGTAACGTCTGTTCGATTATGTTAACTCGTATTGTCTTCTACGCTCGTAACGTCTTACGTAGGGATTCCGCACCTACGTAGAACGAGATATCTCGTGTAGATCAGCCTGGGAACCTACAGGAATAATTGGAATGTGACAAATAATCAGAAGGTGGGTTTTAACAAGGACACTATGAAGTGTTACAATTGTCACGAGCCGGGTCACTTTGCATGTGAATGTACTAATCCGACCAAGGAAAGAAACATGGAAAGGGCGCTGGTACCAGTGAGAAGTGCTAGAGGAGAAAGTGGAGCTAGTTCGGGTGATGGTGAACGGGGTATGGTAGCTCAACAGTTCTCCTGGAATGATCAGATGGCTGCTCTCAACATAAATAATCAGACTGCCAACTTTGCTCATGTTGAAGATGCTAAAGAAGAAAATGCTGCTGAGGAACAAGTCAAGGAACTTCAATTTGCTTTTATGGCTTTTACTTCTTCCAGCTCGTCTAAAGTAAGTTTTCAATTATGTTCTCAAGCTTGTATTAATAAAGTAGATCTCTACAAATCTCACAATAGTAACTTGCTTAGAGAAATGGAAACTGTGAAATCCGAAAGCCATAAACTTAAGAAAAATGAAAGAGCTTTTCTAGATAAAATTGAGGCACAGAAAAATAATGTTTCCAAACTCAAGTCTGATTTTAGTTTAAAAATGTTGTCACCACCTAGATGCCAAACAGAAAATTGTTGAATTAACTGCTGAACTGGAAGCCTGTAAGTTAGAAGTTTCAAATCTAACAAATAAATTTATAAGAGCTGAACTAGATTTTAAAAATTTTGATGGTTCCAGTAAAGTAGTCAATTCCATGATTGAAAATCAATTATGGTGGAAAGAGAATGAAGGTGAGAGTATAGGATATAGTCAAGTACCCCCACCATACAATGACAATTATACTGGTCTTTCTTTTACCAAAGAACATGAAGAAAAGGTAAAAGACATGAAGTATGGTAAACCTTCTAATAATGAAAAATTCGACTCAGTAAAGGCCACTGCGTCCACTTCAGAAGTGAGCGATTCTAATGTGTTTGCCCATGTGAAGATAATGTAATTGTTGAGGGTTGGACTAATGAGGATGATGATTCATGTGTTTCAATTAAAAAAGATATTAATTCTGATGTTCCTTTAAAATTACATGTTTTGAATTCTGTTATTCCGACTGTTTGTGTGGGCTATGTTTTTAAGAGCAAAGATACTTGTGTGGTTGATTCCGTTAAAACTTTGAATTCTGATAATGTGGTTTTCAATAAGTTTAAAAAATTGAAAAATTCTAATAAATACTCATTGCCTAAGTTTGTTAAAGAGGGATGCTCTAATGACAAACAGAGTGTTAGGCCAAGTCATGTGTCATGCAGTGAACATCAGGTAAAGCAAACTGGTCCACACAACCGGTCCAGACAGGGAGTTGACCAAAATAAATTCTATATAAAACATCAAACTTGTTTTAACTGTGGCACTCCTGGTCATATTGCTATAAATTGTCCACATCGTCCATATGTTCCTTATTATGGATTCTATCGGAGGAATGTGCCTCGTAATACCTATCAGCGAAATTTCAGGTATAACCAGGCTAATCCCTTTGACGATGATGATTGGAACAGAAACAAATCTTGTAGGTTTAGTCCTCAGCAGACTAAGCCTAACATGTTTCGTAGAGGTGGTAGAAACAGTGCTTCGGTTTCAAAAACGACCACGGCTTCTAAACCAAAACAAGTGAAAAAGACAAAATCATTTGTCTCTCACTTACATACCAGAGACCAAGTCATCCATTAGTACAAATAATGCCAAATTTTACAATGGTAGACTTGAATGGTTGCCTAAGTCTCTGGGAACAGAGACATTAAATTCAATATTAGTTGATCGAAAGGGCATGTAACTATGGACAACCATAGATGAGTCAGGTTCACCCATTGTAACTATGGACTGGGTACCGAAGTCTAACTAATCTCGCACATCGTGAAGGAAAAACTATGGAGGAATATCATCAGACCTTGGTATGTTGATAGTGGCTGTTCCAGGCACATGACAGGAGACATATCCGAGCTACACGACGTTCAATATTTAGCGGTGGATATGTTTCCTTTGCGAGAGGAGAGAAAGGGAAGATCGCAGAAGGGTACTATAAGTAACGGTGTTCTAAAATTTGAGAATGTTAATTTTGTTCCTGAGTTGAAGCACAGTCTGTTGAGCATGTCACAGATCTGTGATAAAGGTTTCTCAACTCATTTCACTACCAGAAGACTGGATTCTTGTTCGATCACAAAGAAAAGATAACGCTTACGTGATCGACATGAACAAAAATGTTCCTGATGAAATAACCTGTCTGTTTTCAAAAGTGTCAGAACATAATGCCATGCTTTGGCATCGCCGTCTCGGTGATGCAAATGTGAAAAACTTAAACCGTCTTGCTAAAAATGATTTGGTGCGAGGTTTACCCGTCAAAGATTTTGTTACTATTGAAAAGTGTGTGGCGTGTGATTTGGGTAAACATAATCGCAAATCTCATAAACCAAAACTGATTAATACCATTTCATCAGTGTTTCAATTATTGCATACGGACCTATTCGATCCGGATCATGTTTTGAGTCTTTCTCGCAGTTCTTACTGTCTCATTTTTACTGATTACTACTCACGTTTTACTTGGGTGTTTTTCTTGTCAAATAAAAATGAAACTGCATAATTGATTAAAAGTTTCGTGCTGCTTATGGAGAATCAACTCAATTTAAAGCTGAAGGGCATTCGTTGTGACAATGGCACAGAGTTCAAGAATGCTTCATTGAATTATTTTTGAGGGGGTGCTTCGACAATAAACTTCTGCTCGGACACCGCAACAGAATGGTGTTGCTGAAAGGAGAAGTAGGACTCTTATTGAGGCGGCAAGGACCATGTTGTGTGATTTAAAACTGCAGTTATTCTTCTAGGCAGAAGCTGTAATACGGCGTGTTATGTTCATAATCGGGTGCTAATCCACAAGTCTCAAATGAAAACTCTATATGAGATTGTCTATGGTCACAAGCCCACAGTTGCACATTTCAGAGCGTTTAGTTGCCCGTGTACTCTACTGAATCTTGAATCAACTTCAAAATTTGGGGCCAAAGCTGATGATTGTTATTTTGTTTTTTATGTTGTTCGTACCGCCTAGAGGGTCTACAACAAGTCAACCAAGCAGATACTTGAATCATATGATGTACGTTGGTTGGAAGAAAACAAGACCGATGCTCGTGTTGGTCTCGACTGGCTGTTCGATTACAATGAACTCTTCAAACCTTTGAATGTACTTCCTGCCACCGACACGGAAATTTCGGGTGCCGCTACGGTAGATACTGAGAAAGAAGACATACATGCTGTCTCTCATATATCTCCAGTTCTGGATGATGATCTCTCAGAATCACCCGATGTCTCTCCGCTTTTGTCTGTCAATTAACAAGAAGAAGATACTGAAACTGTGTCCTCACCAACTCCATCAGAAAATACTCCAGTATTTGAGAGGGAGAGTCCTATTCGTCAAATTTTCGGAAGAACTTTATTCCTAGATGTCATTCCAAATGAATACGTTGCCAGCACCTCGTACTCACACAGTACAGCGGCTTCTGGATGGAAGAATCCCCTCACTGAGGTTGATGAAAATCTTTCAAACTTACCTTCTACCGATGTTATTCCTGTTCAATCAATTCTGTAAGGACTCGAACCCGGTAGCCCTACTGTAACGTCGGATTTACTCATAAATACAGTTCTTACAAATCAGAGTTAATTAAAACTTCCGCGGAAAATAAACCTTCCATTAAATATTGCATATAATACTTCATGAACATGTCTTAACAACATTCTTATCTTTCAAAATAAACGTTAATAACATTAAATCATCTTGAGTTTTCGGATGCCAGTCTCTTATTCTTCTGCCATGTTCCCTGCTCAAGCCAGCTGTCTCGTCCTACTCACCTGCGTGCATACTAAAAGTCAGCTATGTTGAGTGAGTTCTAGTTATCAAGTAACATACAATACTTTAACGTACTTACATGCATACGTATCTGACGATACATATCCATACTTAACCATTCACCTTTCTATTATACATACATACATACATACATACATACATACTATAACTTACCTCAGTCCACCGAGAGTATGTTCATAGTCCGTCGTCTATACCTATACTCAAGGTCGTGAACACGTAAAAGGTCCGCAGTCCTTACCTATGTTCACCATTCATGGTGCGTGCAAGGTCCGCAGTCCTTCCCTATACCATCCTACAATAACAACATGTACAAGGTCCGCAGTCCTTCCTTATGTTGCAATCTAGTTCATAGCACGTACGAGGTCCACAGTCCTCCCCTATGCTACCACAATGCAATTACAGCACGTATAAGGTCCACAGTCCTTTCCTATGTTGTCTCCTATATGAAGTACGTATAAGGTCCACAGTCCTTAACTACGTTCTCATCTATCATCTATAACATGTATAAGACCCACAGTCCTTAACTACGCCATCACATGCCAAGTCTACGTCCATCAAAAGTTAGAGGGATTTGCCATCCAAACTTACTATGTCAGACGTAGAAATCATTTACCATTCTTGTACCTGCATACACTTACTTTGCATATGAAATAATTACATCATAGCTAAAGAACACTCTAGGCGTTCTTCACATCATTCATTTAGCAACCATACTCCTTTTAGACACGTGCAATATCTGAAGATCGTTCACGCCCCGACAAGCATTCATTCATAACGTCCATACCTCATTCTTACATTACATACAACATTCATATCTTTATTTATAACTTGACAGTACGCGCAATTTCCAATGATCGTTCACGTACCGACAAGCAATCATTCATATCTATCACATATAACATATATAGCATACACTTACCCATTAAGGTAAGTGTATTAACTAATCACATCGAGTTTGCACACAGCCCCGAAAACATACAATGAAGTGGGGCTAGAAACTCACCTGGATCTTGTTTCTTTCTCCGTTAATCGTTAATTCATTCTTTAATTGAGACCTGCTAACTGTATATAAGTTACACGTATCAATACTGGTTCTATTTGCATTTTAGTTAAATTGGTTAAGTCCGGTCTAATCCGTTGGCCTTGTTTAGATTACAACTACTTAACATATTTTATTCCAAACCCTAGTGTATAAGGTTTTTGATTATTTTATTATTCTTATTATCTCCTCATTCTTAGACTATTTATTTGTTAAACCCTAAGACATAAGACTTTTGATTATTTTAATATTCTTTTCTTTATTGAGTTCACGTCCCTTTTTGTATACTGTCATGTGCTTTTAAGTATATACATATATAGGCGTATATGTGTATGAATAGGACACACGGGTTATCCCATACATGCGGATCCCAAGTGTAACCCTATATATATATATAAGCGAGTATATCTTTACATATATATGTACACTCGGTTCTTAACGAGATTGATTACAATGTAATCGAATCACTATGAAATCGACTCATCCTCGTAATGTAATCGAGTAACTGCTCAAGGTAACCGAACTAGAGTGTATGCGAGTGGCCTGAAGTAATCGAGTCCCTACATGCGATGCATGCATGTACAGATTACATATGTACGTGGACCATGTATATATTCAAGTCCCTATGCTCTACACTGTTGGGGTTTCTATGGATATTTTAAACTTAGTTAACCATTTAACTAGTCATTAATTAAGGCGGAAGCGTGAAAATCACAAACTTAAACATATGTATCCATATGTATATATATATATATCTATATATATATATATTACAAGTTTATATGATATGTGTTCATGAACAACCTAGTTTATTCATGTCATAAGATTACCAATAATCTATATATTAGAAACCCGAGGCAAGGATCAAATAATACGGAAAAACTAAACTATCAAAGCTATAAACACTTACATTCTTAACCCTTTAAGAGTGTAGTTGAAGTTGAAGAAGATGATGATGTTTCTTGGCTAGCTTTCAAGGAGAAAACCTCAAATGGTTCGTACCCCGAGCCTCCAATACACACCAAGCTATGTTAGGGAGCTTGAACACGAGAAACCGAGACCCGAACCTTTTCTTTTCTTGACTTCGGCCGAACCAAAAACAAGAAGGAAAGAGAGTGGTATATGTTTGAAAGTGTGTTGAACCATTCTTATATATATGAGATCATATCTCAATCAAATCTATGGTTAGGTTCATTTTTGGTCAAGTAAACTTTACTCAATCTCCAACAAAACTTTACCAACTTTGACCAAGTGTATGGAGTGTGTGTGTGACTCATGTTTAAATGATATATTTTATACTTTATAAAATATATAAACACCCCATCTTTTATAAACCATTTTATAAAAGAACACATGTCTAAATAATCATTCCAATAATAATTATTTGAATAAATAAATTAACCAATTAATTTATTTAACACTTTCAAGTAATTATTCAGAAACCCGATTTCTGAATGTGTCGTGTTCTGTATTTGTTTTATAGATTATATCTCAACAAATACATAATTGGTGTGTGTCTAACTCGTTATTGGGTATGACCCGACTTGGATCAAACATGCCTAGCCACATTAACCTAATTATGTGTCTCGGGCATACGGTATTCCAACAATCTCCCACTTGCACGAGACTCATGGGAAGTTAATGCTAATGGTGAATACCGCCTAACAACAGGTCACCATCCCTAGTGTGTTTGACTAAGTGCCATTCATTAACATCATCCCCTTCAAGTCCATACTTGATATGATATAGGTAAGTCTTATCATTACATCCCTTTGTTACTAGATGTCCTGTCAAATCGAAGAGACACAGAGTGATCATTCTCTCAATGATTTAACTTAACAGGCCTTAGACATCTAAACTCTCAACACATAAGAGGAACAAATCCCATCTTGACTGCATACACCCTTGTTGACATCTCGTATGATATCTGAGCTCTTTCTTACACGTTATCGTGTTACCGAAATAAGAAAGAAGAGAGTCAAGTTATCAGACTTGATGAAAAACCAGATCCAATATGCATCTCAGGTCAAAGGACACAATGATACTCGCCTTTACTCAAGGATTACTTATGATCAGTTACACTAACTCCATGCAGTGATCCTTGAGAGCGGGTCAGTCCAATATTTGTATCCCACAAATATCTATGAACTTTGGTGGCAAACCTATGCCCTATATTCATCACATGAATATCAACCAATCCGGGTTTATAATAGTCTTACCTTCATACTTGTTCCCACAAGTATGATCGACTACGGACGTTTAGAACAACATAAGTCATTCATGGATTAAACATGCAAATATAGAACATAACTCATTGAATAATTAAAACATAATTAATTTTCATGAGATACCCATTACATTCGTTCTTATACAAACACTAAACACAGATTAAATCCACTCACTAGAATACCGAAGTCCTAATGCACAAACATGACCCTCATGCTTTGGCCTATCAAGGAGCTTCGTGAGTGGATCCGCAATATTTTGATCGGTATGAACTTTATGAATACATATCTTTCCCTTTTCAACTTCATCCCTTATGTAGTTGAATCTGCACTCAATGTGCCTCGTTTTCTGATGAGCACGAGGCTCCTTGATCTGTGCAATAGCACCCTCATTGTCACAGAATATCTCTAGGGGCTCCTGAATGGTAGAGATAATCCCTAGATCCATGATGAACTTTTTCATCCATGCAGCCTCTTGGGCTGCCATTGAAGCGGCGATGTACTCAGATTCTGTAGTGGATAACGCGACAACATCCTGCTTCGAACTCTTCCAAGAGACAGCGCCTCCATTCAAAATGAAGACATATCCCGACTGTGACCGAGAATCATCTCGGTCAGTTTGGAAACTCGCATCCACGTAACCCTTTACGACGAGTTCCTCCTCACCAGACCCATATATTAAAAACATATCCTTAGTCCTTCTAAGGTATTTTAATATATTCTTGACAGCCATCCAATGACTGTCACCTGGGTTGTGCTGGTATCTACTCGTTATGCTTAAAGCATACGAGACGTCCGGTCTAGTGCACATCATTGCATACATAATAGATCCTATTGCCGAAGCATAAGGAACATGCTTCATCCTATCCTGCTCTTCCTTAGAGCTAGGACTTTGGGATGAGCTTAACACGGTTCCTCTAGGAATAGGTACCAAACCTTTCTTAGAGTTTTCCATCCTGAACCTTTTCAGGATTTTATCAATGTACGCACTTTGATTGAGTCCGATCAATTTCCTTTGTCTATCCCTATAGACTTTTATTCCCAAGATATATGTCGCTTCTCCAAGATCCTTAATTGAGAAATGACTACTTAACCACGCTTTAACGTTTTCCATACTTGGTATATCATTTCCAAATAAAAGTATATCATCGACATACAAAATAAGGAACATGACTATACTCCCACTAGCCCATTTATACACACACGCCTCATCACCGTTTTGGACGAAACCAAACGCTTTGATTTCTTCATTAAAACGATGATTCCACATCCGTGATGCTTGTTTCAACCCATAGATTGATTTCCTTAACTTACATACTTTGTCAAGATTAGATGGATCGACAAAACCTTCAGGCTGAACCATATGGACATCTTCCTCAAGATATCCATTAAGAAAAGCGGTCTTGACATCCATCTGCCATATTTCATAATCAAAATGAGCTGCAATGGCAAATAATATCCTGATCGACTTAAGCATCGCGACCGGCGAGAAGGTTTCATCATAATCAATCCCTTGAGTTTGTGTGAAACCTTTTGCTACAAGTCGTGCTTTGTAAGTATCTAGATTTCCATGCATATCGGTCTTCTTCTTGAAGACCCACTTACATCCAACCAGTTTGGAGTTAAGTGGACGATCAACCAATTCCCAAACTTGGTTATCGTGCATGGATTGCATCTCGGCGCTCATGGCTTCAAGCCATTTTTTACAATCAGGTTGTGACATAGCATCTTTGTAGGAGATCGGTTCATCCGAATCGACCAAGTAGCAATCATCCACGAGAAATCCATATCTCTCGGGAGGTTGACTAACCCTACTAGATCTGTGAGCAACGTGTGTATGATCAACCATTTGATCACCTTCAACATCCTCGTGTTGAAAGCTAGTATCGACCAACTGTGTATCATCCAGTGATTCTTGAACCTCTTCAAGTTCCACTCTCTTTTCACTAGGTCCTTCCATAAGGAACTTAGTTTCTAAGAAGTATCCTTTGCGTGAAACAAACACTCTTTGTTCACTAGGATCATAGAATATATATCCTATATCATCCTTTGGGTATCCTATGAAGATACACTTGATGGATCGAGCCTCAAGCTTATTTGGGGTGTCACGTTTAACATAAACTTTGCATCCCCATACCCTTAAATATGAAAGGGATGGAACCTTTCCATGCCACACTTCATAGGGTGTTCGATCCACCCTTTTGGTCGGGGCTATATTCAAAATACGAGCTGCTGTAATTAGCGCATATCCCCAAAATGATGGTGGTAGTGAGCTTCGTGCCATCATTGATCGAACCATGTCCAACAGTGTTCGATTCCTCCTCTCGGATACTCTGTTATGTTGAGGAGTACCAGGAGGAGTGAGCTGTGAAACAATTCCATAATCTCTAAGATGACTTTGAAAAGCATCACTTAGGTATTCGCCTCCTCTATCGGAGCGGAGTACCTTGATTGTTCGGTCGAGCTGATTTGTACTTCATATTGAAATTCCTTGAACATTTCAAAGGCTTCATGTTTGTGTTTCATTAGATACACATACCCATATCGACTAAAATCGTCGGTAGAGGTAATGAAGTACCTTTCACTATTCCTACTAGTGGGCTTGAGAGGTCCGCATACATCCGTATGTATGATACCTAACAAGTCCTTAGCCCTTTCATTTGTACCTTTGAAAGGCTCTTTGGTCATCTTGCCTTGAATACAAGATTCACACTCATCAAACGAACCTAACTCGTTTGTTTTCAAAAAACCATTCTTTTGGAGAGTATTTACACGATTCTTGTTTATGTGTCCAAGGCGACAATGCCAAATGTAGGAATCACTCAAATCCTTTTTGAGTCTTTTGGTGGAAGTTTGATATAATGAGCTATTTGAGGTATTATCATGAACCAATTCATAAATACCGTTGTTTGGTACAGCTTTAAAATAAAAGATACCATTAGATGATACATGCATTTCTGATTTTACAAATTTAAAGTCAAAATTACATTGTCTAAGAAGGTGCACGGAAATAATGTTCCTAGTCAAACTAGGAGCATACAAAACATTCCTCAAAACAACTTCCAAACCACTTGGAAGCGATAAAGTGAAGTCTCCTCTAGCGACCACGTGCACCCTTGCACCGTTGCCCATGAAAAGACTCACTTCGCCCTTCTTTAAGTCTTCATTTCTTTTGAACCCCTGCAACCAATTGCAAATGTGAGTTCCACATCCGGTATCCAATACCCATGTGTTAGAAGAAATAAGATTTAGCTCAATATTAATCATAAAGACATTACCCGAGGCATGCCCCGCATTCCTCTTGTCTCTTAGCTCCTTTAGGTAGACCGGGCAATTGCGTTTCCAATGTCCGGTCTCCCCACAACCAAAACAAGGATCATCCTTATGACCCCTCGGTTCCACAACCTTTTGTTTCTTTGCCATAACCGGTGACTTGCCCTTACCCTTAAGATGCACAGGAGGACCCTTTCTTTTTGCTACCTTAGCCTTAGGATTGGGCTGAGATCGATTCTTGGATCCACCTTCATTGATCGCAAACACGGGTAAAACCCTTTTACTCATGCTCGCCTCGGCTGTTTTAAGCATTGAGTGAAGTTCTCCAATGTTTTTGTCCCACCCATTCATGTTATAATTTAACACGAAAGTGTCGAACCTTTTTGACAAAGAGTTAAGGATCAAATCCGTTGCTAACTCTTTTGAGATGGGACAATTGAGCTTGGCGAGGCGATCAATGTAACTTTTCATCTTAAGTACATAAGTTGAAACTGGTTGATTATCATCCATTCTACATGCATGCAAGGCTCGAACCGTTTCGAACCTTTCAACCCTCGATTGCTTAAGGAACATTTCCTTAAGTTGAGTAATCATGTCGTACGCATTATGGTTTTCGAAATCCATTTGGATTTCGGGAACCATAGTCGCCAACATGAGGCATGACACTTGAATGGAATCTTCCGTGTGTTGGACCCAATTCATGTATTCGACCTCACTTCCCTCTTCCGGTTCGTTGGGGATAGGTGTTTCCAAAACATGATATAATTTTTCTTGTTTTAGAACAATCCTTAAATTTCGGAACCAATCCGAAAAGTTATTGTGGTTAAGACGGTCTTTAGCGAGAATAGATCGGAGAGATACATTTTGGACGTTAGGGATTATGTTGTCGTCGACGTGTGCGGCCATCTGCAGAATTTTAATTAAGTTCATTTTAGTGTTTTACTTATTTTAATTATTAATACCCTTTTATATATACCAAATATAATTAATAATTAAAATCTAGAATCCAACGATAAACCCGACTTCGGTTAGGTGACCTTTTTCCGATTGTCGGTTTATCAAGTTAGTTATTCATAACAATTGCAAACCCTTTTGCAACTTCTAGAGTTTATGGGACCGGTTCGAAATCATATTTCGTGTCGGCATGTTTATCCCATCAACACCTATTAGACCCTATGCTTGGGTGACCCTCTTCACATGGTTCTAATTTAAGTCGTCCTACTTGTATCAACTTGTAATATCAACATACAAACGGTTAGGTGACCTTTTTCCCATTTATATGCCAATATTACCTCAACATATTAATTTACTCTACGCGGTTAGGTGACCTTTTTCCCACTAAGAGTTTACTAATATGTTAAGCGTTATACAAAAGGATGGTGTTTAACTTGTTATCCTTAATTTTAAAAGGGATTTTTAGTTTTAATAATTCTAGTTGTAAAACTTTAAATCATGTTCTAACATGCATTTAGTAACATGATTATTTTGAAACCATTTTCAAAATTCTAATTTATAATAAAACCATTTTATTATGGGCGTGAGACGGCTAGTTAATAAATCCATTTTATTAAACTACGTGTCACGTGATTACCGATAATTGTTAGAACCCGTTTTATGCTTTGTTAATTAATTCTATGTGACGAAGTTGATATCCTAATATCTAACAACCACATAATCAAACAATCAATTAACAAGCATACACAATTATACTAGACACGAGCCACTAAGTTAGACCACACTTGTTAGCCGAAACAAGTGTGTGTCTTAGGTCCGATCCTAAGGGACACACGACACATGGATGTTGTAGCTCCCACTTGATCCCGCATCCAAATGCGTCAAGCATCTTCTTCAACCCCGTTGTAATCCATTGGGCTTGAACTTGGGCCTTAGCTTCCATAAGCTTCCATTTGGGCTCAATTGGTGGGCTTAGGTCCTTTTGGGCTTGTGAGGCCCATTATCACCATACCCGGCCCAATAAGGCCCAAACTTCCAATTTTGCAATCTTCTTTAATTTTACAAAACCAAATGTCCTAATACATTTTTTTATTCTATAAAATAAAGATATTACAAATAATCTATTTATTACATACCCATATGAATAAATAATTACAAAATTACAAAACTGCCCCTAATTAATTATTACAAGCCGAAACTTGAATAATTAATTACAATTACAATCATCAACCACAAACAAACATCCATTTTGGTTTACGGCTCGGTCTAGTTTTAATAAATAACAAACATAACCCGTTATGTTTTAGGATCCCGTTCCAAAACCCTTTGACCTTATCGGGCCTAGCCCAACCCATTTGGGCTTGACCCAATAACTTGTTCTTGGGCTTCGGCCCAAAAGAAAGTCTCATGGGCTTCGGCCCACTTAACTTTCTTCCCCTTTACCGGTTAACCAATTAACCAAATGAGGTGGGCTTCGGCCCAATAACTCCCGAATTGGGCTTCGGCCCATTTGCTCGGTTTTATTTATTATTTTTTTTTTGAACAAAGCCAAAAATATAACAAGATTAAATACAAAAAATCATGCATGTTAATTTTTTGTATAAAATCTTTCAAAGGGAAAATATAAAACCGAAAACCCGAAGCTTAGTTTCCCGTATCCCGGCTCTTGATGCCATTTGTTGGGGTTTCTATGGATATTTTAAACTTAGTTAACCATTTAACTAGTCATTAATTAAGGCGGAAGCGTGAAAATCACAAACTTAAACATATGTATCCATATGTATATATATATATATTACAACTTTATATGATATGTGTTCATGAACAACCTAGTTTATTCATGTCATAAGATTACCAATAATCTATATATTAGAAACCCGAGGCAAGGATCAAATAATACGGAAAAACTAAACTATCAAAGCTATAAACACTTACATTCTTAACCCTTTAAGAGTGTAGTTGAAGTTGAAGAAGATGATGATGTTTCTTGGCTAGCTTTCAAGGAGAAAACCTCAAATGGTTCGTACCCCGAGCCTCCAATACACACCAAGCTATGTTAGGGAGCTTGAACACGAGAAACCGAGACCCGAACCTTTTCTTTTCTTGACTTCGGCCGAACCAAAAACAAGAAGGAAAGAGAGTGGTATATGTTTGAAAGTGTGTTGAACCATTCTTATATATATGAGATCATATCTCAATCAAATCTATGGTTAGGTTCATTTTTGGTCAAGTAAACTTTACTCAATCTCCAACAAAACTTTACCAACTTTGACCAAGTGTATGGAGTGTGTGTGTGACTCATGTTTAAATGATATATTTTATACTTTATAAAATATATAAACACCCCATCTTTTATAAACCATTTTATAAAAGAACACATGTCTAAATAATCATTCCAATAATAATTATTTGAATAAATAAATTAACCAATTAATTTATTTAACACTTTCAAGTAATTATTCAGAAACCCGATTTCTGAATGTGTCGTGTTCTGTATTTGTTTTATAGATTATATCTCAACAAATACATAATTGGTGTGTGTCTAACTCGTTATTGGGTATGACCCGACTTGGATCAAACACGCCTAGCCACATTAACCTAATTATGTGTCTCGGGCATACGGTATTCCAACATACACATGTTGTATATATATACATACATACAATGTATTCGAGTTTAGGTTATTGCAAGCGAGCCTCCCGTATATATCAATTATAAAGTGATCGAGTGCGGGCGTGTTCGAGTCTCGTATGCGACTATACAATGTAACCGAGTGATGTGATCGGGTTCCTTATTGCGGGTGTTCATTGTAATCGCGTTGCAATGTAAGCTAACTAATGTAATCGAGTTTGGATGTAATCGATCCAGTTTGTAATCGGTTGGAATGTAAACCATTATGTAACGATCCTCGTAGCATTCAAACCATCTCGTAATTGAACTAGTACTTGTAATCAAAGGAACCAAGTAATCGAGTCTACCTTGTAATCGAGCTTATGGGTGTACCCGAGTTCATCAAATGTATGCGTTTACATACATACACCTACACATTGTATGCGATTGGGCTTGTAATCAACTTATAAGGTATTGTAATCGGTTCCCTCATGATGTAAGCGATATGGTCCATTGTATGCGAGTGTTCATCTTGTGATCGAGCTTAATATGTAGCGAGTCCCAGATTGTATTCGGGCTTGATATGTAAACGAGTTTAACAATGTAATCAACTTGTCACTTGTATTCGAGTGTAGGCTGTGTATGCGGGTAAGGAGATGTAAACGAGAAATTTTGTATGCGACTCACATTGTAAGCGAAACCCAATGTAAGCGAACTGTATGTATGTGAATGTACAGTGAAACCGGGCCTTGTTTGTAATCTAATGTACATTGTGATCGAGTCTTGATTGTATTCGACCATGCTTTTTAGCTATTGATTCTATATATACGGCTAAGGATATGTAATTGAGTCTTGTAATGTAATCGTGTCCAAATTGTAATCGATCTCGCAATGTAATCGAGCAAACTGTTGTGAGCGAGTTTTATATCTAATTGAGTCCAAATATGAACGGGTCCCTATTGTATTCGAGTTTCACTATTGTGATTATCTTGATTGTAAGCGTGTACCCCACATGTATGCGGATAAGGCCAAGTAATTGATTTTTGGACATTGTAATCGAATGCCAAGGTATATTCAAACGAGCTGCACCTTCTTTTGGTTTTGGGTGAACAGTGGCCACATGTTTGGTCTTTAAATCCACTTAACAATTTATGTTTCAACCATTAAACCTTTATTATAATATTCCCATACCCCGTAACCCTTCCCAAGGACTTTCCTGGTTATGATTCTACCCGTACCTTCCTAAAGTTTGGATCTTTAGGTTTAAAATATTCAAAAACTAGATCTAGGGTTTTCTTAAACGAGTCGTTCATAACGTAGGTTCGTTAAGTTCATTTTGACATCAAGTTTACAACTTTGTGCTTTGTTTAGACCCGATCTACTTTTTGTTTAAGTCTCAAGGCCAATCGTTAACAAAAACGTAGCTTTAAGATCAAGAACGTACCTTTGAACGTTTTCAGTTTACGGTTTAACTTGGTTATCTTGTATCTAGCTTTTATACCATAGATCTATCAACACTTGGCTTGATTTGGTCTCGGATTCCTCTTTCTTTCTCGCGGCCGTAAGTGGCAATGGGTGTATGTGTGTTTGAGTGTGTAGGGAATAAGATGGAAGATATGGGAGATTTAGGGTTTTAGGGTGGTTTAAGGGAGTATTTATACTCCTTAAAACCCATGGACTCAAGGCCCATCCCATCTTTTAGTCCATCCTTAATTAGCCAAGTCCCTACACCTTAATATGTTTAATCTAAATTAAATATTATCGCACGCTTACTAACATAGTTCTTCTTGTTTATTATTCTTTAATTTAGGATGTTACAAATTCCTTCAAGAATTCAAAGAAATCATCCAATTGAAAATGTCATAGGTTCTCTTGAAACAGGCGTGTCGACAAGAAGTCAGACCGGACAAATAAACAGCTGCTTATTTTTTTGTTTTATCTCTCAGATTGAGTTGAAGTCAGTAGAAATGGCTCTTCAAGAACCAAGCTGGGTGGATGCTACGCTTGAAGAATTGAATCAGTTTGATAAGCTAAAGGTCTGGAGGTTGGTTGAGCTGCCGATGGGAAAGAAAGTGATGGATACGAGATGGGTTTTCCGAAACAAACTAAATGACACGGGGGGTTATTGTTAGAAACAAGGCACGGCTTGTCATTCGCGGTCTTCGCGATGTTGAAGGTTTAGACTACACTGAAGTGTGTGCTCCCATAGCCAGGCTTGAAGCCATTCGGATCTTTCTGGCGTATGCGTCGCTCATGGGCTTTACAGTCTATCAGATGGATGTTAAAACCGCATTTCTGTATGGCCAAGGTAAGGAAGAGATTTATGTGGACCAGCCACCGGGGTTTGTCGACTCAAAGAATCTCACTCATGTCTATAAGTTAAATAAGGCTCTGTATGGACTTCATCAAGCTCCTCGGGCGTGGTATGCTACATTGACGGCTTATCTTCTGGGTCATGGTTATAAATGAAAGGCCATTGATCAAACTATGATCCTTAAAACCGTTGGGAAAGATTTGATTCTTGTTCAAATATTCGTGGATGACATTATTTTTGGGTCTGCTAGTGTTGGGTTGTGCTATGAGTTTGAAGAAGTGATGAAGAAGAGGTTTGAAATGAGCTCCTTCGGTGAAATGACAACGTTTCTAGGGTTGCAGGTTCGTCAATGTTCGACGGGGATTTTGCTGCATCAAGGAAACTATGTTGAAGATATGGTTGCAAAATTTTAATTTCAAGATTCCAAGAATGCAACTACTCCTATGGCGGAGAGGCTTCATTTGTCTTCTGATCCTGAAGGGAATATATTACCGTAGATCAAACGTACTATCGATCGATGATCGGGTCCCTGATGTATCTCACCGCCAGTCACCCTGACATCATGTTTGATGTCTGCCATTGCGCCCATTTCCAGGCTAACCCTAAACTCTCTCATTTAATTATTGTTAAACGTATTTTTAGATATCTGAAGGGACAACCGAAGCTAGGTCTTTGGTATCCCAAAACACAGACTTTGATCTATATGCTTTTGCTGATAGCAATTATGGTGGAGATGACATTGACAGGAAATCCACATCTGCCTGTTGTCAGTTCTTGGGCGATCGTCTCATCTCTTGGCAATGCAAGAAACAACAAACGGTGTCCACATCCACTGCCGAGGCTGAATATGTTGCTACATCAGCTTGCTGCTCACAGGTTATCTGGACGCAACATCAATTGCTGGATTACGGTTTGGAATTTCTTAACACCCATATCTTTTGTGATAATGATGCTGCCATTGCAATTGTTAAAAAACCGGTTCAGCACTCAAAAACCAAGCACATCGATATCAAAATACATTTCATTTGTGACTGTTGAGAAAACGTCATAGAGCTCGGATCTAGCCGCAAATACGATACCACAACACAAGATCGATACGTTAAATAATAGTTTATTGATAATTAAGGAATGAATACATTATGGCGAGGAAAATAACTTATGGAGAGGATAACTTAGATCTAGATCTCTCTCACTCTATGTACACACTCAAATGAGCATGGATCTGCCTATTTATAGGCCAAATCACATTCGTTAAGTTAAGCCTACTACGTTATATCTTCATAACAAATTAGACACCATTCGTTATGATTCCATAACGAATGGTAATAACTTAACGAACTAGCCCTCATTCGTTATG
Organism: Bidens hawaiensis; assembly: GCF_021521415.1. Taxonomy (NCBI): domain Eukaryota; kingdom Viridiplantae; phylum Streptophyta; class Magnoliopsida; order Asterales; family Asteraceae; genus Bidens; species Bidens hawaiensis. Next base: position 345,162 of record NW_027493571.1, on the reverse strand, counting down.
CTTCCATAACGAATGGGCTTATACCTTAACGAACTAGTCTAGTTAGCTAACGAATGGACCTCATTCGCTATACAATCCATAGCGAATGGGCCATTTTACAATAAATATACATTAAATACAAAGACTAAAATAAGTTATTAGATCTTTACAGACACCAAAACGTGCACTAACATACTCCCCCTTTTCCGTAGCTCTCGAATACTTTAACTGCAAATCACCAGTCACAAACCATGCACTAACAGACTCCCCCTTGACTGATGATTCCTGGGCTTGTGCAGACGGATAAATCTGTAATTCTTCCTAGCAAACCAATAACTTGTAGCTTCTCATATCAGATCTCCCCCTCAAAGTGAGAAACTCTTGGAGATCATCCCGATCATCCATTGGCGTATGATATGGTTCAATCTTTCAACAATCAGTAACAAGTCATCAGCTATCCGTCAGCACCGGTAAATAAAACATATCTTTACGTTTAACCTCGTCACACATCTTCATGAACAACCCTATCATTCAACATCTTTCACTTCGGTTTTCCCTCTCTTGATAACTATTTGGAGCTCTTCTACATCCCATTCGCAAAGATGCACTAATGTTTGGGCATATGATTCAAAGTTCCAACCTCTATTAATCAATCCAGAACGATCAAATTCTTCAATCCAATGACAAGACTCGTGTATTCTTCAATAAGATCAACTCGTTCGAGAATCGTCCCCTTCAATAGAAGTAATCTGCCGCATACTCGTAGCCAACATAGTCAGGATCAAAGTCCCTCAGAAAGAAGCAAACGGACAGACACTCGTATCCCACATAGTCAGGTTTCAGTCTCTAACAAACTAATCAACAATCGAAGAACAATTGCAGTCTTGAACTCAGTCAAACGTAGCTTTGCAAGCATGAATTACCACCTGAATTGCATTAATTTTTCAAGAAACCTTGTAAACGTAGGAAGATGCAAGTCAAGTAAACTCATATGAAAGTTTTTATCTCCCCCTTTTCTTGACAAATTTGGCAAGGTCTTGAACAGTCTTTACAAATCTCAAACAAAACTCATCCTTAAATTACACGTGGTCTCCCCCTCGGCCAGTCGAAAAGCATAAAAAGTCGGCTGGAAAATATGTCAACAAAATTTGAGAGAAGAGTACCCCATACATTAGGAATATCCTAGAAAATGTTTTCCGATTTTCCCTCCAAAAAATCATCGAAAATTATCGAAAAATAAATATTTTCGCCAAAATTTTCAAGAATGTAATCTCACTTACGAGGAGTATTCAGGAAAAATTTCGCGCAAGAAAATTTTTCCCGCCATATTACTTTTTCTTTAACGAATGACCTCTCCATTCGTTATCTCCATTCGTCAACCATTAAGTTCGTTATAAATTACCAACTCTAATTCGTTATAAATATCCACTTCATTCGTTGTAACAGTTACATGAATGGCCTTCCATTCATTAAGATTTCCACTTCGTCATACACATAACGGATTACCTTCATTCGTTACCATTAACTTACCGAATTAACTTAACGAAATGACTTAATGAATTACCTTAATTCATTATTTTTACCTTAACGAATTACTTAATTCGTTAAATTCTCATAACGAATTAGCTACAGTAGATTCGTTAAACTCTCTTAACGAATTAGCTACAGTAACATAACAAATCAAGTCGTTAGATTTGAACTGTTCGCTGTAAAAACGCATTTCACCATAAACACGAAGACTCAGATTTTCATCAGAAACACGAATCAATCCTCCATTTCAGTAAATAACCACCGATTCAACACCAATTGAATCAAACCGTAGCATGCTCTTCAATGGTGAAACCTTCAATTCACCATAAATAACCACCAAAATCCACAGGAACATGCGGATTTCATTTATAAACACGAATCCATCATCCAATTAACTTAACAATCACTAAATCATCATAAACTGAATCAAAAAATAACATGCTCTTCCATGGTGAATTCTTCAATACACCATAACTTAACACCAAATTATACCAGAAGCTTCGTATTACCTTAACTAACACGAATTCACCATCAATTTCACCAATAACACTAAATTAATCCAGATCTGACCAAAACCTGATGAACACGAATAAACTCATATTTTAGTACCTTAATCGATGCACCGAGATCAGCAACCTGCTCTGATACCAATTGAGAAGACCTACCAAGGATCTAGCCGTGTCGATACACCAATTAAACAATACAAAAACGAATACGTTAAATACGGTTTATTACATTAATGGTGGAATAGTACATTATAGTGTGAATAATAACTTATGGAGAAAATACATTATAGCTAGGATCTCACTCACTCTCATATGTGTGATCTACTTACAAATGAGCGTGGATTTGCCTATTTATAGGCAATATGCTCTCATTCGTTAAGTTAGTCTAATTCGTTATATTTTAGTAACGAATTAGACTCCATTCGTTATGATCCCATAATGAATGGTAATAACTTAACGAACTAGCCCTCATTCTTTATGGTTCCATAACGATTGGGCGTATACCTTAACAAACTAATCTAGTTAACTAACGAATGGACCTCATTCGCTATACAATACATAACAAATGGGCCATTTTACATTAAATAAACAACCTAGACTATCTATAAATTATTCGATCGCTACGGACACCAACCGTGCACTAACAACTGTTACGATCGTAAATTGATTCATCTTGAACAAGTTCACACTGATAATAATGTGGCGGACTTATTTACGAAACCGGTCGAGACAGCCAGATTTAATGTGCTTATAAGTTTCCTTAAAATGCTTCGTTTCGAGGATTGAGTCTTTTTGAAGTAAATTTGTACATATTTTCTTAATTTGCACAAATTTAGGGAGAAAAAAAAATTCAAAAAGAGTGTGTGTGTCTTTTTATTAAAAGAAAAACAAAAAAAAAAATCTTATGTATTCACTTTCGCTTAAAATCATGTTACTGCTAAAGTTTGAAGGACATATACCTGTATATGTTTGGTCCTGTCATCTATTCGTAGACTCACATGATAGCCATTCACCTAAAGACTAAAAGCATCCGGGGCGATTGTGATGCGATTTTGTTTTTAATTCTTTCGCTTAAAATTATGTCGGTTTTTCCAAGTTTGAGGGACATGTATTCTCATATGTGTTTGATCTTGTTAACCACTTGTAGACATACGGGATAGCCATTCACCCGAGAACTAAGAGTGACCGGGGCGACTGAGTTTTTAGGTTGTCTTCTATAATTCTATGGGAAGTGATATAATCATTCAATTAACAGCTTTTTAGAAGCTTCAAAACATTTTCAAATGAAAAATTGATCCAACCTTTGGAAAATGATAGAAAAATTGATTTTGCGTGCCTAACGAGTGAAGTTATTAAGCTTAAAAGGCTCTAGAATAGTCATTGATTCGTATGGTAGCTTTCCATGATGCCTAAATGATGAAGTGGTATAGATTAAATATGCTAAAGTCACTGTGGAGAGTCATTTTGAAGAAATGTGCATGTCTCCATATACATCTCTCCGAATGATAGGCAGAAAAGTAACTACCCAGTCATACATGAGCTCGTTAGTGTCTTGATCACCAAAAATATTGTGCAGTTTTGTTTACTTAAAAAAAGTTGTATATATATACAATATTGAGTTGTTAAAACATTGGTTTTTCAAAAGCTTCGTTCAAACTAGAACTACAAGGGTGGGACATTCAAATAAGTCCTAGACACTCTGAATGAAAGGCATTTAAGTCCAACGTTCAACCTTAAAGCTAAAAAGTTCTCTTGCTTTCTATAAATTTTTGATCAAGCACTAGGGGGTTGGAGTCAAATTGGGGTGATATGGGGAAAGCCAAATACGCTTTGAGAAGAGATAGGAGGCATCACAGGTCCATAAGTGATGTCCATCTGAGATTTGTGCCTAACTGAACCTAACTCATATCAATGATGAAACGAAAATCATGTTAACTTCGTTAAACCTGCTATCAACCTATCTCTTTATGTCATAATAACGCTGAACATGAATCCTTGTGAAAGCACCTTAATTAATATGATTACATGTTCAGATCTTTTCATAAAGGCGGCATTTATATTGTAAGGCCCCGTTACCGGTAGCCCTACTTTCGTGTTGGATTTACTCATAAACGCAGTTCTAATATCAGAGTTAATTAAAAACATTCACGGAATATAAAACTTTAATAAAACATTCCATAACAAAACACATCTTGTCTTAAAACAACATCTTGTCCTTCAAAATATACAAAACATTAAACTTAAACGTCTTGGGTCTTTCGATGCCAGCCTCTTATTCAGTGCCACGTGTCTCCTCAAGCGAGCTGCCTCATCCTACTCACATGCGTGCATACTAAAAGTCAGCTACGCTGAGTGAGTTCTAGTTAATCATACATTATACAATATACACAAACTTATATTCTTTCATTCATACTTTCATACTTTCATACTTTCTGTTGTACTAACTTTCTTTCATATCTTACGTTATAAAGAGCATTACGCCCTACATTCCTCGAGTATTATTAGGGCTTGGTACCCTCCTTCCTCGAGTATTATTAGGGCTCGGTACCCTCTTTCCTCGAGTATTATTAGGGCTCGGTACCCTCTTTCCTCGAATATTAGTAGGGTTCGGTTCCCTAGTTCTCGAATATTAGTAGGGTTCGATTCCCTCTTCGTTACCATACAACCATACATCATACATCGAGTATTATTAGGGCTCGGTACCCTCTTCGTAACCATACAACCATACAACCATCATTTCCTTCTTTTATTAACTTCATCACGTTCATACACATAAGCATACATATCATACTTACCTTATACATAGCGTTACAACCTGACAGTACGTGCAATATCCGAAGATCGTTCACGTACCATCAAGCAATTATTCATACATTTCACATTATTCACATAAGGCATACACTTATCTCTTAGGATAAGCGTAATAACAAACATATTGAGTATGCACACAGCCCCGAAAACATAACACATAAATGGGGCTAGAAACTCACCTGAATCCTGTTACGCTCTCCGTTAATCGTTATTCCCTTCTTGAGCTGTGCACGGCTAACTGTATAATATTTACATGTATCAATTAACTACTACTACTCATGTTGTATTTCTATCTTTATATAACCCACAACGAACGGGGGTCCGGGGGCAACGCCCCTGGCAGCGGGGTCTAGGGGCGGAAGCCCCTAGCAGGGTCCAAGGGGCAGAGCCCCTGGCTGGGGTCGAGCGAACTTATCATTAAGCGAACTTAACAATAAGCGAACTTAACATTAAGCGAACTTATTGTAGGCGAACTTAGTGTTAAGCGAACTTAACATTAAGCGAACTTACTGTAAGCGAACTTAGTGTTAAGCGAACTTAACATTAAGCAAAGTTAAGCATTGAGCGAACTTATCACCAGGCGAAGTTAAGGCTTGGCGAACTTAGCTTCAGGCGAAGTTATCATGGGCGAACTTCTCACCAGGCGAAGTTACAGTTAGGCGAACTTGGCTTTAGGCGAACTTGCTTGCAAGCGAAGTTAAGCTTGCAGGCGAAGTTAAGCTTTGCAGGCGAAGTTATTCAGTTCAGCTACGGGTTTGGTTTTTATCAAGCATTTTGGCGATTTTAATACCTTGTTATGGTTCGACATCACCCACTAACGTTCCCTAACCGTTTTCGTTCGTATATATATCCCATATATACTATAAAGCTTGGACCTTTAAGCCTAAGGACGTTCAATACAAGATTTACGGTTTATCTTAGACGAACCGTACATGTTTATGGGTTTATTAGGTTCGTCCTAGCATCAAGTTCACTACTTTACGCTTCGTTTAGATCCGATCTATTATCGTTTCAAGTTTCAAGGCTAAACGTTCAATAGAACGTAAACTTTAAAGGTCAAGAACATACCTTTTTTGCTCGTTCGATCTTGGTTAGCTTGTTTGGAAACTCTAGATCTCGTGTAATAAAGATCTAATACCAACTAATGTTTAATCTCTCTTGGATCTTACTCGTTTCTCTCTCTCGGCCGCCGGCCGTATGTGGTGGTGTGTGGTGTGTGTGTTTTTGAGTGTGTAGAGATTAAGATAGAAATGAATGAGGGTTTAGGGTTTTAGGCTGGTTTAGGGGATATTTATATCCCTTAAAGCCCATGGACCTAAGGCCCATTCCCATTTAACCCACCTTAATTAATCTAAGTCCATGATCCGTTCTTTACTCGATATTAATTAATTAATAACGCGAAATCACTAAACGTAACTTTCTTTATTTATTATTAGAATATTTAGGATGTTACATATATCAAAAACCGAAATTTGATCCCAAATTTTTACTAAATTACAAGAAGACTGGTGTTTCATTTTAATTTTAACTGCGTTTCTTTTAGTTTTCTTTTATTTTAGCTATTTTGTTTATTTTATTTTATTTTATTTTCACCTCAAAATTACTCTTATCGAAACGAGTGCTATAAGAAGCTATTTTTTATCATGGTTAATATGTGTGTTGGGTCTAAGGTTTGTTTGCCGTTTAAAATGTGTTTTGGGCTAAATCATTGTTTTGGGCTTGTCTTATTGTATTGGGGTCCATTTGGGTTATCGGCCCGTCTGTATTTGGGGATATAAAAACCCTACAATATCCATTATTGAGATTATATTTCAAATCTTATCTCCTTTAATTATTTCTGGCTGAAAACCTCTAATCTCCTTGATAATCAAATAGAATCTGCTCTTGTGTCTTAAGTGTTCTTTTTTCTATAACAGGTAAGGAACTTGACGGATGATTTTAACTTATCAATTTATACTTATTCGGTTTTGATTTATATCTTTATAGATACAAGGATCCAGTATTCTTAATCTGTTTTCATAAGCATAATGTATCCTTGAAACTTTATTTCAAAACTACTAATAAATCTAAGACAACAACATATATATTTTCGGAATAATAAATAACACGCAAATAAACAAATATTTTAAGTTATTATTGATAATAAGTCACATGGATTTACGAAAATCCTTAACCCGGATTTCACCATTCAAAATATGGACCATCCACCCGGGTTAAGCAGGTGTTACTAATTGTTCAAAAGTGTAGGAAAATAAAGACAGGGGCATCAAAGGCTTCATCCCCACACACAGATGATCCCTCCACCTTTGCTACCCCTGAGAATTGTTTTAAGGATCATAGATCCTTTATCCTAATTACTATTTTTTTGTTACAGACCATGAAAAAATATCCTTAAAAACATAAAATAAGCAATTAAAAAAAATGGGCTCTGGCCTTGTCTCTTTCATCCTTCATTGCCCGCCTTTGCTGCCTCCTCTTCAGCAGTCACATCCTTTCCCGTGTCCATCACCTCAGTCTCCTGAGCTCCAGCAGCAGTCTCAGTGCTTTCACCTGCCTCATCCTTGCCACCACCCAAATCTGCATAGGATTGCTTCCATTGCGCTACATCCCACAAGGATTTATCGAAAGTAGGTTCATTAGCTTCACTCACCAACTTGATCCTAACCTGGAGAACTGATTTGGTTGCCCAGATCTTTGCTTTGTTAGTGGCACGGGTTATCTTGTCCTGCATCTGAACCACGACTGTGGATGCATGATCCTCGGCTTGCTTATTCTCCTTAGTCATTTTAGCAAATGCTGTATCCTTCGCAGCGGCTATGGACCTCATCCCAGAGAGGGTTTCCTCCTATTATTCAACTATCTTCTCATGGTGACTCCTGGCAGAGTTGACGGCATATACAAGAAAATGGGACAAAATTAGAAGAATACTTGATTAACAAATAGAGACTATCAGGGTCAAGGATCCTTATCCCGGAGAGCATCTCGAGAAGCTGTTTCTCGGCATTAAAAGGGTTCTCTAGCTATGAGGTTTTCTTCCTTTTGGAAGCTCCTGACTTGGCTCGGGTCGTGACTGGGCGTGGCTCATGCTTCAGCGTGGACTTTGGAGTCTCCTTCTTCACAAACATGCAATCAATGTCTTCAAGGGAGAACTTTGATGCAGACTTGCCGGACTTCTGGGCACCTACAAACAATGATTCACAAATAACTTTTCAATTATTTTCAATTAATATTAAACTTATTTATAAAAATACTTACTTGACATGTTGCTGATTGACTCTGAGTTTGATTCTTGAAAAGTTTCTATGAACTTGGCTTGAAATGTCCTTATATCAGAATCCAGTGCAGGAATCTCTTGACCTTCTCTTTGACTCCGGGAAGTTCAGCTAGCAGGGAAAAGTTATCAACTGTACAAGAAAAAAGAGTATTAATAGAAGAATCAAGTATCCTGCTGGTGTTACCTAAGGATCCTGGATCCTACCCTTCAGTATCCATCTTCTGGGTAAATCGGATCCACTCGGGATTGAGTCCCTTTTTACGAAGAAAAATTGGTTTTTCCAGAATGAACCATTCTGCGTAACCTTTGAAATAGGGATCGGTTGATGGGGTTTTGATTTAAAGACGAAGCGGTTGGAACCATGAGTAGCCAAGGAGTACAGGTAGGATAACTCCGACAAGGGAAACTCGACACCTTCTTCATCTATTATCCTTTTAACAGTAAGAAGTACCCTCCACAACATGGGCATAGCCTGGATAAAGCTGATTCCGATCAGAGTGAAAAACCTTTGGGTGAAGCTAGGAAAGGGATATCGGAAGCCTATTAGGAACGGCTAGGCTGGAAAGCAGACCTAGGTCTTAGACACAGAGTCGCTGCGAACTGTAGAATCGAAGGGTCGGAAAATGGTATTGACCGAAAAAAGTGGTCGGAGGTCATCGATTTCTGGATCGGTAAATTTACAGATCTCAGAAGACGGGTTAGCAAGTAAACCTTGTGGTCGGAGTTCATTGGGGTCCGATTGGCCGGAAGAAGAAGAAGAAGAAGAAGAAGAAGAAGAAGAAGAAGAAAAAGAAGAGACGGAAACAGTCGACATTATTACAAAAAAGAAAATGAAAAGAGAAGAAAGAAGGATACCTGCTAGACTGCTGAGATGTGTGGAAATAAATAGTATAACAATCACATATATAGGCGGCTGAAAATAATAAGGGTTAGCGATAATAATTTCATCTGACGCAAGTCTAACCGTATTCTCTTTGGGGACAATTCAAAATAATTGCAGGAAGTTCGAAATTCAAAATGACAGTTGTTACCCATAAACACCCGCTATTTTGGGGACAATTGTTAGGGCATAGATTTTATGCTGAGTATACTCTATCCTTATGTAGCTTGTGGATCATTTATCCTTGAGATATTCCAGGTTGCGAAGGATCAAGGATCCTCGGTATTATTTGTATACTAATGATTGTGTTTGAATGGTGTTGTGATTAATAGGTATAACGGCTATATGACCAAGATCTAATATCTCTCTACTAGACTCATTCAGCACGTGGTCAAGAGGCGTGGACGAAGCTAGTGGGAGAGTGGCGGATTAATAAGACTTTTAGTTATAGATATTTTTTGTTTATAATGAGTTTATGATCAGCTAGGTTACTTCACTTGTCACTTCACACACTTGAACAATATTCAAAACTCTCTCTAACAGTACACACACATAAAAATCATTGTATTACTGATCACAATCTCCACCATTGTAACCTCATTTTTTGATTAATAAAGTGTGATAGACGATTTGTCATCACCCGGGGTTTTTGTGTCGGCGATCCGACCAAGATCAAGGGTTTTTCCTCGCAACAAATCACTGTGTTCTTACCTTCAATTGATTTATAATAGTTATTATCATTCAAAGCACTAAACCTCACCTTACAAATTTGGTTACATTATCCTTAGTTGATTTTTACCAAAACACTACCTGATTTGAATATTTGATGATGCTCAAGATTTCAATATCTTTTTGTTTCGTTGTACCTTGACATGAAATCTGGATTATCCAGGAATTTTTTGTGTTGTATAGAGGATTCCCTTAGAGCCTGAAGCTCTGGAATGTCGATCCTGCTCAAGATGATTAAAAGGATGTCATCAGGAAATACAGCGAACGGATCCATAGTCTATTCTACCAATGAAACCAACATGAAACATGATTAGTATTAGAATTTGAACCGGTGTTTACCACCAAATAAAATAATTAATTCTTCATTTCTAAACATAAATAACATAATACACCTTAATAACAAAAGTTTGATTTTTATGAGATAATAAACTATTAAACAAACAAATCTTTAAAGTATAATAAAAAAAGTTGTATTTTTATAGTAATTGTGCTTCAAGATGTAAAAAAAATATAAACTTTGACTTAAATAAAAAAGGATCTTCTTATTAAATATTTGAATATAAATATAAACCTAGATTATTGTTTACCAACAACACACAACCATAAAAATAATTATCAACTTTTTATTGCTATAAATAAATCTGAATAATATAATAAATAATATGATGATAGAAAAAAAATAACTTTTCAGTTAAAATTAGCTTTTTACTTTAAGTAATATTGTAATTATGATAAAAGTTTACTAATTAATTAGGTAGTTTAGTTGATATGTCAATAAAATATTCAGATCTAATCAGCCGTCGATAAGGTATTATAATTAATAAAAAAATTAGGGATATTGGTTTTAAATACTCTCAACTTTGACCCATTGATAGATTGTACTCCCAACTAACGAAATGTTTCTCAACATTCCCAACTTTTGACATATTTTCTTCTGGCACTCCCGGAGTAACAAGACAGTAACTTCGTTAGTGTTTGAGGTAAAAAGTGTCATTTTTCAAAAATTAAGGGATAAAATCAATATTTGGTTTATTATATATTCACCATCCTCTCCACCCAAACACCACCCATTGTGACTTTCGTCAAATTCGGTCTCAATTTGTACTTGTTTATTATGTAAACCGACCCGTTTTATAAACCGAAACTTATGATATAATCAAAATGATGGTTTTTATATTACAATATTGTTTTACACTTGTTGGGTCTTGAAAACATCATTTTCGGTCCTTAAAACGCGTTAAAATCACTTAAAACAAACTCCGGGGAACAAACTACCATTTTTGAACCTTTAAAAATCACCCAGCCATACACCCCATCGTGCTACGCAATGGAGGAGGCACCTGGTGGTTGCATGGCGCGACGGGGACCAGACCAGACCTACATGTTTGGTCTCCTTGTTTGTTTTATTGTCCAATAAATCCAGTTTTTGCCCAATAAATCACTTTTTTAACCTCTTTAATCACTTCCTATAAATACCCAACTCTTTCCCACATTAATCCTTGCTCATAAACTCTTTCCTCGCTCAAATTCAAGAATCATTCAAGGTTATTTTCAAGTTTATGTCAAGTTTGACATTCAAAGTCAAACTGAGTTAGTTTTGCAATTTTAATTAGTTTACTTTGTCCAAATTAATACTTGAAGCATATGGCACAACATATATATAATATACACCCCTTTTTACCTTTGGTGGTTACTTATCCGGCCTCGGTTGGCTAAGTTTCGGGCCTTGTAAGGCAATGCTACATGGAGGACTTCGTGTCCTTGATATATATATAACTATATAACTTGTTTATACAAATTAACCATGTCTAACTTCAGCTCATTTTAGTTTGTACATCATATTGATGAAGTTCTATGGTTATGGGTTTGAAGAGACTAGCCTCGGTTTAACCGTAAATAGCTCCAAACCGTAAACCAAACTTGTTTACTAGTTTTGTTAAATAATTGTTTAAACGTGTTTTATGTTAGATTCAAGTTTCTAAAATCATTTTTATAAGTTATATGGTTATGGGTTTGTAGATTCTAACCTCGGTCTTAACCCGAAACTAGATCCGAACCAAAAACCGAACTTTCGTTTAAGGACTTTATTGTTAACTTTTTTGTTGTAAAACTTAAGTATCAACATTTATAAGTTATTATACAAGTTCTTTGATATATGGGCATGTGGAAACCATCTATGAACTTATTGTTAGATGGAAACTGAACCAAACCGAACTAAACCGATTTTCACTCGCTTAAGAAACACAAGTGTGTTTTTAGCTATTAAGACTTGTATATTTCTTTAAAAATACTTTACAAACTGATTTTAAATAATTTATTAAAATACTTGGAATGTTGAATCCAACTTGATCTTTTAACAAAGTTGGACACTCGCTTAACGTGTGTTGTTAGTTCTAAAACAATAAAACTACATACTTGGTTAAGTGTTATTATATTTTATTGAGTTATCTCATAACATTTACTATTTTGTAAAGTTGACTTTGGGTTTGACCCATTATCAAGACCCGAACCAACAACCCGAACACTCATTAAAACCTGTTTTAGTATCTTTTATTTTAAAGGGACTTGCATTCTTGAATTTTTACCCACCTTAATAATTAACATAGGTTGAGTAAATATTAAGGATAGATACTTTAACCCGGTTTTGAGCAAACTTACATTTTTAAAGGATTATTATTAAATTTTCTTTAATAGTTACTTTTAAACCTTAAACTTTAATTATTTACATTTCTTATATATTATTTTAAAGCTTTCCTAAAACAACCTTTCTAATTCAAGGCTTTTACTTTTATTTAGGCTTTGCTCGTTAGACTCGTCCTTCCGTTGTCCCGCCTTTTACCCACAAAGTTTTACACTTGAATGTGAGTACTTTCATACCCCGTTTTCCATCTTTCGTTTTGGGGGTGATACTGCATATCTTACTCAAACTAAATGTTTTATACTTGAGTCTTAAATCACAAACATCGTTGTATACTTTACTTAAATAAATGCTCGATTTGGTGTTCCATGCTTACATGCTTATATGCTTATGTGTTTACCGCTTTTGGTTGGTTGAATCATAAATCCGTGAACTATCTAGTATTCTCTTATAGCACGGTGCCGTTAATGTATTCTTATTAACGACATCATGAAATCCGAATCTATATGGTATTGTCTTATAGATAGTGTCGCTAATGTATTCTTATTAGCGACCTCATTTTATCCAAATTATTGCTATTATTTATTGTTTCATTTACAAGTTGTGGCATTTCTTATTATATACATATTTGTTCAAAACTATGAATTGCTCACCAATCTTTGTGTTGGTAAACTTTATTTTATGTAATGTTACAGGTTTGACGTTAGGTTGATTATGGAGTTTGGAGAAAACGTAACGAAGACCGTTAGGATGTTAGAAAATTGAACAATATATTTATTTGCTATATTTTGTATGATATCTTATGAACAAGTATGTTATGTGACATTTTGATGCTGTGAAATTAAATGAGTTATTAAATATTGTCGCTTTAAATAGTGTCATGCGCTTATGGGAAATCCGTCGCATCCCGGCATGTTCCGATGCCTTTGGTCGGGGTGTGACACCCATCTTCCCTGCCGACATCCCCCAACCACCACCGCCATTGACAACCACCAACAACCACCGCCACTGACAGCCATCAATCACCCCTCTTCTTTTGTGTTTGCAATCGAACCGGTAAAAAACCATAAATGAAACACTCTGAATCGATCCTACCCCACCGCGGCAACCGGCGCTGTTAACTCGATTTTCCGAGCAGTGTCGCCTTTTTGAAAGTGAACAAAAACAAAGTATTGGCGAGTCTAGAACAAGTAACAATAAGTTTAAATTCGTTCTTCCCGGAGCTCCGCCGTACAAAGTCGTTCTCTACCGCGAAAGCCGAAGTATTATTAGCTTTTTCTATTGGTGATTATGAGCTGCAACGGAAATCGTGTGACGTTAGAGGATGTAACACTATCTCGTTGTTTTTCTCCATTCAAGAAGAGAATAAACCGCCAAGGCGGTCGTCTTCGCAACAAACTCTCGCCGGAAACGGTGTCGTTCTTGAAACGAATAGATAAGAAGAGGAAGAAGAACAATTTCACATTAATGACGAAACTGAAGAATATTGGTGGGATGAGTTCGATTCGAAGTGTTTCTTGTATCGTTTTTTACCGACTCGATTGCAAGCACCAAAGAAGAGGGGTGATTGATGGTTGTATGTGGTAGTGGTGGTGGTGGTGGTGGTTGATGGTTGTCGGCAGGGAAGATGGGTAATGGTTGGGTGGAGAGGATGGTGTAATATACAATAAACAAAATTTTGGTTTTATCCCTTGAACTTTGAAAAAATGATATTTCTTACCCCAAACACTAACGGAGTTACTGTCTCGTTACTCCAGGAGTGCCAGAAGAAAATATGTTAAAAGTTGGGAGTGTTGAGAAACATTTCGTAAGTTGAGAGTGTTATCTACCAATGGGTCAAAGTTGGGAGTATTTAAAACCAATATTCCAAAAATTAATGTTAACCAACAAATAAAACTCAAAAGAGCATCATCAAATAATCAAATGTTAAATACGACAACGATTTTGTTTTTCTATGAATATAAACTACTAAATATTAAAATCTTTTAAAAAAATTTCCATTTTTATATTCAAATCATAAAAAAAATCCATTTTTATATTTGATTACAACAAAATTCCAATTTTACGTGAAAATAAGCTACTAAATATTTAAATCTTTAAAAAATTGTTTTTATGTATAATTAAGCTACTAAAATTCTAAATCATTAAAAAATCATGTTTTATATGAAGACTAGTATTTTCATCCTCCGCTTTGCAGAGGAGGGGTGTTAATTTTAATATTTCCAAAGTAAAAAAGTTGGTTTAGGTGTAGAGTCACAAATCACAATCTCTGTTACGAAAGATTAAGGTTTCTATATAGATGATATATGTAGGCTATTTAACAACATATATTGAATTATACATCTTAAGGTTTGTATATTGCTAGCAAAATAAACATAATGGGATTATAACTTTAACTCCAAAAAAAACCACAAGGCCAAGTTTTCAACTATGTTAAAAAAAATGTTAAACCAAGGTACAAAACAAACAACATAATATCCAACCATGTTGCACAAACACCATGAAAGCTTGAAGTACAAGCTTATGATGCATAACTCACCCAAAATTGTATTTATATAAATATTCTATTAAATATTCAAATCTTTAAGAATAAAGCTATACAAAAGAGTATAAACTTAAAGATTGAAATTCTACATTTGTAGATCTAAAAAAGTATTCATAAAAAATTGTAGATCTAGAAAAGTATTAATAACAAATTTAATTAATTTAAATAACTAAGCTAAGTCAATAAAATGTTATCCAGTATTTAAATATTCAAATGAATTTAATGTTACCTAATTTTTAGTCTTCCTTAATTGAAGAATTGAATATGAAGATTGTGTTGTTGCGGCGGCTTAAAAGAAACTCAAATGTTATATAAAGTTAGGTCTCACTCTCAGTCAT
Organism: Bidens hawaiensis; assembly: GCF_021521415.1. NCBI lineage: Eukaryota > Viridiplantae > Streptophyta > Magnoliopsida > Asterales > Asteraceae > Bidens > Bidens hawaiensis. The sequence continues at coordinate 329,932 of NW_027493571.1, read as the reverse complement.
AGGGTTTGACCCACCACATCCATGGCTAAAAGAAAGCGGGCTGGTATGATAAAGATTTTTAATGGGCATGACCCACCACATCCATGGCCCAAATAGATTCACAAGGTAACAACTAACAAATGCTATTGTGATATTTTTTATAATGAAAATTGTTGCTTTTTTAATTTTAATTTTGATTCAGTTTCTTAAAGTCATCATCTCTCTATAAACTTGTTTACGAACATAAAAGAACGTAAATGAACATAAGCTAGGTAAATATTAACGAACGTTAACAAATGCGCATAAAAGAACGTAAATGAACATAAGCGTACGTTTACGAACATAAATGAACACACTTTCATTTTTCATGTTCCTTTCTTAAATAAACTTTTATTATGCATTGACCATTAATTGTTTATTATTTAGTTGAAGCCTTAAGCCGAAAATTCAATGTAAAAGATCTTGGTCCATTGCATCACGTTCTTGGCAATTGAAGTAATTTGAAAAATAATAATTTCTAATTCAACCTATTTACAACTCATTGTATATGCTTAAGTTTACGAATCGTGAGGTCAAACACAAAACATTATATTATAATAAGAATAAAGTTTAAAAAAATTATTCATCTCATAAATTTGCAAAAGGTCACGGTATTTAAGAAAATGGAAACAATACCTTTTTTAAGAAACATCACCATCCCCGTACAGCTAAACATCATGATACCATTTTAGTGATTGTGGACCGTTTGACGAAAAGTGCTCACTTTCTGCCTATACGAGAAGCCATCTCGTCAGAGATGTTGACAAATGTGTTCATAAAGGAATTTGTGGCTTAGAATGGAGTGCCATTATCGATCGTGTCCGATAGAGATACTCGTTTCACTTCAAGATTTTGGAAGAAGTTCCATGAAGCTATGGGAACAAGATTGAACATCAGTACAGCGTATCATCCTAAAATAGATGGGTTGTCTGAAAGGACTATCCAAACCCTTGAGGATATACTACGTGCTTGTGTTTTAGACTTTGGAGGAAGTTTGGATGATCATCTGCATTGTCACACCCTCAAAATCCACTAACGGAGTTTTACCGTCAGAGGGTGTGAACTGGCAGGATCGGAATCATTAGTTATAACCAAACCAAAGAAAAACGTTTAAATGAAAGTAAATGCGGAAGCGTAAAACCTTAATTCAAAAGTTGCGTCACGCAGGACGACTTAAAAACCAAAAGTAACTGTTTAAGTTTAAATTTGCAGAATAAAAGTGTTTTCAATAATGCATGCTCCTAAACCGCGCGCCCGCCTCGGCTACCTGAGAATAACATACTAAAAGTGTCAACACAAGGTTGGTGAGTTCACAAGTAAGATAAGATAAATTGTTTAGCGTTTTGCGTAACCTCGTTACGACGTTTAAATGTTGCGTAACCTCGTTACGGCGTTTGAGTGTGTAACCACGTTACAACGTTTAAGTATTGCGTAACCTCGTTACGACGTTTGAGCGTGTAACCATGTTACAACGTTTAAGTGTTGCATTACCAGATAGTGTTATGTCAAATTATATATCGATAGGTAGCTAATCTATACAACAAGTATTGCTAAGTGGTTCGCGACCGAAGCTGACTGTTTATCAAGTGCCCGTCACCAGGTCCTCCAGACCATGGTATGTGTTAGCCCAAATTTACACCCACTCAACCTCCAGTTGAGCTATAACGTCGGGTGGGGTTTGTCAAACCCAGTAGTACTACCCAAAAGTGACTCGCTATTCCAAATATTAACCGGTCCGATGTGTGGGACTTCAAGTTGTTACAAATGCCGCTTAGCCTTTACAAGTGATATATAATTTATAACAAAATCTTTCATATGCGTTTATCTCAGAAAATATGTTTATCGGAGTATGTTATCTCCCCCAAGTGAAAACGTTTGAAAGCAGTTTAAGAGTGGGGTAAAGTGAACTCACTGTTTGCGAAGAATATCCGATCTAGATCACCGAGTGATGCGCGTCGTAGAAAACTCTCTAGCGTTCTAAAACAACAAGGAGATTTTCTAAGTATCGGAACGTTTAACGAGTCTCTAGACTCGGCACATAATACCTATGCACGTAACATGTTTCGTTTGTGTATTGTGTGTGACTCTACAAGTACAATCGTGATACGACATATGAGTGAGCAATTACTTCCGTGTCATGTGTTAATAACCTACTTACTAGCAATAATTCCCGTAAGGGCAATTTGGTCAACAAACAAAGACTAACTAACCAATATTTCCCGCAAGGGTAATTTGGTCAATTCATGGCAATCAACTAGCAAATATTTCCCCGCAAGGGTATTTTGGTAAAAATTACAACAATTATATAGAAACTACCATATTTCATGCATTCCTATACAACTCAGCAGCTAGTTTCGTTATGACAGAATTTCTACTTGAAAGATTGTACTAGTTCACCGATTATAATGTCTCAATTAATTCACCAAAAATTACCACAGAAACATACATGTCTTAGGTTTCCAGAACATATTTTATCTTATTTTTATTCCATATAGATTGCTCACAATGATCAAAACATTACAGCTAACTTATATCAGCCAGATTCATGCACATCAGAATGTTATTTGCAATTCCCGTTAAACGAAAAATCCAATAAATGCAAGACCACTTGGGTTTGGTTCCTAACTCAGTGAGTCAACTTCCAGAAGTGGAACCAACCCAATTGGTCTCGTGGTTCATGAGATATAATATTTACAATATAACCTAACAGCAGGTCTAACAGCTCAGCTTTGCATCACGTTTTTGTAAAATCATAAAAGTATACTTCTACTTATCCAAAAATTACGAATTTATACTTTATAGAAACTAGACTCAACCTAGTTTACTGCAGTACCCACAATCTCAATCAATTTTCACGTTTACACTTCGTTACAGTCAGTTAAACATCGTATATACATTCTGTCCAGAATCTGTTCACATCAAAACTCAACATAACCATAACCTATGAACTATCATGCATCCATATAACCTTCTAGATACTATAACTACTATCCATGCATATCAATCATACCATACATACAAGATTAGGGTTTGTGTTCTAATTCAAATCAAAGACAATCAATGAATCATGTAACAACATCAAGAATCATATTAATCTATCATCCAACTATCAAGAATCATATTAATCATATAACACCTAGAATCGGCTGAGTTAGGGTTTGCATACAACTCATTAAACATCAAAATTACACAACAAGGAGGTAAGGGATGATCAAGTATACCTTCCTAGCACCTAGTTCTTGGATTAAACTCTTGATTTGATGTGTGTGTGTGGAAGATTGTGGACGGCAGCCGTGAGTAGGGAGGAGCAAGGGGCCGATCGGGTTTTTAATAATAATAATAATAGTTAGGGTTTAGAGTTTATGTTATATTTATAGGCCAACAAGTTACATTCTAGTCCCTAAACTTCCAATTGTTGTTTTTCTCTAGAACATTCCATCATACTTGAACAATAAGTTAACATGACCATACTATTATCACATAGCACATAATCCTAACACATAATAATCATATAATTAGTGTCTTGACGTTTGTCGTTTATTTGTCAATCGTTTGCGTTAACTCGTTTGCGTTTCGGTGCAAATCCCGAAAGACTACACATGTAGTAAGTGTTAAGCGTCATTTAAATCCTAGTTTAAATGTAATGAAGTGTGCGTTAAAGATTCAACAATCTTAAAGTTTGAATCGACATATGAGTTGAGTTAACGAGGTTAACCTGAAATTGACGATTGTCACATCATTCCCATGTTAAAGAATTTTCGTCCCGAAAATTGAGTCAAGTCGTGATGAGAGCCTGAAAAAGTAAGAAAAATTTTCAGTTTGTCATATCATCCCCTAGTAGAAAGAAATTTCGTCCCGAAATTTAGTTCATACCTCCGGTGATGTTTGACGGTTTGCCGGGTTTCGCGGTTTCCGGTGTTTGGTTAGCCCTTCAAAAAGGTGAGGATACTTTTTCATCATTTGATCCTCGCGTTCCCACGTGAACTCCGGTCCACGTCTCGAGTTCCAACGAACCTTAACGATTGGAATTTTGCTGTGTTTGAGCGTTTTGGTTTCCCAATCCAAAACCTCGACTGGTTCCTCAATGAACCGTAACTGTTCATCAACTTGTAGTTCCTCCAAAGGGACTACTTGGGTTTCATCAGATAGGCATTTCTTCAAATTTGATACGTGGAATACATCGTGTACGCCACCGAGTTCTGTTGGTAGATCCAGTCGGTACGCCACCGGACCAATGCGCTCAGTTATCCGGTACGGACCAACATATCGCGGGTTAAGTTTGTTTCGCTTACCAAAGCGAACCACACCTTTCCAAGGTGAGACTTTGAGTAACACTCGATCGTTTACTTGAAATTCGAGAGGTTTTCGGCGCTTGTCGGCGTAACTCTTTTGTCGATCTCGTGCTGCTGCCATGCGATTTCGGATTTGAACAATCTTTTCCGAAGTTTCGAGTACCAGTTCCGGACCAGTGATTTGGCTATCACCCACCTCTGCCCAGCAGAGTGGTGATCGACACTTCCGTCCGTACAGCGCTTCAAACGGCGCTGCCTTAATGCTTGCGTGGTAGCTGTTATTATACGAAAACTCTACCAAGGGTAAATGGGGTTCCCAACTTTTTCCGAAATCTAAGACGCATGCACGCAACATATCCTCCAGGGTCTGAATAGTCCGTTCACTTTGCCCATCCGTCTGAGGATGGTATGCGGTACTCATATCAAGACGTGTGCCCAGTGCGCTTTGCAGCGACTTCCAAAAGTGTGAGGTAAAACGAGAATCTCGATCGGAAATGATCGAGACAGGCACTCCGTGTCTCGACACTACTTCCTTCATGTAGACACGAGTCAGTCTTTCCATTTTGTCTGTTTCTTTAATCGCTAAGAAGTGTGCCGATTTAGTCAATCGGTCAACGATCACCCAGATGGTATCGCATCCCGTCGGTGTCTTAGGCAAACCCGTAATAAAGTCCATTGAGATTTGTTCCCATTTCCACATTGGGAGTTCCGGCTGTTGCAGTAGACCAGATGGTTTCTGGTATTCTATCTTGACTCTGGCACAAGTCAAACATTTGCTCACGTAGGTTGCAATGTCGGCTTTCATGTTCGGCCACCAGTAAAGTTCCTTTAAATCATGATACATTTTATCTGAGCCAGGGTGGATAGAATATCGGGACTTATGAGCTTCGTCCATCACTAGGGTTCTCAACTCTCCGTATCGTGGAACCCAAATCCTGTTCTCAAAATATCGGACCCCGTCCGACCTGGTTTCAAGTTGCTTGCTCATGCCCCGCATGAGTTCCGATGGAAGATTATCATCTTTCAAAGCTTCCAGTTGCGCATCGCGAATCTGATCGGGTAAACTGGCATGAATCGTGAGTTGCAATGCTCTCACCCGTCTGGGTTTATCTGATTCTTTTCTGCTAAGGGCGTCGGCCACCACATTGGCCTTGCCAGGGTGGTACTTGATGGCACAATCATAGTCTTTAAGCAGCTCGACCCAACGACGCTGTCGCATGTTCAGCTCTTTCTGATCGTAGATATGTTGGAGACTCTTGTGGTCGGTGTAAATGGTAAACTTGGTACCGTACAAGTAATGCCTCCATATCTTAAGAGCAAACACTACAGCTCCGAGTTCCAAATCATGGGTCGTGTAGTTCTTCTCGTGAACCCGTAGTTGTCTAGAGGCGTAGGCTATAACTTTCTCAAGTTGCATCAGCACACAACCGAGACCTTGTATAGATGCGTCACAGTGTACCTCAAAATTTTCCGTTCCCTCGGGGAGGGCTAAAATAGGGGCGCTACAAAGCTTGGTTTTCAACAGTTGAAAAGCGGATTCTTGCGCGTCACCCCAGTTGTACTTAGTGCCCTTGTGAGTCAAAGCGGTTAGGGGTTGAGCAATCTTTGAAAATCCCTCGATGAAACGCCGGTAGTAGCCGGCCAGTCCTAGGAATTGTCGCACCTCAGTCGGAGTCTTAGGTGCTTCCCAGTTTTTGATGGCCTCTACCTTACCGGGATCGACATGGATACCATTCTCGTTTATCACATGTCCTAAAAAGTGAACCTCTCGAAGCCAAAATTCACATTTCGAGAGTTTAGCATACAGTTGTTCCTTCTTCAGCAGTTCCAGAATTATCCTTAAGTGTTCGTCGTGGTCAGTCTCGTTCTTGGAGTAGACGAGAATATCATCGATGAAAACAATCACGAACTTGTCGAGGTACGCCTTGCATACTCGATTCATGAGATCCATAAATACGGCTGGTGCGTTGGTTAGGCCAAAAGGCATAACCGAAAACTCGTAGTGACCATACCGTGTTCTGAAAGCCGTCTTTGAAATATCTTCTTCGCGCACTCTCAGCTGGTGATAACCGGATCGTAAATCGATCTTCGAGTAGTAACTCGATCCCTGAAGCTGGTCGAACAAATCATCAATTCGGGGTAAAGGATAACGGTTCTTGACCGTCACCTTGTTCAATTCCCGGTAGTCGATGCACATCCGGAAAGTCCCGTCTTTCTTTCGGACAAACAAGACAGGGGCTCCCCAAGGCGATGAGCTAGGTCGGATAAAACCTTTATCCAACAAATCCTCCAACTGGGTGGACAACTCCTGAAGTTCCGCCGGTGCGAGCCGATACGGGGCTCGTGCTATGGGTGCTGCACCGGGTGTCAACTCGATTTGAAATTCGACTTGACGAATGGGAGGGAGTCCGGGCAAGTCCTCCGGGAAGACTTCTGGAAAATCTCGCACAACCGGAATGTCTTCAATTCGTTTCTCCTCCACAAGTTTCTCAACAATCTGCGCCAGAATTGCCGGATGACCCTTTCTTAAATACTTCTGTGCCTTCATAATGGTAATGATGCTGGTGGTCATGCCGCTTCTCTCGCCTCGGACCGAAATGATCTCGCCTGAAGGGGTGGTAATATGGACGATCTTATCATGACATATAATCTCCGCTCGGTTCTCCGATAACCAGTCCATGCCGACAACGACATCGAAACTACTAAGCGTAAAAGGAATAAGGTCGATGTCAAAGACATGACCTGACAATTTCAACTTACATCCCGCAAGTATATGAGTTGTTATTACAGTTTTACCGTTGGCTAATTCAACAGGAAACTTAGCGTCTAACGGGGTTGGAGTAAGGTTTAAAAGTTGGCTAAAGGCCTTTGACACAAAACTCCTATCAGCTCCAGTGTCAAACAAAACAGAAGCAAAACAATCGTTTACAGGGAACTTACCAGACACCACATGCGGATCTCTGCGGGCTTGACCTGATCCAATCACAAACGCTCTTCCTTTGCCATTTCCTCCACCGTTACTGCCACTCCCATTACCCCCGTTATTGTCGTTCTGTTTCAGCTTGGGGCAGTCCTTCCGGAAATGACCTTCCTGTCCACATTCATAACATCCCTTAGTCATCATCGGTGGCTTAGGAGCACCCTTCGCCACAAGGTCAACTCTACAATCCTTCGCTTGGTGACCTATCTTTCCGCATCTTTGACACTTGACACGGTCACACTGCCCAACATGGTGAAAGTTGCACCTATTGCACTTTGGATGTTTCCCAGCATACCCGCTCGAAACCTGCCCGTTACCGTTGTTGTTGTTGTTGTGATTCTGAGTGTTGAAACTCCGAGTAAATTCGGGCTTCCGGTAGTGTTGCGGTGGGAGGTTTGAGGATGAAGATCTGGTGTTGTCAAACTTTCTTTTCCCGCTGTTCGGGTTGCTGTTGCTGGCATGGTCATTATTCGGGTTGTCACGGGCTTTTACAGTCGAACCCCTTGGTGGTAACGCACCCTGGGTCACAGCCTGATCCGTTAGTTTGTGAGCCAAACGGATCGCTTGTTGGATCGTGGCTGGTCTGGAAGACGTCACCATACCCTGAATCTGTGGTGCCAACCCATCAATGTACATCTCTATTCTTTTGCTCGGCGGATCCACCATCCGCGGACACATCACTGCCAACTCGTGCGAACGAGTGGTGTAGGCTTCAATCTCTGAACCCACCATTTTCAATGACCAAAACTCCGACTCTAACTTCGAAATTTCTTCCCTCGGACAGTATTCCTCTCGCATCATGTTTTTGAACTCCTCCCAGTTCATCGCGTTTGCCAGTTCCAAGCCAAGGATCTGGACGTTCGAATTCCACCAAGTGAGGGCGGAATCCTCGAGTGTCCCAGCAGCAAACTTGACCCTATTGGCATGGGGACAGTTACACATCTCAAAGGCCGACTCGGCCTTCTCAGCCCAACGCAGGAAGCCTATAGCTCCCTCAGTGCCCTTAAACGTACTGGGCTTGCAGTCTAAGTAGTTCTTGAAGGTACACGTTCCGTTTGGACCTCCTGTTTGATTCTGATTGTGTGCAGCCAAAGCGGCAGCAACATGGTCATTCAGCAAGGTTTGGAGTTCAGCTGCAGTCATGCTGATGTTACCTCGTCCTCGTCCAGCGTTTCTTCCGGCCATTTCCTAGAATCACAGTATAAAATGTTAAACATGAATTTTTCTTTCATATACAACACACCATACATGTAATAAAAGGTAGGTAAGAAAAAAAAATCACATCACAACCACATATTAGTCTAAATAAAAATTTTTGATTAAAACCATTGTATTCGCTACAAAGTATTTCCAATCAATCCTTAAAATCGTAGAAAAATAATAGTTTGGATGGAGACAACCCCTCCATCTAAGTGTCATCATCACTAGATGTCGTCATCTGAGGACACCTCTGAATGTGCCTCCTCCTCAGCCGGTTCCTCCTCCGGTTCTTCTTCGGGTTCCTCCTCGGGATCTTCCTCGGGATCTTCCTCAGGCTCCTCTTCGGGATCTTCTTCAGGTTCTACTTCGGGTTCTACTTCAGGCTCTGCCTCGGGCTCGGCCTCAGGTTCTGCTGCGTTCTGATCGAGTTGCGTTTGTAGGATATCGCAACGTTCTAACGCTATTTCCGTTCGGGTCCTTGCTTCTTGGAGTTGTTCTTGCAAGTCTATCATCTCGGCTTGCATCTTCATCATAACCTTGGTTCGTTGTTCACTAGTCTCTTGCATTTCTTTCATTGCCGTTGTCATGCGGGCAATCTCCTCTTGAGTCTCGGTTCCATCTTTAAACAGTCTAGCAACATTTTCTCTAGTGTAGCGCATGTAACCCACATCACGCTCCAAACAAGAAACGACAGCTGCGAGGACTCGCTCCACAGGTTCGGGTATAGGTGGTAGAGTGTTAGGGTAAGCAGGGTGGTTCGGGTGAGGCAATGGGGGAACTTGTTCACGGTAGACCATACGTCTGATCATGTTGGGGTACCATTCCCAGCTAACGTTGTTGTCATACAAGCCTCCGGATAGGCGGTACCTCTTCGGTGCAGGAGCTTCGAATTCCGGGACTACGTGGGGTGGCGAGGCAGTAGGTAACTGCGGTTCCTTCCCGTGAGAATGTGTCATCGAATCGGATGATGATGAGGGTGGCGTCGACATTTCTACAGGTATGCCGTGTATATGCGCGCGTATGAGTAAAGGAGGTAAAGAAATAAGATTTCAAGACTACACAAACCTATGCAGTGCGTATTATTATAACTAATGGGTCGTCGCGGTTATAGTCTAGTATGCATGCGGCTTCTAGTTCGCTATAACCAATGGCTCTGATACCAATCTGTCACACCCTCAAAATCCACTAACGGAGTTTTACCGTCAGAGGGTGTGAACTGGCAGGATCGGAATCATTAGTTATAACCAAACCAAAGAAAAACGTTTAAATGAAAGTAAATGCGGAAGCGTAAAACCTTAATTCAAAAGTTGCGTCACGCAGGACGACTTAAAAACCAAAAGTAACTGTTTAAGTTTAAATTTGCAGAATAAAAGTGTTTTCAATAATGCATGCTCCTAAACCGCGCGCCCGCCTCGGCTACCTGAGAATAACATACTAAAAGTGTCAACACAAGGTTGGTGAGTTCACAAGTAAGATAAGATAAATTGTTTAGCGTTTTGCGTAACCTCGTTACGACGTTTAAATGTTGCGTAACCTCGTTACGGCGTTTGAGTGTGTAACCACGTTACAACGTTTAAGTATTGCGTAACCTCGTTACGACGTTTGAGCGTGTAACCATGTTACAACGTTTAAGTGTTGCATTACCAGATAGTGTTATGTCAAATTATATATCGATAGGTAGCTAATCTATACAACAAGTATTGCTAAGTGGTTCGCGACCGAAGCTGACTGTTTATCAAGTGCCCGTCACCAGGTCCTCCAGACCATGGTATGTGTTAGCCCAAATTTACACCCACTCAACCTCCAGTTGAGCTATAACGTCGGGTGGGGTTTGTCAAACCCAGTAGTACTACCCAAAAGTGACTCGCTATTCCAAATATTAACCGGTCCGATGTGTGGGACTTCAAGTTGTTACAAATGCCGCTTAGCCTTTACAAGTGATATATAATTTATAACAAAATCTTTCATATGCGTTTATCTCAGAAAATATGTTTATCGGAGTATGTTATCTCCCCCAAGTGAAAACGTTTGAAAGCAGTTTAAGAGTGGGGTAAAGTGAACTCACTGTTTGCGAAGAATATCCGATCTAGATCACCGAGTGATGCGCGTCGTAGAAAACTCTCTAGCGTTCTAAAACAACAAGGAGATTTTCTAAGTATCGGAACGTTTAACGAGTCTCTAGACTCGGCACATAATACCTATGCACGTAACATGTTTCGTTTGTGTATTGTGTGTGACTCTACAAGTACAATCGTGATACGACATATGAGTGAGCAATTACTTCCGTGTCATGTGTTAATAACCTACTTACTAGCAATAATTCCCGTAAGGGCAATTTGGTCAACAAACAAAGACTAACTAACCAATATTTCCCGCAAGGGTAATTTGGTCAATTCATGGCAATCAACTAGCAAATATTTCCCCGCAAGGGTATTTTGGTAAAAATTACAACAATTATATAGAAACTACCATATTTCATGCATTCCTATACAACTCAGCAGCTAGTTTCGTTATGACAGAATTTCTACTTGAAAGATTGTACTAGTTCACCGATTATAATGTCTCAATTAATTCACCAAAAATTACCACAGAAACATACATGTCTTAGGTTTCCAGAACATATTTTATCTTATTTTTATTCCATATAGATTGCTCACAATGATCAAAACATTACAGCTAACTTATATCAGCCAGATTCATGCACATCAGAATGTTATTTGCAATTCCCGTTAAACGAAAAATCCAATAAATGCAAGACCACTTGGGTTTGGTTCCTAACTCAGTGAGTCAACTTCCAGAAGTGGAACCAACCCAATTGGTCTCGTGGTTCATGAGATATAATATTTACAATATAACCTAACAGCAGGTCTAACAGCTCAGCTTTGCATCACGTTTTTGTAAAATCATAAAAGTATACTTCTACTTATCCAAAAATTACGAATTTATACTTTATAGAAACTAGACTCAACCTAGTTTACTGCAGTACCCACAATCTCAATCAATTTTCACGTTTACACTTCGTTACAGTCAGTTAAACATCGTATATACATTCTGTCCAGAATCTGTTCACATCAAAACTCAACATAACCATAACCTATGAACTATCATGCATCCATATAACCTTCTAGATACTATAACTACTATCCATGCATATCAATCATACCATACATACAAGATTAGGGTTTGTGTTCTAATTCAAATCAAAGACAATCAATGAATCATGTAACAACATCAAGAATCATATTAATCTATCATCCAACTATCAAGAATCATATTAATCATATAACACCTAGAATCGGCTGAGTTAGGGTTTGCATACAACTCATTAAACATCAAAATTACACAACAAGGAGGTAAGGGATGATCAAGTATACCTTCCTAGCACCTAGTTCTTGGATTAAACTCTTGATTTGATGTGTGTGTGTGGAAGATTGTGGACGGCAGCCGTGAGTAGGGAGGAGCAAGGGGCCGATCGGGTTTTTAATAATAATAATAATAGTTAGGGTTTAGAGTTTATGTTATATTTATAGGCCAACAAGTTACATTCTAGTCCCTAAACTTCCAATTGTTGTTTTTCTCTAGAACATTCCATCATACTTGAACAATAAGTTAACATGACCATACTATTATCACATAGCACATAATCCTAACACATAATAATCATATAATTAGTGTCTTGACGTTTGTCGTTTATTTGTCAATCGTTTGCGTTAACTCGTTTGCGTTTCGGTGCAAATCCCGAAAGACTACACATGTAGTAAGTGTTAAGCGTCATTTAAATCCTAGTTTAAATGTAATGAAGTGTGCGTTAAAGATTCAACAATCTTAAAGTTTGAATTGACGGAGTTGAGTTAACGAGGTTAACCTGAAATTGACGATTGTCACATGCATCTTGCATAATTCTCCTATAACAATAGCTACCACTCGAGTATTGGTATGTCGCCGTTTGAGATATTGTATGGTAGATGTTGTAGAACTCCTGTATGTTGGGGAGAGATTGGTCAGAAGGAGATTGGAAGCTTAGAATTTGGGCAAGAAACCTCTTCAAGGTTTTATCAGATCAAGGCAAGAATGAAAGCTGCTCAAGATCGCCAGAAGTCCTATTCTGACAAGCGGCGACCACAGATTGAATTCAACATTTGTGACAACGTGATGCTTAAGGTCTCACCCTGGAAAGGAATTATACGTTTTAGGAAGAGAGGAAAGCTAAGTCCAAGGTACATTGGACCGTTTAAGATTGTTGATCGTGTGGGTGAAGTGGCGTACAAGCTAGATTTACCAAAAGAGTTGGAAGGAATTCATTCTACATTTCAAGTTTCTCATCTAAGAAAATGCCTAGCTGATGACATGTCACATGTTCCATTAGTAGACATTGAAGTTGATGAACAGTTAAACTATATCAATCGGCCCGTGGAGATCGTTAACCGTAAGGAAAAGCAGCTTCGTCATAAAGTTATCCCTTTGGTGAAAGTGATATGGAAGCATCGTAAGGGATCAGATTCTACTTGGGAAGTTGAAAAAGATATGCGCAAGTTTTACCCAGATTTGTTTAAGTAATAGTTAGGTTTCGAGGATAAAACCTCTTTAAGGAGGGAATACTTGTAACATCCTACTTTTGAAAAGAATAAATAAAATAAATTTCGTTTATTTAAAAGTGTGCCATTTATCATTTTAGATAAATAAACTAATAGAAGGTGGGCTAGGACATTTAAAAGATGGAATAAGATATGGAATGGGCCTTAGGTCCATGGTCTTAAGGGAGTATAAATACCCCATAAACCCTAATCCTTTCCATTTTTATCCATCTCTACACCATAGTCGAACACCTTGAAAAACACACACTAACACCTCCTATATCCCGAGCCAAGATCCGAAGGCAAAAACCCAAGCTCGATAGTGCTAGAACGTCGTGACGAACACAACCTACATCATGACTAGATCGTGTTCGTAAACCAATTCGTTTGAGGTACGTTCTATAATGAAAACTCGTTCAGTTCGTTTAGTATTCTTAGATCTATACAAAAATGGTAAAAACAAATCAAACACAATGATTCTCGTTGAAATTCGTTAACGATTAATGGGTTAATTAACCAAGTAATAGCCGTATACATACATAGATTGAATATGCCATTAAAACACGAATGTTTGGATGTTTGGATGATGGGGATTTATAGGCGCTGTAATTACGAAACCGATGATACCAATTTTATGTTGTTTCGTCGTGATTTGATGGTTAATGCAGATGGTGTATGTTGACTATGTTATGTTCTTGACGATTTTGTCTTTGAGAATCAGAGTGACGATTTTGACTTTGAGAATCAGAGTCAAAGATTGATAAGAACAGATATTCATTCGTTATGAATAGCGAATGACTAATCATTCGTTAAGTAATCATAATGAATGAGGATGCATGCATAACGAATGAGCCCTCATTCATCCTATAGGAGTCACGAATGACCTTGCTCATTCGTCATCCATTCACTCGCCATTAGTAGACAACGAATGAAGCCATTCGTTATAGATACCTTCACGTGCTCCTATGGAGAATGAGCCCTTCATTCATCTCAAAGAAAGCACGAATAGCCTACTCATTCGTTATACATTCATTCGTCCTGACGAGATAACGAATGGAGCCATTCGTCATAATGAATGAGATAGCGAATGAGGCTTAACCAGAGTACCATTCGTCATAACGAATATGATAGTGAATGAGGCTCAACTAGAGGCCATATCGACCCCAGCCAGGGGCTCTGCCCCTTGGACCCCGCTAGGGGATGCCGCCCCTAGAACCCCGCTACCAGGGGCGCTGCCCCCATACCCCCATTCTTTGAGGGTTACATTAAACTAGAAGTATGATATGGTTAGGGATAGTTAATTGATACGTGTAATTGTTATACAGTTAGTCGTGCTCAGTTAAAGAAAGGAGTTACCATTAACTCTGAGAGAAACCGACTTCAGGTGAGTTTCTAGCCCCATTTCCTGGTTATGTTTTCGGGGTTGTGTGCATTCTCAATGTGAACTTTAATACACTTACCTAGAGTGGTAAGTGTACGTCAAAATGATGTATGTGATTGTTATATTTATGTTATGAACTAATGCTTGTCGATACGTGAACAATCTTAGGATATTGCACGTATTGTCAAGGGAGGTAATGTGTAGTAAGTATGGAATGAATATGTATGAATAATGTATGTATGCTAATTTAAATATTGAAATTATGAATGAAGTTTATAATTATAAAGACAAAGTAAGGTAAGGTATGGTTGTATGGTAGGCAAGAGGGAACCGGACCCTAATAATATTCGAGGAAAGAGGGAACCGGATCCTAATAATATTTGAGGCAAGAGGAAACCAGACTCTAATAATATCTGAGGTAAGAGGGGACCGGTCCCTAATAATGCTCGAGGAAAGTAGGGCATAATGCTCTTTAAAACGTATAAGTATGAATATAAAAGAACGAAAGTATGAAGGTATGAAAGTATATTGTATGAACGAAAGTATGTATGTATGAATAATGTATAAACGAAGTAATATGTGTCTTCGGATACATACAAGTAAGGTAGCTAACGTATTGTATGATTAACTAGAACTCACTCAGCGTAGCTGACTTTTAGTATGCACGCATGTGAGTAGAATGAGGCAGCTAGCTTGAGGAGGGCACATGGGAAAAGAATAAGAAGCTAGCATCTGAACAATCATGTTCCATTTTTGAATGATGTTTCAATATGAAAGACAAAAGATGTTTGTTTAAGACAAGTCTTTGAAATGTTTTGAAATGTTTATTGAAAGTTTTCATATTCCGCGAAAGTTTTAATTTACTATCATATTTAGAACTGTATTTATGAGTAAAACCAACGTCCAATGTAGGAACCCGGGAAAGGGGCCTTACATGTCATCTTTCCCGCCTTCGGATTCAAAAACCTTATCTCAACCCTCTCGACTTCAGTATTAGCACAAAAACGTTTCATTACCATCTCCTTCAGTTCATCCCACCTCATAGCCTTAATTTCTTTTCGAGTCTTTCTCTGCTCTACCGACGCCCACCAGTACATAGCTTCATCTCCGAACGACTGGGTAGCATAACCCATTGCTTGGTCAGGACGGCACTCGCTAATTCGGATAACCTTGTCCATGGCGGTTACCCATTGGAGAATAGCGATTGCATCCACCAAACCAGTCAGCTGTGGCGGGTCGAAACCTTTGAACTACTTATAGTTACACCCACATTGGCCTCTTTTTCTCTCATCAACTTTCAAAGATCGAACTTCGCTCGAATCACCTTTCCAATCATCAGCTTTCTTAACGTCATCCCTTGCCCTCTCAGCGGTCCTTACATGGATTCCAGCATACTTTTCAGGTTGTAGGTTCTTCACTGCTGCAACTATAGCTTGAGCAACGACGGCATGAACCGTAGGATCAAGTGGATACCCTTCATTGTTGCTCGGATTCTGTTCAGCTGCACTTCCTTCTTCCCTTGTGTTAGTAACTAACTCTACAGAAGGTTCCCCGGTAATGTGTGGCCTAACACGATGTCCCGTACGACCTCTTTGACTAACAACTTTCCTTGCTCCAGCCATTGGTATTTTATAAGGAAACACAAACGTCATCACTTAAGGAACTATTTACTACAAGAATAGTAAGGCTAACAGGTAATAGCAGTGGCCAGCTGTGATAAGCTGATAACATTACTCTTCGTGTCCTATACACTTCCCTTTGTGAGTCCACTTGTGCTGGATTCTACTTTTAACAGTTAGACAATCAAACATTTCACATAATAAAATACTTATATTTCTAGAAATTAAGCTATCTTTCTTACACATCCTTACATTACACGTGAAATTAATCATGTACTTTACTTTTACTTAGCTTTCTTGAGCGACACATGAATTTCTTGATCAGGCATCTTATTTCTTTTCTTATTTATGTCCCATTCTCTGTTCGAGTCTAAGCATGTAGGATGCTTAATTCTCTCAAACTTATGCTCTGATACCAACTTGTAAGGCCCCAATCCCGGTACCCTACTTGGACGTTGGATTTACTCATAAACACAGTTCTAAATATCAGAGTGAATTAAAATATTTCGCGGAATAGATAAAAGAAAAACATTCATTACATAAGTCTTAAAATTTAAAACAATAATAAACATGTCTTTTAGTTTAACCATCATAAATAAAGTCTTCAGATCTCAAATTCTTTATTCTTCTGCCATGTAACCCTCCTTAAGCCAGCTGTCTCATCCTACTCACATACGTGCATACTAAAAGTCAGCTACATTGAGTGAGTTCTAGTTAATCATCCAACATACATTACATTCACATACTTACTTATATGTACACGAAGGTACATATTACTTGCTTATCCTGCTTTACTTTCTTTGATACATATATATAAGTATATACCTTCATTCTTACTTTCATTCTTTCTTTCTTTATTTAGTACTTTCATATTTTAATCTTACTTTACATACATACTCATACGTTTTGAAGAGTCTTTCGCCCTATAACCTAACAGATATTATTAGGGTCTGCAACACTTCTTCACATACATTATTAGGGTCTGCCGCCCTCCTTCACAGATATTATTAGGGTATGCCACCCTCATACCGTCAATTCATACATACCTTCCTTTTCTCTTATATTTACATACTTTCATACATAATCTTAATCTTTTCTACATTATTCATATATCATACACACATCATTCATAGAAATTCATATATCATAAATACATTATTCATAATCATTCACATAGCATACACTTACCACTTAAAGTAAGTGTATTAACTAAACATATCGAGTATGCACACAACCCCGAAAACATAACAAGGAAGTGGGGCTAGAAACTCACCTGGATCCTAATTCTTTTTGAGTTTATAGTAATACCCCTCTTTAGTTGTGCACGGCTAACTGTATAATAATTACAAGTATCAATTAACAATATCTAACTATATCATACTTCTAAGTTATTATAACTCATTGCTACGGGGGTCCGGGGGGTAGCGCCCCTGGCAGCGGGGTCTAGGGGCAGCAGCCCCTAACAAGGTCCAAGGGGCAAAGCCCTTGGCTGGGGTCGAGCTGCAAGGTCAGCTTGGAAAATTTTTATTAACATTAACTGTTCTTTGCTAAAATTTCATCATAAATTTCTAAGTCTGGGTTAATCTAATCGAATCCTCAGTCTATTCGAATGGCAGGTTCCATTCGAATAGACCTTCTATTCGAATGGTTCCTTTCTATTCGAATGGGCCATCCATTCGAATGGCAGGTTCCATTCGAATGGACCTTCTATTCGAATGGTTCCTTTCTATTCGAATGGACCCTTTGATTTGAATGGACCCTTTTATTCGAATGGTCCCTTACATTCGAATGGACCCTTTTATTCAAATGATCCCTTTTATTCGAATGGACCATTTTTATTCAAATGGTCCTTCTTATTCGAATGGACCCTTTTATTCAAATGGTTCAGACCAAACCAATTCTGACAGTCCTTTTCGAATGACCTACAGCTTTTCCTTCTTTTTCGTTCGAATTTCTTTCATTCGAATGACGTTGTAGCACATTATGTCACACCCCGACCAAAGGCGGCGGAACATGCCGGGATGCAACGTGATTGGGCAAATACACAAGACACTATTTAAAATGACAATATTTAATCAACTCATTTTATTTCAAAAATCAATAAACAACACATCTCGTTCATACAAACAAATTGAATACAAGTAACAATTATATTGTTCGTTTTACTAATATCCTAATAGTCTTGGTAACGTTTTTCGTCAAGTCCTCGAGTCAACAAAAGTCAAACCTGTAACATTTCATAAAATAAAGTTTGTCAACACAAAGGTTGGTGAGCAATTCATAAGTTTGAGCATATAAGTATATAGTGATAAAAAAGCCACAAAACTTGTATACGAAATGATAAACAAAAGCAATAAATTGGATATATAGATATCACTAATAGAATTACGTTAGTGACACCTAGATATAAGGGGATGCCAAATAGTCTAGGATTTTATAGTTCCACCAACCAAAAGCAATAAACACGTAGGCATATAATTATAGAGCACCAAATCGAGCAATTATTTAAGTAAAGTATACAATAACGTTTGTGGGTTAAGATTCATGTATAAAGCATTTAGTTGAACAAAACGAAAGATGGAAAATAGGGTATGAAAGTACTCACGTTTAAGTAATAAACTTGAAAGATGATAATTTGGAGATTTGCCGGAACGACGAGTTTAACGAATTATGCCTAAAAGGAAAGAAGTCTTGGATTTAGAAAGGTTGTCTTGAAAATCTTTAACTAAAATAATTGTTGCGAAAAGTAAACAATTAAAGTTCAAGGTTTAAAATGTAACTATTTAAGAATTTATAGTAATAATCCTTTAAAAATGTAAGTTTGCTCGAAACTGGGTTAAAGTATCTAACTTTAATATTTACTTAACCTATGTTAAGTAATAAGGTGGGAAAAATGCAAAAATGCAAGTTCCTTTGGGATAAAGATACTAAAACGGGTCTTTAACGAGTGTTTCGGGTTGTTGGTTCGGGTCTTGATAATTGATCAAACCCAAAATCAACTTCCCAAGATAAAGAATGTTATGAGATAACTCAATAAAACTTATTAAGACTTAACAAAGTATGTAGTTCTATTGTTTTAGAACTAACAACGCACGTTAAGCGTGTGTTCGGTTTTATCGGTCCAAATTATGTTATGAGATCAAGTTGGATCCAACATTTTCAAGTACTTAAGAAAATAATTAAAATCAGTTTGTAAACTATTTTAAAAAAATTTACAAGTCTTGATAGCTAAAAACACACTTATATGTCTTAAGCGAGTAAAAATCAGATTGGTTTGGTTTCCATCTCACAATACGTTCCTTGATGGTCTCCACATGCCCAAATATCATAGATCTTTTATAATAATTTATAAATGAAAAATATTTATTTTTTACAACCAAAAAGTTAACAACAAGTCTTTTAAGAAAAAGTTTCGGTTTGGTTCGGTTTCCATCTCCCAACGAATTCATAGATGGATTCCACATGCTTAATATCAAAGAACTTGTAAAAATGATTTTAGAAACTCAAATCTAACATTAAACATGTTTAATCAAGTATTTAACAAAACTAGTAACAAGTTCGGTTTACGGTTTGGACTATTTACGGTTAAACCGAGGTTAGTCTCTACAAACTCACACCATGGAACTTCATAAATATGACAAACAAACTAAAAGGAGCAGAAGTTAAAACAAGATTAATATGTGCAAACAAGTTATATACGTGTATATATATCAATGACCACGAAAGTCCTACATGAAGCCTTGTCTTACGAAGTCCGAAGCTTAACCAACCGGAGTTGGAGAAGCAACTACCAAAGGCAACAAGGGGTGTGTATTATATATATGTTGTACCACCATATTCAAGTATTAATAAGATTATGTAAGCTAATTAGAATGAAAAGTTAAACTTAGTTTGACTATTGGAAGTGAAACCTTCAAGAACACATAAATAACAACCTTGAATCTATGGAGATTTTAGAGAGAATTTAGAGATGTAGCAAGTGTAAAAATGAAAGAGATGGGTGTGTATATATAGGGTAATGATCAAAGCTTCTTTGCAAGGTTCTTTTTTATGTTTGTATGAAAATAGATTGGTTAAACAAACAAGCAAAACACAAAACAACAAACAAAATCCATAATATATGTGCAGAGGGGTCTAGGCGCCGCGCGCCTGTCTTTTTTGCCCTGGCCGCGCGGCGTGGCGTGCCCAGGGGGCTGGTCCAGCTCGTCTCGCGTGGTTCGTTTTGCGTCCAGAAGTTCGTTTTTGATGTATTTTAGTATTTTTAAAGTCGTTTTCGAATCCGTAAAAGGGGTTTTTCAAGTTAAACAAATGGGAACGATTTGGTAAGATAAAAATCCAATATTTTATATATCATGAGTTTCGGTTTACAAAACGGGTTGGTTTACATAATAGAAGTTTACAAAACGAATATAAATCGAGACCCGAAATTGACGAATGTCACACATTATTACCATTATTACTACATATCTTCAACACCAACTTTCATATTTTACCCTTGACCAAGGTCTAGCTCGTTCATCTATAAAGTTTAAACCTTTATTAGTTTAAAACTCGTTTAAGATAGATCTAAGGTTTTCACATGAACCGTTCATACTCATGAGTTCATTAAGTCCACTTTTAACATCAATTTTACATTTTTATGGTATAAAAATACCCGATTTGCCTTAGTACCAATTCTTAGGGCAAACCGTTCTTAAAAACACAACCATTATATGTAAAGCACGTACCTTTTGACGTGTTATATGATACGGGTTAGCTTCAACATACACTATGGACTTGTTCTTGCTTGCTAAGCTAAAGATCTACTAATATCTAAGCTTGGTTCTTGGATAATAGATCTCGGTCGTATAGTTTGAGTGGGTTTGTGTGGGTTTTTGAGTGTGTAAGGAGGCTAGTGGATAAGAATAAGAGATTTTAGGGTTTTAGGGAGGTTTAAGGAGTATTTATACTCTCTTACGTCCATGGACCTAAGGCCCAACTTCATCCCTTCTTCCATCTTTTATTAACCAAGTCCATACTAAATATTAACACACTTTTCAATAACACAACTCCTACTATTCATTATTATTAAAAGTAGGATGTTACAATTTATAATATTTAAAGATATAAATTAAGTGATTAATATCTTAGTATATTAACTTAAATAACTATTACAAAAAAAAAGAACAAAACGGTGCTAGAGGGGCTCGAACCTGCGCCCTCCAGCCACCTGAGCCTTAAACACAACCACCCTAGCCAACTGGGCTAGGGTGGTAGATGGGTTAAACATAGAAACAATAACCAGCAGCGATAAACCAGAAAAATAGTTTAGAACCCTAGATCGATCAATTGTTAAATCTGTTATTTTGTTGATCAATCTAGTATAGGATTAATGATTAGTGATAGAAAACGAACACAAACAACATATTTGATTACCTTTAACGATGATCAAACGATGATTTATTGAATGATAAAGAAGACGGCCAGACTGAGGGCAGAATTAATATCAGGAGACCATTATAATCTAATTAGTTAAGGGGTTATAGTAGGCGATGAAGGTATGATGGTGCAGGACTAATTAATTGGATTATAATGATCATTAGGTTATAGATTAATTAATGTGTATACGCGGATCTATATATTAAGCTTTACGTATCAAAACTGATTATATTTTCCTAATTTCAAATGTTGGCATGATCGTTATAGTATGAATAACATTACCCACAAGTCAATTCCTACAATAGAACGAGTATTACGGCACAAGATATCTAAAACGGGTCCAAAAATACGGGTATAAGGTCTGGGTATACGGGTTCTAGGTTATTAATATATATATATATATATATATATATATATATATATTATAATAATTTTAGAAAATTTTGCAGATCAGTCCCTCTACTATGAACATGGCAGCACAAATGGTTAAAAGTGTTTATTAGGGTTTAAAATGGTATATATAACAAATTTGTTTTATATATTTTGAATCAATATAATAACAAATAATAACAATAATAATTATTATTACAATTAATAATAATAATAATAATAATAATAATGATGATTCGATAAAGCGACATATTATTGTTAAGATTTCCCGGACATAAAAGCGGGTCAGATCACGAATATGACATTAATTTAAAAATCCGATTTGTTACAACAAGATTATTCAATAAACCAAACCCTAGAATTGAGAAACTAATCGAAAAATCCTATAAGGAAATAGGATTAAGGAATTGGATAGTGAAACCAGATATGGTGAGATTAAGGGATTCGATTGAAGGAAAATGGAGATCAGAAATCAAACGGAACTCACCGCCACTGAACCCAGTACTATTATTACCGCAACAACACCGATCACTGGGCCCACTAACCCGTGACCGGAATGGGGTTTCTAGGCGTGTTCTTGGACAGCGGTTGTATTGTTGGATCCAATGTCGGAGTTGTTGGCATTTTGATTCAATTTCTAGAATATAAAGATTAGTTATATTTTTCAAGATTTTGTTAAACCCCATATTCAAAAACTTGAAATCGGTGTGGGATTTTAAGAAAAAAATTGAGTTTGTGAAAAGAATCAAATCAGAAATTAGACAGAACTATGGTTTTTCGTAAAATATGGTAGCCGGAGATGGTGCTGGTGGTTGGTGATGGTGGTGGTGGTGGTGGTGAGAGAGGTGATGGAGTTGTAGGTTAGAGAGAGAGGGGGGAGATAATATATCTTTTAAATATTTTTATTTGGCTCAAACTTTAAGTTGTCTGCAAAAATAGTCCTTCAATAGTAAAAGTCAAATTCACCCTCATGTGCTTTGCACATGACTGGTTTTAACGACAAAACTTAATTGGGTTAGGGCCAAAGGAAAAAACTTGATATGGTTTTTAAATCATAAAGGATGTTTTCTGTTATTTTTTTTGCTAAAGGACATCTACGGAAAATTCATGTAAACATAAATGACGAGTTTTGCCATTTTGTCTAGATTATATATAAAAATGTAAGATATGTTTGGTATAGTATAATGAAATTAACGAGGTAATAGAATAAGTAAGATATGTTTGGTATAGTATCATTCATTTGTCATATTTAGTGGTGGCGGGTGACGATGGTGTTGGTGGTAGTGGCAACAATGGAGGTGGTGACTGTGATGGTGGCGGTGAAGATGGCGTTGGTGTTGGTGGTCGTGGTGATGTGACGTAGTGGGCAGATGGTGGTGGTAGCCCTGGCAGCGGTGCCAATTATGGTGATGGAGGTTAAGTGGTGAATGGTGATATTTAGAAAGTAAGGGGAATGAAATTAATAATAAAAAACATAGGAGGTACAAATGAAAGGTTTTAGTATGTTTGGAGAGAATGAAATTCCTACTATAATTGATTATTTCATTTCATTAACCAACAAATAACTTTTTCTTCATTCCCATACGATTAGGGTTGGCATATCGTGTAACCCATACATGATAAGACACGAACACGAAATGTGCATACCTGTACACGACACGAAAACTTATCGTGTACTTGTATCTCAAACACTAACACGAACCGTTTACTACCTGGTATACACGATAAAATACCATAATACACGATAAGAGCTGTTTAGAAACACATATTTGACAACCTGTTTGGTAAAACAAAAGTCGGAAATGGGATGTTCGTGAGTGGTGAGAGGCATAAGAATGGATGTAGACCCTTGAATCTAGGATCTAGTGGTTGAGATTGATAGTTTCTAAAAGTTGTATAGTTTCCTATTTACATGGTATAATGTCCTATTTAGGTGGTGTATTTTATTTTAAAGTTTTCTTACTTCTCACAAAACAATTGTTTTTTATTTGAACATATATATATATATATATATATATATATATATATATATATATATAGGGTAAGGATCCTAAGAGAACCCTTTTCAAATAGAGAACTTTAAGAACCATTTTGGACCACCAAGTTAAATCTAAAAATATATTTTTAAAAATTATAAAACAAAAAAAAATGAAAATTTTAAAAAAGTAAAAAAACCAAAATTCTTATATAGCATTCTGGTTTCATTAAAAAAACGTCTTATTTTACACATATGTATAATTTTATTTAATCTTTAGTTACGTAATAACACATATGTATAGTATCATTTATCTTAAATTATACATTTGTGTATAGAAAAAACATGTATATGTACATATATGTATATATTATACATATGCGTATATAATTTAGCTAAACCGAGGTTTTTTTTATGAAACCGAGATGATAAATAAGAATTTTGGTTTTTTACTTTTTTCATATTTGTGTTTTTTTAATTTTATGATTTTCTCATGGTTCTCAATTTCAAAAAAGTGCTCTCATGATCCTGATCCATATATATATATGTGTGTGTGTGTGTGTGTGTGTGTGTGTGTGTGTCACAAACCCATCTTAGGCCTAGGAGTGTGACCAACAGTTGGTACCACATTTGTAAATAAATCTGAGTTACGGTTAAATAGCTTCTTTGTTGAGTAATAACTTAATCCTTGAATAAAATATTTCTTGTAACAATATAAATAGGTATAGATATTTCAACCTAACGTTTTCAATTACGAAATCCAATTATCCAATTAGACGTTGGATTAGTTCGCGAATCATGACAAGAATTATATCTCTATATAGAGAAAGAAAAAAAAATTTCTAGTGCAATTTCATTCAGTCTTTCTATTTCTGGAAAACTTATAAAACATGTGGATTAAAGTTGTAAATATTTATATTACAAAAGATGGAACGAAAGTTCCATTTACGTTTACTTGTTTATGATTTACAAAACCACCATTCTTTAATATTTAAGTTAACAAAATATCGGAGCCATCGGAATCATGAGTTCGTTCTTCAAGCCCTATTCTTGATTACCTGCAAAATGTTAAGAAAGTACGTCAGCAACGAATGCTGGTGAATATGATGACCTAAAATATTTTCTTATACTTGATTACCCCTCGAGGCATAACTTAGGTTCGCCCCATCGTAGCTTAGGAATAATCAAGTTATAAAACAATACAATTTATAAACTCAAATCTCTACACCAGGTCACCCCAGTAAACACCGCAGCGTTCAACATTACTTAGGTACCATAGGTATACACATGGTCATTACTCCCAGCAGGCGAGCGTACTATAACCAAGTGTGGTGCAATGTGCCCAATGCATTTTACCACATATGTAAGGATCCAGACAAACGTATACTATAGCCTGAGGGCAAGGTTTATACTTTTCGTTTATAAATGTTTTAGAGACACGTAGTCACATGTAAACTCTTTTTCACGTAACACACTGGACACTTTTGAAAACAAGTTTGTAAAGTGGGGCGTATTCACCTTTTTTGATTTGGATCGGCTTCAAACACCGTCCGAGGGTCTTTCTCGTTGCTATCTCGCACCTATAGTACGAGTATAACCATTTGTTAGTCGGATATACCATCCGGCTTAAGACCTTTAGTCTTGTTTTATAATCGCCACCTTGATTTTACTTTAAAACCTTTAGTTAAAAAGTAATATTATAAACCCTTTAGTTTATTTATAAAACCATATGTTTCTTTTTCTCTAAGAAATGTATTCTTTTCTTTTTATTATTTAAAAATACTCATTATTGCTTAAATAATATTTATAACAAAGAATAATCATGCATTTATATATTCATGTATATATATATATATATATATATTTCTTTTCTTTTCTTTTCTTTTTCTTTCTTTTTCTTTGTTATATGTTTCTTTTATTTATCGAGGTATCGAGTATAACCTCGACTTAGAGTATTAAGCCTTTTATAATATTTTATTACTATTTTATTCAGGCGTTATGCATACCTTTGTCGGCTTATAAAACCCTAGAAAGTTGAGCAGTACTTCGACGCCTTTTACTCTTTCCAACACTTTCTTAATTAACACTTCTCCACGGCACGCAAAACGAGGTACTTCAATACTCCTCCATACGTCAACACGCTTCTCGAGGCGGTCGTCGGAACGTCGAGATGGCACCACCTTCTTGTTTGGAATGTTGTCGGAAAATGGCACGAATATCGAGGTACGTCGGTATTTGGGTGCGGAAATCGAGGAATTATGGCACGCTTATCGAGGCGGATAGAGGGTATGGTTTATATATCAAAGAGAGATGTTAAAGAGAGAATTGTATGTGTGATTTGAGGTGTGAGATGCAAGAGCCCGTCACCTTCTATTTATAGGCAACTTTGAAGCCCGTCGCGATACGTGATGGCCTCTTGGCTAGCCCGTCGCGTATCGCGACGTAGGCTTGGCCAGTCACCAACTAGACCTGCCACGTTGTAAGACCCCGTACTCGGTGGCCCTACTTTAGCGTCGGATTTACTCATAAACACAATTCTTACAATCAGAGTTAATTAAAACTTTCGCGGAAACGTTAACTTAAAACATTCGTTACAAAACATTATATCTTTTCTTTGATACCATGAGACAAAACATTATATTCAAAACGTCATTTCTTCCATCTTCATATACCAGTCGTTCAATCCATGCCATGTGCCATCCTCATGCTAGCTCTTCAGCCTGACCACCTGCGTGCATACGAAAAGTCAGCTACGCTGAGGGAGTTCTAGTTAATCATGCAACTTGGCATACAACCACTACACACAACACATGGGTATCCGAAGACACATAATCCAATGTCTAACCTGCTACTGCTTAACCACTTAATTACCCCTACAGCTTAGCCTCTTAATTACCCCTACAGCTTAGCCATTTATGCCACTTTATGCCACTTTAATAACGAAGTCACGCATAGGCTTACCCTACCACGTATTATCGTCATGCCACTAACACTCTTACTAGACCCTTGCCACTTCTATCACGCCCTACTTCTACTTGTCTACAACACACTTTATATCATCACGTCATTCATATAATAATCAAGTTACATCACAACATTTATATACACACTAATAACCACTTGGGGATCATTCCCGAATGACGGTACGTGCAATATCCGAAGATCGTTCGCACGCCTACTAACCCTCCCTGTCTACGCGTGCAATATCCGAAGATCGTTCACGCACCAACAGACATCCATTCATAACTTACATAAATATATCACATCAAACATTATAGCATACACTTACCACTTAAGGTAAGTGTATTCACACTTCACATCGAGTATGCACACAGCCCCGAAAACATAACAAAGAATGGGGCTAGAAACTCACCAGAATGCGGTTACGATCACAGTTAATGATTACTCCTTTCTTGAGATGTGCATGGCTAACTGTATAACAATTACACGTATCGATTAACTATCACTACCCATATCACGTTTTAAGTCTAATTATAACCCACAACGAACAGGGGTTCGGGGGCAGCTCCCCTGGCAGCAAGGTCTAGGGGCGGCAGCCCCTAGCAGGGTCCAAGGGGCAGAGCCCCTGGCTGGGGTCGAGCTGAATCATTAATTAATTCACCATCTCATTCTCTATAACGAATTAAGACTAATTAGTTATCAGATCACAGTCTAATTCGTTAGCTGGCACATGGTCTGATTCGTTATCTTTTCCATAGCTGATTCCTTATTCTAGTTCATTATCTTTCATAACGAATTGGCCCTTTATAACGAACTGGTCCTTTAATGAACTGAATCCTTAACGAACTGAACCATTAACGAACTGGGGGTTCATTCGTCAGTTCTTCCTTAACGAACTACTTAACGAATTGGAGTTAGTTCGTCATCTTTCTCCTTAACGAATTGGATACGAACTAAGGCTAGTTTGTTAAGCTTTCGTTAGCGAATCACCTTGACGAATTACATCTAATTCGTTAACTCTCCATTAACGAATTAACTCTAGTTCGTTAACTTCCCGTTAACGAATTAGGGTTAGGTCAAAATGTCAGACTATTCTGACATGCTCGTACAAACATTCTCCGGTGCCGCCTTTCTGGCGCCGCCGTCGCCAAAATAACGGGATTTTGCCGGAAAAGCGAGATCTCGCTTATTTAACCACCATTTCACCGTTTTTCGTCTCGTTTGATCCAGATTTTAGCTAGGATGATCCCTAAGCTCATCTTAGGTTATGTTCATACCCGATTCCACCCGGATCTCGTGACTCTAATTGTTTAACGGTGTCGGCTCGTCGTTTCATAACTAAATCTAACGGGTTTGCATCTCTACAATATCATACTATAATTACCTCGGGTCGGAAATCGATCCTTCTTCCTCTTCTTCTTGGTTCGGCTAGAGAGAGAGTAGCTAAGTGTGTGTTTTGGTGGTGTATGGAATATGAGAAATGAAGGATTAAATGGTGATTTAAGGTTTATATAATTATGGATCATGGGCTTAAGCTCATGGTCCTTTCCTCTTTCCTTCATAACCCAAGTCCATAACCCATATTCATTACCCAACACTTGCCCGACCCATACCAACTTTTACTCTATTTAATTATTTCCCGTTAACCCGAGTAAACTTTCCCTCCAATATTATATAATATAATTAATATTATTTTGGAAATTTCAGGATGTTACAAGTCTTCCCCCCTTAAAGTGGTTTCGTCCCCGAAACCTAACTTATTCCTCGTAAAAGGAACACTTATTATATTCGCACACTATATTGGATCGCCTTTGCTTTCTGGGTTATCCTTCTTACTCCTAACTTGTAGTCATCGAGCGGTGTGCGTGTGTTTTAGCTATTAAGGTAGCTTGTCCATGAGGCCCTCGATGTACCAAGTCTCATCTCATCTTCCCGACGAACCTTGTTTTATATAATAAAGCTAATCCCTAGGGCGACGCTTTACCACTACACAACTATTTATCATAACCAACATGCATTCAAGATAATTCATAAGTCATTCATACAAAATCACAAGTAGTTCATAACATAAAAGGAAATCATTCAAGTTTGCTAAACAAACATAGGTCCAACTGTAACATAAAACACCACTTAACATAAAACAACTGCGACATGCCACTTATTCTCCTACAACCTCCTCAGGAGCTAATAGACCATCCTTTCACGCGTCTCCACTTCTTTCCCCCACAGCCACGGCCTCTCCACATTCTCTGGCTATGTGACCTGACTTACCACACTTGTAACATTTCTGATCCTCGGTGCATTCACGAGAGATATGCCCCTTCTTCCCGCATCGGTAGCACTAGTTTGGGCCAGCCTTGAATTCTCCCAAGTGCATCTTCCCGCACACATTGCATGTTTCCCTGTCTACCATTTTCTGTGTCTTCTTCCCCGCATACTCCTTGATATCTGCAGACCATTTGTTTCCTTTCGCTCCTTCCTTATCTTCCACTTCCACATCATCCGCCGCCAGATCATCATAAACCATCTCTACTAACTCAACTACAGACTCAAAGGTAGCAGGTTTGTTAGCCCTGACTAACATGTGGATCTTCTGGGGAAATCCTCTAACGGAGCACTTGATCCGTTTCGCCTCAGAGTTCACCATGTCAGGAACCAGCCTAGACATGCGGTTGAATTCAATGGTGTACTCGCGGTGCGTCATCTTGCCCGCCTTCAGATTCAGAAACTTCATCTCGGCCTTTTCAACCTCGGCATCAGCACAGAACCTTTTCAGCACTAACTCCTTCAGGTCATTCCACCTCATTGCCTTAATCTCTTCTCGGGTCTTCCTTTGTTCCACAGTTTCCCACCAGTACATAGCCTCATCTTCAAATGACTGAGTGGCATAACCCACTGCATGGTCGGGACGGCACTCGCTAATTCGGATAATCTTGTCCATAGTGGTTATCCATTGGAGAGTAGCGATTGCATCTCCTAGACCAGTCAGCTTCGGCGGGTCACACCCTTTGAAGGACTTGTAGTTACACCCACCTCGGCCTCTCTTTCATCATCAACTTTCATGGATCCAGCTTCACTTGAGTCACCCTTCTCCCCTCACCATCTTTCTTACCATTCTCTCCTGATCCTTCAACAGTTCTCCCATGGCTTCCAGCAGGCTTCTCAGGATTCCAATCCTTCATATCAGTTGCCACAACTTGGGCAATGGCAGCTAGAACAGCAGGGTCGAGTTGATGTCCTTCGTTGCCACTCGGATTTCGCTCAGCAGCACTTTCTTCTCCCCCGGCGTTAGTAGCTGATTCAACAGAGGGTTCTCGGACCACCTGTGGCCTACCATGACTCCCAGTGCGACCTCCAGTTCCAGCAATTTCTCCAGCTCCAGCCATTCGTATTCTAAAGGGAAAACACAAACGTCATCACTCAAGGAATCATTTAGCACGTGATTCGTAAGGTAAGTAGTTAATGACGTTGATCAAGTGTAATTAACTATTTGCATAACTCCTTAGGTTCTAGATACTTCCCTTCATGATTTCACTTGTGCTAGTTTCTACTTATAAATGGTTAATCAATCAAACAATCAAGAAATCCTATCCTTAATCTGCATATATCATTCCTTCAATAATTAAGCGAACATCTTTATACATTATTTAACATACTTTACCGTTACTGAGCTTGCTTGAGTGACACATGGCTATCTTGAACTGGCATCTTCTTTCTTTTCTTACTAAAATCCCATTCTCTGTTTGAGTCTAAGCATGAAGGATGCTTAAATCTCTCGAACTTTGCTCTGATACCAACTTGTAAGGCCCCGTACCCGTTGGCCCTACTTTAGCGTCGGATTTACTCATAAACACAGTTCTTACAATCAGAGTTAATTAAAATTTCGCGGAAACGTTAACTTAAAACATTCGTTACAAAACATTATATCTTTTCTTTGATACCATGAGACAAACCATTATATTCAAAACATCATTTCTTCCATCTACAGATGCCAGTCTTTCAATCCATGTCATGTGCCATCCTCATGCTAGCTCTTCAACCTGATCACCTGCGTGCATACGAAAAGTCAGCTACGCTAAGTGAGTTCTAGTTAATCATGCAACTTGTCATACAACCACTACACACAACATACGGGTATCCGAAGACACATAATCCAATGTCTAACCTGCTACTGCTTAACCACTTAATTACCCCTACAACTTAGCCTCTTAATTACCCCAACAGACATCCATTCATAACATACATAAATATATCACATCAAACATTATAGCATACACTTACCACTTAAGGTAAGTGTATTCACACTTCACATCGAGTATGCACACAGCCCCGAAAACATAACAAGGAATGGGGCTAGAAACTCACCTGAATGCGGTTACGCTCATAGTTAATGGTTACTCCTTTCTTGAGATGTGCATGGCTAACTGTATAACAATTACACGTATCGATTAACTATCACTACCCATATCACGTTTTAAGTCTAATTATAACCCACAAAGAACGGGGGTCCGGGGGCAGCGCCCCTGGCAGCGGGGTCTAGGGGAAGCAGCCCGCAGGGTCCAAGGGGCAGAGCCACTGGCTGGGGTCGAGCTGAATTATTAATTAATTCACCATCTCATTCTCTATAACGAATTAAGCCTAATTCGTTATCAGATCACAGTCTAATTCGTTAGCTGGCACATGGTCTGATTCGTTATCTTTTCCATACCTGATTCGTTATTCTAGTTCGTTATCTTTTATAACGAATTGGACCTTAATAACGAACTGGTCCTTTAATGAACTGAATCCTTAACGAACTGAACCCTTAACGAACTGGGGGTTCATTCGTCAGTGCTTCCTTAACGAACTACTTAACAAACTGGAGTTAGTTCTTCATCTTTCTCCTTAACGAATTGGATACGAACTAAGGCTAGTTCGTTAAGCTTTCGTTAGCGAATCACCTTAACGAATTACTTCTAATTCGTTAACTCTTCGTTAACGAATTAACTCTAGTTCGTTAACTTCCCGTTAACGAATTAGGGTTAGGTCAGAATGTCCGACTATTCTGATATCCTCGTACAAACATTCTCCGGCGCCGCCTTTCCGGCGCTGCCGTCGCCGGAATAACGGAATCTCGCCGGAAAAGCGAGATCTCGCTTATTTAACCACCATTTTCACCGTTTTTCGACCCGTTTGATCCAGATCTGAGCTAGGGTGATCCCTAAGCTCATCTTAGGTTCGGTTCATACCCGTTTCCACCCGGATCTCGTGACTCTAATGGTTTAACGGTTTCGGCTCGTCGTTTCATGACTAAATCTAACGGGTTTGCATCTCTACAATATCATACTATCATTACCTCGGGTCGGAAATCGATCCTTCTTCCTCTTCTTCTTGGTTCGGCTAGAGAGAGAGAGAGTAGCTAAGTGTGTGTTTTGGTGGTGTTTGGAATATGAGAAATGAAGGATTAAATGGTGATTTAAGGTTTATATAATTATAGATCATGGGCTTAGGCCCATGGTCCTTCTCTCTTTCCTTCATAACCCAAGTCCATAACCCATATCTATTAACCAACACTAGCCCGACCCATACCAACTCCTACTCTATTTAATTATTTCCCGTTAACCCGAGTAAACTTTCCCTCCAATATTAAATAATATATTTAATATTATTTAGGAAATTTCAGGATGTTAAACGTGGCGACAGACGTGCCACGTGTGGACATGTGGCAGGCGTTGTAACACGTGGTGACAGACGTGCCACGTGTGGACACGTGGAGATCGTTATGCCACGTGGCATGCCACGCATAAATTTGTCAGACAACCCACCGCGATACGCGATGGGTTTCCCTTCTGATCCATCGCGTATCGCGATGGGTCAGGAAAACCAGAATTTTTATTTTAGACCTTGGAGTTTGGAATTTGGCAGATTTGGTCCCTTGACTTTGGAAACTTGACATTTTTAACTCAAAATTTTCGTGATGTTACATCTTCCCCACTTTGAAATAAATCTCGTCCTCGAGATTGCTTTTTAGAACAAGTGAGGGTATATCTTTTTCATTTCGGATTCGAGTTCCCATGTATACTCGGGCCCCCTTCGGGAATCCCATTTTACTTTTACGATTTTCAATGTTCTTCTTTTCAATTTCTTTGTTTTTGAATCTTCTATTTGAAGTGGGCATTCTATGAATTTTAAGTTTTCATTTATTTTGACGTCTTTTAGATGCATAGATAGAGATTCGTCAGCTAAACATTTTCGCAGATTAGAGACGTGAAATACATCGTGTATCCCTTGCATTTCCTCGGGTAGTCGCAAGCGGTATGCAACAGTACCAATTTGTTCAAGTACCTCGAAGGGTCCAACGAATCGAGGACTTAACTTTCCTTTCTTGCTGAAGCGAACTACGCCTTTCCATGGCGAGACTTTCCATAGAACTTTGTCACCAACATTGAACTCTAATGGATTACGACGGATGTCGGCGTAACTCTTTTGGAGATCACGTGCCGTCTTAAGATGTTCACGGATTTGAAGAACTTTGTCGGCGGTTTCTTGGACTCTCTCGGGTCCAGACAATTGATTGTCTCCAGTTTCAGACCAACACACGGGCGTTCTACATTTTCGACCATATAACGCCTCGAATGGTGCGGCTTGAATACTTGTGTGATAACTATTGTTATACGAGAATTCCATTAGGGGTAAGTGGTCATCCCAACTTCCACCTAAGTCTATCACACAAGCGCGGAGCATATCTTCCAATGTTTGAATTGTCCTTTCGCTTTGCCCATCTGTTTGTGGATGATAGGCGGTGCTAAGGTTTAGCTTGGTGCCTAACGCTTGTTGATAGCTATTCCAGAAGTGAGACGTGAAATGACTGTCTCGATCAGAACTAATAGATAGCGGTACTCCATGCAAAGCAATGATGTTGTTTACATAAATACGCGCTAATTTATCCATTGAGTATGACTCATTAATGGGTATGAAGTGTGCGGACTTTGTTAATCAGTCCACAATGACCCATATAGCATTATGTGGTCGAGTCGTTTTCGGGAGTTTCGTGATAAAATCCATAGTTATTAACTCCCACTTCCATACGGGTAGTTCGGGTTGCTGGAGCAATCCCAAAGGCTTTTGGTGTTCAGCCTTGACTTTCAAACATTTCAAACATTTCGCCACATGCGAAGCGATATCTCTTTTCATTCCATTCCACCAGTAGTTAGGCTTGAGATTTTGATACATTTTGTCACTACCGGGGTGCATCATGTATTTGGACTTATGAGCTTCATTCATAATATTTTCACTCAAGTCCCCAACGATTGGTACCCAAATTCGGCTTCCCATTCGAAGGATACCATCGTCACCCTTGACTAGCGAGTCAATGGTGACGTTAGGTTTTTCGTCGGAGATCTTGTTTTTGTTGATCGCTTGAAGTTGAGCAGATTTGATTTGTTCGATGAGATCTATTTGGAGTTCTAGTCTTAACGCTCGGACTCTTTTAGGTTTTTCATGTTCCTTACGACTTAGGGCATCGGCCACGACGTTGGCCTTCCCTTCGTGATAGACAACTTCACAGTCGTAGTCGTTTAGTGTTTCCATCCAACGTCTTTGACACATGTTAAGCTATTTTTGCTCGAATATGTGTTTCAAACTTTTGTGATCGGTATACTCGATGAATCTTACTCCATAGAGATAGTGCCTCCATATTTTCAAGGCAAAAATTATGGCGCCTAACTCTAGATCGTGAGTTATGTAGTTCTTTTCGTGCACTTTAAGTTGACGAGAGGCATAGGCGATTACTTTCTTGCGTTGCATTAGGACGCATCCCATACCGGAATGAGATGCGTCACTAAAGACTACAAAATCCTCAGTACCTTCTGGCAAGGCCAGTATAGGTGCTTGGGTGAGTTTTTGTTTAAGTATATCAAATGCCTCTTGTTGTTTTACTCCCCATTCATACTTGATATTCTTATGAGTCAAAAAAGTTAAGGGAACAGCAATTCAGGAAAAATTTTAATGAACCTAAGGTAATAGCCGGCCAAACCTAAGAACTTCGGATCTCGGTTGGCGATTTTGGGATCTCCCACTTAGAGATAGCTTCAATCTTAGCGGGATCGACTTGAATACCGTTGACGTTGATGATGTGACCAAGGAATTGTACTTCGGAAAGCCAAAATTCACATTTCGAGAATTTGGCGTACAACTTCTCGGTCCTTAGAATTTCAAGCAAGGTTCGAAGATGATTTTCATGATCGTCCTTAGACTTAGAGTAAATGAGTATGTCGTCGATGAAGATGATAACAAATTTATCCAAGTAAGACTTACAAATTCGATTCATCGTATCCATGAACGCAGCTGAAGCATTAGTAAGTCCAAACGGCATGACCGTGAACTCATAATGTCCATACCTTGTTCGGAATGTAGTTTTCGGGATATCTTCGTATTGAACTTTGAGTTTATGATAACCGGAACGAAGACTGATTTTAGAAAAGAAGCTTGCGCCTTGAAGTTGGTCAAAAAGATCATCGATTCTAGGGAGTGGATAACGGTTCTTGATTGTGACTTTATTTAATGCTCGGTAGTCGATGCACATACGCATGGATCCATCTTTCTTCTTAACGAAATGCATCAGTGCTCCTCATGGTGATGAACTTGGTCGTATGAAGCCTTTCTCTAGAAGCTCGTCAAGTTGTTTCTTTAGTTCCTTCATCTCGGTTGGTGCTAAACGATCTGGTGCTTTGGCGATCGGAGCGGTACCGGGAATGAGATCGATTCTAAATTCTACTTCACAATCGGGAGGGATTCCAGGAAGTTCGTCAAGAAAGACATCATCAAATTCAGAAACGATAGGAACGTCTTTGATTTCTTTGGGTTTAGATTCTTTGGTGGCGTAGGCCATGAATGCTAAGCATCTTTTATTTAAACATTTGTTAGCCCTTATCATGGAGATTAGGCTAACTTGGCCAGCGTCTTTATCCCCTTCAATTCGAATGGTTCGTTTATCAGGGGCTCGAAGTTCATCGGTCTTAAGTATTGCAAAGGACACGAGCATGGTTTTCGGATAACCAATCCATACCCAGTACAATATCAAACCAGCAAGAGTCATAGGCAATAGTTGGATCGGCAAAATGTAACCGGCTAATAAGATTTTTCCGTTTTCTAGAGCTTCGGAGATTTTAATGATTTCGCCACTAGCGGTCTCGACGCTTAGAGTTTTGTTAAGTTTTGTTAAAGGTTCGTTTAATAGACTACAAAAGTTATAATCTATAAAACTTAAGTTGGCACCCGAATCAAACAAAACTCTAGCATAAGCATCGTTGACTAAGAACGTATCGGTAATGATTTCCGGCATGTCGGCTGCTTTCTTGGTGTCGAGAACAAAGACTCTTGCGTTGCCTTTCTTGGTTTCATTCTTCTGACCACTTCCACCTGCACCACCAGTCGCGGGTTTGATCTTAGGGCATTCAAAGCTTAGATGACCCATTTCCTTGCAATTGTAACAGGTCATTTTCTTCTTCCAGCAATCGGCCGCAGTGTGGCCATGTCTATGACACGATTCACAGACATTTGCTGTAGAAGACGGAGTGAAGTGACATCGACCCATATGGTATTTTCTACAGATTTTGCATTGTGGAATATTGGGGTTGAAGCTGGACTTTCGTTGATCAATACCCATACCCTTGAAACGGGTGTCTCCTCCTTTCCTTGGGTCATGCGTTGTTATGAACTTTTTATCCTCCTCTTTTTTGCGGATCATTCCGCCCATCAAGTAACCAACCAACTCCATCGCGGAGTCGGCGGTTTGTGGCAAGTGAGACCTCACCATATCGCGAATTTCTCGTCGTAATCCCCAAATATAACGTGTAACTTTGTGGATTC
Source organism: Bidens hawaiensis (assembly GCF_021521415.1). NCBI lineage: Eukaryota > Viridiplantae > Streptophyta > Magnoliopsida > Asterales > Asteraceae > Bidens > Bidens hawaiensis. Next base: position 293,275 of record NW_027493571.1, on the reverse strand, counting down.
AGGTGTAACCAGCTGGGGAAACAAGTGACAATATTCATGGAATTTGGTGTTGTATTCACGAAGATTTGTTCCAATGACTTTGTGATTCATAAATTTAGTTTGAATTTGGTCAGTCTCATGCATCGGACAGAACTTCGCAATGAGAATCTCCTTAAATTCTTCCCAAGACAAATTGTACATCACTTCCCTTCCTCTACTCAGAATCAACGTGTTCCACCACTCCAACGCTTCACCTTTGAACATAAGGGCAGAATATTGAATTTTCTCTTGGTCGGAACACTTGCTTATTATTACAATTGACTCCATTTCTTCAAGCCACCTCACGGTCGTAATGGCTCCTTTGTCACCATGGAATTCCTTTGGTCCATAATACTTGAAATCCTTGAACGAACATCCACTTATCTTTAACTTTTAAAATTCTTGTCTAACTCCGCCATATGCGTTGGACTCATGCACACTTTCTTCCACATGAGAAGGTCTAGAATGGGGTTTAGAAACAGACTTTCAGGATGGTTCAACAGATTGTGATTTTCTAGATTTCCTAGATTGAGATCTAGCCTCGGATTCTTCCCTAACCGCATCCTTTATCATTTTTCTGTATTTGGTTCATATATTTATCTGGAATTTTCTCATTTTGTTCTTTTTCATGTTCTTTTTCCTTCTCTTTTCTTTTGCCAGCTTCTTTTCGAGAAGCTTCACGATTGTTACTTGATTGAGACATTATCTTTTCCTTTTTATATCTGAAATTTAACAGTTTCTTCTTTTAAAACACACATATTTATTTATTTCGCAATATATATATATATATCAAAACATGATATATATATTTAATTTTACAACATTTATTCTTATATATATATCATTCACTTGATATATATATATATACCTATCCTTATTACATATAACACAGATTACATTAAACACACACACGACTTCTTCACATTCTTCACCATCTTTTCCTTCAATCTCTCATGAACTTTTTCACCACTTTGGTTAACTTGTTGCATTTCCGAAGAAGCGTCTCTCCTATCTTCTTTCTTTCTTCCCTTCCACAGCTATTTTCTTTCTCAATTCATCCGTTTCATGTAAAGCTCGATCCAGATGCTCTTCCTGTGACTGAGGGATGTCATTGGGATATCTGTAGCGGGGTGGTGGATCACGGTACCCCATCATGACCACGTCGTAATGGTTCTTCGGGTCCGGATATGGAGATGCAGTCACATCAGATTGCTAGTTGAAGAAATCTTCAGTAGCCTTGTTCTGCTCCCGAATTTCATTTTCTTAGTCTTCAATTGACGGAATCTCGCCTTGATATGGTGGAAAGCTTAATGATGTTTTTCCTTTAAGTTCGTGGAGAAATTGCATGTAGGGATCAACGAAACCATAGCTCGGGTTTTGATGAGATTACGGTTCTTCCATCGGTGTTGTTACTTCATTTGGATTATCGGGGTATTCCTCCTCTGGGTCTTCTTCTATTTCCTCTTTTCCAGATCCTCTTCCTTCGGGTCCTCTTCTTCCATTAATTGAGCAGTCTCTTTTGATATAGCGAGCATGCGAAAGTTCTCGTACGGCATCATCACCCCCATTTTGGGCTTGCGAGATGGTCCCTCTTTGTTGAGGCGGGAGTCGACAGAATCCATGGTAGAAGTTCCGGTATGCCATCTTCGCTGATCTGAGTGGCATTGCATCCATTCTGATGAGGGAGATCTTGGTTCCTCTTTGATTGGTCGGTTGGAGAGAAAAGCGTATGAAAGGTGAGGATTCGGTGGTAGGTATGTCGGAACACCAGATGGGTAGTATGGCGGGACCTCAGATGGTTGGTAGGTAGGAACCTCAGAAGGATGATACGTTCGGACTTCGGATGGTTGATACATGGGTAAGCTTTACGGGTGGTAGCTGGAGTGTCTTGGTGCTTGATATGTTTGACTTGGTGTGTTTTGTTCTGTACCAGGATATTGAAAGGGTTTGGTTAAATCATGTTCTATGTCGGGATTGAAGAATGCTTCATAGTAGTCCTCGCTCATGTTGTCTTTTGGAAATGAGTAGTAAATTCCGGCTCTTTTTGCTTCACGATCATAACCTTCCATTAATTCTTTGAAAGACATCTACTTTGGGTGGTTTAGAATGAGGAGGGAAAGAAAAGGTTACCAACCTATCTTATCCCTATTTCAAATAAACAAGTAATAGAAAAAATTTTCCTATGCTTGGATCGAAGCTTAGGTATTATCTTGTAATACCTAATTCGCTAATATCGATGGCTCTGATACCAACCTGTCACACCCCCATCTTAGACCTAGGAGTGCGACCAACAATTGGTACCACATTTGTTAACAAATCAGAGTTACGGTTAAATGGCGGAAGACTTATAAAACATGTGGATTAAAGTTGTAAATATTTATATTACAAAAGATTGAACGAAAGTTCCATTTACGTTTACTTGTTTATGATTTACAAAACCACCATTCTTTAATATTTAAGTTAACAAAATATTCGAGCCATCGGAATCATGAGCGCTTCGTTCTTCAATCCCTATTCTTGATTACCTGCAAAATGTTAAGAAAATACGTCAGCAACGAATGCTGGTGAATATGCTGACGCTAAAATATTTTCTTTTACTTGATTACCCCTCGAGACATAACTTAGGTCCGGCCCATCATGGCTTAGGAATAATCAAGTTATAAAACAATACAATTTATAAACTCAAGTACACAATGTCACCCCAGCAAACACCGCAACGTTCGACATTACTTAGGTACCATAGGTATACACATGGTCATTACTCCCCGCAGGCGAGCGTACTATAACCAAGTGTGGTGCGATGTGCCCACCGCATTTTATCACATATGTAAGGATCCAGACAAACGTATACTATAGCCTGAGGGCAAGATTTATACTTTTCGTTTATAAATGTTTTAGAGACACGTAGTCTCATGTAAACTCTTTTTCACGTAACACATTGGACTCGTTTGAAAACAAGTTTGTAAAGTGGGGCGTATTCACCTTTTTTGATTTGGATCGGCTTCAAACACCGTCCGAGGGTCTTTCCCATTGCTATCTCGCACCTATAGTATGAGTATAACCATTTGTTAGTTGGATAGACCATCCGGCTTAAGACCTTTAGTCTGGTTTTAAAATCGCCACCTCGATTTTACTTTAAAACCTTTAGTTAAAAAGTAATATTATAAACCCTTTAGTTTATTTATAAAACCCTACGTTTTATTACTATTTTATTCAGGCATTATAACTACCTTTGTCGGCTTATAAAACCCTAGAAAGTTGAGCAGTACTTCGACGCTTTTTACTCTTTCCAACACTTTCTGAATTAACACTTCTCCACGGCACGCAAAACGAGGTACTTCAATACTCCTCCATACGTCAACACGCTTCACGAGGCAATTGTCAGAACGTCGAGATGGCACCACCTTCTTGTTTGGAATGTCGTCAGAAAATGGCACGAATATCGAGGTACGTCGGTATTTGGGTGCGTAAATCGAGGAATTATGGCACGTTTATCGAGTCGGATCAAGCGTATGGTTTATATATCTTAGAGAGATGTTAGAGAGAGAATTGTATGTGTGATTTGAGGTGTGAGATGCAAGATCCCGTCACCTTCTATTTATAGGCAACTTTGAAGCCCGTCGCGATATGCGATGGCCTCTTGGCTAGCCCGTCACGTATCGCGATGTAGGCTTGGCCAGTCACACACTAGACCTGCCACGTGGCGACGTTGTGCCACGTATTGACACGTGGCGACAGACGTGCCACGTGTGGCCGCGTGGCGGGACACGTGGCGATCGTTATGCCACGTGGCATGCCACGCATAAAGTTGTCAGACAACCCATCGCGATACACGATGGGTTTCCCTTCTCATCCATCGCGTATCGCGATTGGTCAGAAAAACCAGAATTTTTATTTTAGACCTTGGAGTTTGGAATTTGGCAGATTTGGTCCCTTGACTTTGGAAACTTGACATTTTTAACTCAAAATTTTCGTGATGTTACAATATATATAATTTTATAAAAATCTAACCAGGTACTTAACATGTACCTAACAGGTATTTTACATGTTTAGACACGAAAATTAACAGGTAAATTCGTGTCTACCTGTTTGGTACACTAAACTTGTTAAAGCCTTTCCTGTTATCTGTTAAAGTCGTGTAGGTACGTATCATATATTCGCGTCTCGTGTATAAATTGGAAGCCCTACATACGCTGGTTTATTTTGTTTTGCCTATAATTCCGATGCACCAAGGCTACTAAGAGTATTCTCATTTTATCCGTCAAAACACTCCCGATCCTTATAATTTAAAAAAATCTTCCAATTATTCGCTCCATCATATCCCCTGTTCATATACCCTAACTCAAAATAATGAATATACACTAATTTGAAAAGCTATTGTAGCCCTCCCCATCTCAACTGCATCGTACTTTCCCCCTCCCTCATCACTTCTCATGCTCATATTCTAGGGTTTATCGGCTTTGTCTAAACAAATCTAAGCAAACGAATGGCAGTTGATTCACTCTGAAGCAAATACCCGGCCCTCTCTACCGTCTCCTTTCACTCTAAAGCAAATCAAACACCAAAATCAATGATTTCTTGTTCGAATTGAAGCAATTGGTGTCCTGTGTTCATCGATACAAGTTGCAATAGGTACATCTCTCTCTTTATCTCTCAACTTCATTATGTTTACTGTAGGATTGCAACTATCTTCATGAAATTTACCACAAATTAGGAACACCAATGCTAAAACAACAGTCAAATAAGTTACTGAAACACAATATCTGATGTTTTATTAAGAATCTACCTACTGCAATTAGGGGTCTTTACGGCCCTGTTTTGACGGTTTCAGGTACGTTTTTGTATTATCGAAACCGAAACCAACCCGTTTAACTTTAAAACTAACCAAGCCAAACCGTTAATAATGGTTTTGGTTTCACGGTTTGGACCAATTGCTTAATCTTTTTAAATCATATACTGATTCCTAAGTGGTACAAATATAACTTTTCTTATAAGAACATAATAGCTTCTATTTTATAAATTAGTTGAATACATAATCATATTATAAATAGAATAAAAAGTTGTTTCATCAAATATTATGAAATATTAAAAATAAGTTACCTGTATAGTGTACACAGAAGGGTTGTATGTGATTGTAACGTTCATTTTGAATACACTAATAACCAGACAGTGTCTCTAGCCCAAAATATGTTTACATATGGAAGCAGGATAGGGGAAAAAACGACAAAGCAAAATGTATTTTAAGAACAAATAATGCTAAATGTATTTCAATCGAATTCATGCAGTAGAGTAAATAAACTTTTTTAACAATATGCACATGATCATATGGCTTGAATGCACATACTTGTGATTAACAAGCAACTAAAGTACAATAAAAGAAGATAGTGTACACGAGACCACTCAGACCAGCTTTAGTTTACTATTTAGTTATCATTTCAGATTAATACAAGCTAGACTTACCTGTGATTAACAAGCAACTAAAGTGAAATAAAAGAAGACAATGTACACGAGGGATGTTGGCAATTGCTTATTTCTTTATTTACTATTAGTTACCATTTGGTTAGATCAATAGAATCAGTATCAACAAAAATCTATTGGAACATGTGAGGGATGTTAGCGATTGCTTATTTCTTTATTCTTTATTTGTGAATTACAAATAAAAAGCTATATAGTTGTTCCTGCATATTTCATCTTTACCATTTATAAAAACTTATGTGAACTTTGACAAGCTGAGTTAATTGCATGTTTGATCGCGTTGCTCGCGCTTTCTTTCGTAAATTGTTGACATACATATCTTCTGAAGATGGCAGCAGCGATGTTGATCTTAATAAGGATGTTGAAGGACAGTGTATTCGCAAGCGTCGTAAGTTTATTCAACATCATCATATTCAAGGACACCAGCGTCTATATCGCAATAAGAATAGAACTTATTAACTCAACTTTCGTTTTAATTTGCATCTATTTGGGTCATTTGCTTGTAATGTGTTAGGAGTGTGCAATAGGTACGACCCGACCCAACCCGAACCAATGATATTTTGTTTGACTTGTTAATGCTTTTGTAATGTGATTTGTTCTTGTGATTTCTATGTTTGAATTGCAGCAATGGTTAATATAATTTGCAGTGGTTAATGTGCTTGAATTGCAATGGTTAATGTGATTTGCAGCAGTTAACGTGTTTGAATCGTTAATTTGTTTGAATTGCAGCAATGGTTTGTTCCTATTCATACAGTGAAGTAATAATAATATATAAAAAATGAAAGTCAATATAATAAATGGGACTCATTCAAAGTTTGAATTGCATATGTAGAATTTCATCATAATCCACCAAAAACTAAATACCAATTTTGTTTAATGAACTACTCTTTATGGATGAAGCTAATTGGTTTGGTTTGAAATACTATACCAGTTTGAGCCGAACTTAGGCTTGTTTAACGTCTAACGTTTAATACGATTTTCCCAAAAGTTATTAGAAATTTTTAGAAGATAAATATAATAAGCCAAAATAGTAAGTAGTTAAAATTGTAAATAAGTAGAAAGAGAAAAAATAATAAAAAATGAAGAGATAGATACAGAGTATAGGATGTGTGGTGCTTTTTAAAATGAATGGCAAATTTTAAAAAAGTAGTGTGTTTTTGTTAAATTATAGGGTTAAAGATAGTGAATGGGATGAGAATGCTCTAATTCATGGCTACGGTACCGTTTTGTCTTTTCTAGGCCAACTTTTTCTTTGTGTAAGTATAATTTCTTAGGTTTTTTTGTTTTGCTTTCTTTTAAGAGTTTTAGGTATTTCTTTGGGTTTTGTTTTCGGTACTTTCTGTTTCCTAACTTTCTTCTACTTTAGTTTTATGTTGTTTTTTGATGAATGTAATTTTCACTATGTTACATTTAAATCTTACCAATTTGAATTCATGACCTTCATGCTTTTCAGTTTGTTGACGTCTAACTCTTTGATATTCTAGATACATCTTTGGTTAAGACTTAAGTTTTATGTTGGTTAACCCTACGCAGCGCGCGAAAAAAGATCTATAGTTCGTATTATTTTTCATTTCTTAGCCTGTAGTCGAAGAAGTTTATTAAATTCAAGATATTATTTGTGTTTTTTAGGGGTATAACTGGAATTTTCCCAATTTAAAATTGTTTAAGCCAAATTATAGAAGTTGATAAAAGGCACTACGTTAATTTTTTTTATTAGAACGTCGACTTTCTTGTATTTAGGCTATCGCACTCACTAAATTTGTTGAGCTCCGATGCCCCACTCTGGTCAGACTATGTTGTCTTAATCGGGCCTACGTTGGCTTCAGAGGTTGGCTTGGGCGTTCCCTTGGGAAACCATACCACCGACTGTCACTTGACAGCCATTGTGCCACCACAAGAGCATAACTCTCTAGCGTAACACACGGTGGGACGAAAACCCGGGTGGGTTCAGGGTTCGAATTGACAACATTTACACAACGTCTAGCTCAAATCACTCATTGTCAATAACCACCCAAATGTGACACAAGTGGGATTCGAACTTGAGTCTCCACCGAATAACTCAAGCCTCCTACCACTACATCACAAGTGGGAGATTTAGGCAATACATTAATTAAAGTCACTAGTTTGGTTTACTACTTTAAAACATATATAAGTATATGATATATCTCACCCGTTCTCCTTAGAATCAATCTATAAATCAGCTCTGCTCTCTTGGTACTCACAGATCAATATGGTATTTGTAAACCTTAGTTTTTGGTGAAGTTGTCACACTCATACATGTAGATGCCACAAACTATCTAAGGGGTTGCCAACTAGTCAAGTTGCTTGCGAGCTACTCCAGATCGCATCAATAAAAGGCTCAAAACAAGCTGAGCTTTTTCGAGCATCAAGTAAAACTCAATTAGTTATTGAGCCCGAGCTCGAACCTCGTATATCTTTAAGTTTTATCTGTTTTAGATTTCTATGTATTAATTTCACATTGCACGGCCAAACTTTGACTCGTTTAAGGTAACTACGAGCTAGAGTCGAGTTTAGGCTCATTTGAGGGTCTTCTCATATTATATTAAAATAATTAAAAACGTATATAAATTATTTAACAAATAATAAATGAATCGAGCGAGCTTAAGACTCACGAGTCGAGCTCGAGCTTTAGAAAAATAGCTCGAAACAAGTCGAGTTCAAGCACGGCATGTTTACACGCCTAAAACTATCTTAAGTAATAACTAAGTAATATTAAATATGTTGAATGTAGGAAGTGATGGTAGCGATATGTTATCAACAGCCACAATGCATTGATGCCACCCTTTCTTCTCTTGCGGAGTGGATCCAATACTTCGATGACAAGTGATGATTGGAAAGACGTGTATCGCAGAGGTGTACGAAACTAATTCATTTGAAATGGGCGAAAGTAGTAAACATAGTTGTGAGTTACAAGTGGATTAGACTACATTCATAACAATATTAACAAACATAGATTCTTAGAGCTTCTAAAAAGAAGAATAAAACGTATTAATTGTTGTCTGGTCACGGACATCCGAGTCTAGTGTCGAAAGTTGGATGCTTTGGTAGTTGAAGAGGTAGGTCCCAGCAGAGCCCAGTTGGACCCGCAAGACTCACCTTGAAGAGGGACGTTTGCGCAAGGACCAACTGGTTCCGCAGGACCCACCATGCTCAGAGATGAAGACCTTACGCGCAGTACGCCAGCTCTTCACGCAGTAAAAGCCTCCCAATGGTGAAGTACCCCGCCTGTCCCCGCAGCTGCGGATACAAGCCATCAGGGAAGGCTACCCGCACTAATAGCAAGGCTACACGCACAAGGCACTAACTCAATAATTCAGTGTCACCTGAAGGAATGAGCAAGGCGGGAATACTCCCGCCCAAATGAGCCAGTCCGTATGCTTCTGGAAGATCTTTTGTACTATACCTGCCAAGGTATGGACAAAATAGACAAGATCTGACCAAAGCAGCCCATGAACCAATCACAGGGTGACAGCTCACCGACAAACAGTACGAGGAGCATGCTCTAGTACTGTTTGTCACTATTAGCTGCTGCCTACACACCAACCCTTGTCGTGGCACGCACATAGCCTGCAGTTGGTGGAAAAGGAATAGTACACAGCCGGCCTGGTCACTATCAGTCGCTGCCTACCCACCAACCAGCATGGCACGTGCGTAGCCCGTAGTTGGTAGAACAGGAATATTATACAGCTGGCTGTACCTGCTTGGAAACCTACCTTCGGCTATAAATACTCCTATACAGCTGGCTGTACCTGTGACACCCGGTAATTTTTCACACTCTAATGTATATATTTTATTTAAATTACGTATTATTTATATAATTTATATGAGGTATAAACCATAGTATACTTAAATGTGGACGAGAACAGTCGTTAATGCCTATAGGATTGTATAAAGTGCCGATGAGAACGGCTATATGATGAAGATAGCCCAGTAATAGTTTAGAGGTGACAAATATATCAAGCTAAATATATATCTATGATCCAATATAAGGGGTAATGGTAAGACCATGCCCAGTAATGTCCTAATTCCCTAATTTGGACCAAAACGCTATAAACGTTTAAATAATGGAATATAGTCGCTGAACCGGCCAAATCAATGATACATTATACAGTGAGATGACCAAGACATGAAACTATGAAGGAATTAAAGGTATACTAGTCAAAATAATATGAAGTTAATAATTTAAACAATCCATGAAGGATTACAATATGGAGCACTATTTAACCGAATATAACTCCGGGCTAAATTTAAATATACATCATACCGGGAACCGAAATAAATACCGGGTTCCATACCATCTATAATACCTTATAGGTGACCAAATAAATTAAGAGAAGCTCATAATACCCAAGTCCAATATAAATTCCATAACTTGTTTACTCGATGATCAACTCGTCCTAACGACTATCCACTTAAGACCCGAACCAAGATTGAACTTAGCACTACATTTGGACAACCAATATATTTATTAAATGACCATAATACCTTCCCTTTGCAGCCCAAAGCCGAACCCCAACCTCTTCCCATTCAGTTTTAATGTACAAGGAACAAACACCACATTAAATCTTATAAACCATTATCCATGCACCCATATGTATCATGATCATGTATCATCATCATCACCAACATCATCATAATCTTGGTTACTTGCAAGATCAACCAAAGTCCCTAAAAGCCTTCACAAAATCTGCCCACATTATAATATTACAAAGACCATACCTTTGACCATTTCACTTGACAAGATCTTGAGGAGTTAGCAAGATTTCAATCCCTAAACTTAAGGGATGATGTCCCCTACACTATTATTAATATACACCATCAGATCTTCAGCTGAAATTCACCACAAACATTCAAGAACACAATCCAAATCTCCCTTGTTCCTCTCTCAGCCGAAGAACAGCAGCAGGCCACCAAACAGCCGCCTCTTTGCAACCCGTTTTCTCTATAATTCTGCTCTTAACATCTTGAACCCTATATATCGTTGGAAAGCTAGAAGAAATCCTTAAACCGTGGTAGAAAGCCTTGAACGGATCTCTGCCCGGAAAACTCGGTAAGAAGCTTTGAACCTTCAAAGGTCACTACTGGAAACTGCATTTTCCAGCAGTACCCCCCTCTTTTCTTTTGTTCATATCTCACAAACCACTTGGTATTTTTGGGTGATTCTTGTTTAGGAATCCAAGGAAACTCGCAAGGATCACGAACCACCTTTTGAACATCCATTTCCGGCTTCATTTCAGCATTAGGTAAGCCGAAAACTCGAGTTGTAACAGTTTATGGTGGCTGGAAAAACACAGATTCTGTCCAGCCACGGTCTCATCATTTTACTTGACCCTAATCCACCTATTTCATGTTATTTGAACATAATGTAGACTCTTAACATCGTGGTTAACGTCAAGGAACTTGGATCTCGTCTTAAATCGCTCAAAAACCGACATTCCCAAGGTACTAATGCCATAAAATGTTTAGTAGAAAAACATGGACTAAGCCTAAGATACGTATACATAATGAGGTGATTAGACATAAACATAAACTTGAAGTGTGTTGAAATGACATATAATTAAGGATAAATCATGTTAAGTAAAAGATATAAAGGATTTAAAGGGTGTTTAAGGAAGGTTAAGGTTAATAGGACACCTAGTTAAGGTAAAAATGATCTTGAGTAGTAAAACCCACTTTTAAATAAACAAGATGATATAAATGTAAAGATGGAATTTTGGTTATGTTAAACTTTAAAAAGGGTATAACTAACGTATTAAAAACCGTATCGAGTTTGTCATAAAAGTAAAAATAATAATAGTAATAATAATAATAATAATAAACATAATAATAATAATAATAGGAACACTAGTAATAAAAAATGAAAGTATAAATGAAAGTGAACCTTAAACATAAAGTGCAACCCTTGCACCAAAACATGGAAATAAATATAACGACAATGGTACGGGTAAAAATCCAAGGTACACGTATAATCCTATATACGCAAATGAAAATACCCATGTATAATGTTATAAAAACAAAGGATGTGTATAAGAGTTATAAAAGTAAAAGATAACTATATGTTACGAAGACGAAAATACTAATAATACTTATCATATACATGAAGAAATGATATATACAATTAATACACATATATTCCTATATATGTGCCACAAGTATAAATATAAAATACGGGTTTTTGTGATGGACATTGCGAGTAACTGGAAGGGTGGAGGTGCCGGTAGTCGGGACGTCCTGTCTAGGCTGGTAACTGAATATATCATAGATGGGCCCGTTACCTACCTGGGGACTAACGATGAGAGCTCCAAAACCTATTAGGCTAAAGCATGTCACGAACGTCATGATTACCGACGAATAATTTGTATCGAGCATTCCCTAATGCTCGGAGGATATATATATATAAAGAGGATATAACGGATATACATAACAAGTATAAGACGTTGTCTAACGTCCGTATCGCTAATGTATAAAAAGTATACATATATACCGTCACCTCATAAGTATGTATCAGGCTAAGTATTTATAGTTATATATTATGTACTGAAGTGCATACGTATACGATATAATACAGGAAACACGCCAAGTATAACGGAACATTATTCCTCATTTAAGGTGAGTCTCACAGCCCCTATTTTCACTATTTTCACTATGTTTTAAACTGTTTTCGGGGCGAGGGACACGTGTTTAAATATGTTTTATCATGGTGTATATCTTGATTTACAATGTGCGTGTACATGAGATATTTGGCGCGCTCATGGTACATAAAGTCCCCGGTATATATTGTAACCATAAACTATAGGCAACTATAGCCGAGGAACTCTACGGGTAGTACTACTGGTCTGACCAACCCACTCGTAAGTGGTCGCGCCACTTTATAAGACGGGTGCTTAGTTTTCCGATTTATTTATTCCCTCGTGGACTCGTGGGATGTTATGTGGGGCTTTATGGTGTATATATATAGTCAAGGAATGGTTACGAACTCATGTATTCACGTTACACTGCAAGTCATGGATACTGCATTCATGACGTTATGAGAATTATATTATAAAGCATTTTATCGAGTCACAAAACTTGTGAACTCACTCGGTTTATACTGATTAAATTATTTTACGTGTCTTTCAGGTATTTAGCTACGTGGAGAGGTCACGGTGTCTCACTACGGTTTTATGTTTAACTATGGAAATTTCATGTATGGGGATTTTATATTTTGGAGTTTTCACGGTTATATCTCCCTTCGGCAGGACATAACTGTGAAATCTCAATATGTTATATGTAAACTTTTTTTATGGATATTTTTGTAAAACTTATATTATGAATGAAATCCTCATGTATTTTATCATATAGTTGTTTGCTTAACCGCGCTCTCGAAAAACCTTTCATGAGTCGCACACCGGTTGTTTCCGCCTATGGACCGGATGTGACAGACTGGTATCAGAGCCAAGGTTATAGCGAACTAGGATTCAACCCTGAGTCTAGGCTATAACCCCTTAGATTCCCTCATGAAAACGTTTTTCATGCATGACATGTTTTCAAAACTTGCATTACACGAGAGTGCACGTGTCTTCACGACACCTTTATCGCAATTAATGGTCTAGTATAGGAATGACCAAAATAAGGGAAAAAAAAGCGATATTATCACTAATTAAACCTTAATCCTTTCAGCGATGGCCTTCCCGAACAATGATCCATATCATGGCCTAGCCATCACTGACTCTGACTCCGGCTCTGACTCTAACACTGATAGCAGCAGTGTCCATATGAGCGACGTTGTTGCAATTCCTGATGATCCTATAGAGATCTCCGATGACGAGCCTACGTAGGTAATCAGGCTCGATGAGGACGACAAGGTAACTTATGACGACGACGACCTTGAGGAGATGGAGGAGCTGGCTGCAGTGCCCTCCGAGGAGATACGAGCCGCCGGGCTGAAAAGGTATGCCACGGACTCCGACGATGAGGTGCCCCGGACTATACATGAGGTAGGCGAGTCCTCACGCCCCCAAGGGCGCGCTACCTCCGATGATACAGAGGTCCCCGTACCACCGACCGCAGCAGCCGCCGAGGCTGAGAGAAAGGCCCTTGATGAATGGCTCATGGATTGGGAGCAGAGGGTCGAGGTGTTTATGGAGAGCGTGAAAGGCAAGGCCTGTAAGACCAGTCTCCGCCTTGATAACCACTATGACTTGATCTCGGACGCAAGGATGAGAGTGCTAAAGTTGGAGCATATGGTAAGAGATGCATTGCACTTAGCTGATGTGGGAGCGAGGCGGGCCGCTGCCGCCGAACGAAGGGTGATGAAATTGGAAAATGAGGTTAAGACAATTCAAGCCTTTTTGGGAGACGTGTTTCCACCACCGCCACCACCGATGCCATGAAGCGACTATAGACTAGTATTAGCGGGTAGTAATCATATGTATGGGAAGTAATATATTACGGACTACGATCCGATCTTTTGGCAAAACGCTTGTATGTTGTAGGAGTTTGTAGTAGACTTAAACATAAACTTATGTAATCAAATCTTTTGATGTAATGAAGTTATGTTTATGATATATGAGTATGAGTATACGATGTGGTATAATGAGATGTAATAATAAAATCTATGTATGCGAGTATATGATTAATAAGTATGACTATAAGCAAATATATGGGTGTGAATGTAATAAGTATCGAACCCTACAACTACTTACATACAAGCGTGATGCCAATACTAACCGATCCTTCTTATTCTCAACTTGAAGGAAAATGCCAAGGAGAAGGAACGACAGTTTACCTAATACACCTGCGCAATTACAAGAAGTCATAGCGCAAGCGATAGCCGCCTACGAAGCCAGTAGGGGCGACTCAAGTCAAGAACGAAGAAATTCCGCAAACACTGAAAATGTAGCTCCAGAGACTGGCGGTGAGGAACGAGGAAGTTCCTACAAAACTTTCATGACATGCAAACCGTGGTCCTTTAAGGGAACGGAAGGAGCCATAGGAGTTATCCGTTGGATCGAGAAGACAGAATCTGTGATAGCAATCAGTGGATGCACAGAAAAACAGAAAGTGTTGTACGTGACATGTATGTTTCAAGATGAAGCCCTTTCGTGGTGGAATTTACAAGTACAAACCCTAGGCCGAGACGTGGCCTATGGTAAGACCTGGAAAGAGTTAAAGGAGATGATGGAAAAGAAATATTGCCCAAGGACTGAGATGCAGAAGTTGGAAAATGAGTTCTGGACGCTCACCATGAAGGGAGCCGACATCACAGCATATAACACGCGATTTCACGAGCTATGCCGAATAGTTCCTCATATGGCCACCACTGAAGAAAAGAGAGTTGAAAGGTACATCTGGGGATTAGCAACAGTTATCAGGGGACCAATCACGGCCACTAGGCCTGCGACCATGGCCGAGGCTGTTGAACTAGGTCTGAGTCTGACAGAAGATGCAGTACGAGCTGGCACCCTAGGAAAGCCAACTCAGAAGGAAGCAAGCCAACCATTCTCCCAACGCGGCAACAGCCGCCATAACAATCACAAGAGGAGCTGGGCCTCTCGTAATCAAGGGTCAAGTTCCAAAGAACCCCCTGTCAAGAAACAAGAAACTATGAAAGTGTATGCCGCCCAGACCACGGATCAACCACGGAAGACGTATAGCGGGTCAAACCCGTGGTGTGACAAATGCAAGTATTATCATGTTGGTGACTGCTCAAGTATTGTGTGTAAGCATTGTCACAAGAGAGGACATGTGGAAGCTAAGTGTAGAATTAAGAATAGTGCAGTAGTTGTGAAGCAAGAACCGGGGAAAACGACACCACGAGCTTGTTATGGGTGCGGAAATACGGGTCATTTAATCAAGAACTGTCTGCAGATGAAGAATACAGCTCAAGCTAGGGCTTTTGTTATCGGGGCGGGTGAAGCTATGGAAGACCCAAATGTCGTCACTGGTATGTTCCTACTTAACAACCACTATGCGTCTGTACTATTTGATACTGGTGCGGATTTAAGTTTTATATCCACTGAATTTAAAGACCTACTTGGTTTAGCACCTAGTAAATTAGCAACGCCCTATACTATAGAATTAGCTAATGGCAAACAGTTACGATCAGACGATATAGTGGAAAGTTGCGTACTAGTGATGGGAGAACATGAATTTAACGTAGATCTGTTGCCGATAGATTTAGGAAGTTTTGATGTCGTTTTAGGCATAGATTGGTTAGCAAAGAACCATGCTGAAGTTAATTGTTATGACAAGCAAATCCGCATACCCTTGGCAAGTGGTGAAACGCTGACTATTCAAGGAGAAAGACCTGGCACTGTGATGAAGTTAATTTCGTGTATGAAAGCACGAAAGTGCTTGCGAAAGAAGTGTCAAGCTTTCTTAGCCCACGTGGTGGAGAAGAAGGATGAAGAAAGGAAGATAGAAAGTATACCTATAGTAAGAGATTTCCCCGATGTCTTTCCAGAAGATCTACCAGGGTTACCACCTCAAAGACAAGTGGAGTTTCGAATCGATCTAGTACCAGGAGCTGCACCAGTAGCGCGAGCACCTTATCGATTAGCTCCCTCGGAAATGCGAGAACTATCGAATCAATTACAGGAGCTACTAGACAAGGGTTTCATACGCCCGAGCTACTCATCTTGGGGAGCCCCGGTACTATTTGTCAAGAAGAAAGACGGTTCGTTCCGTATGTGTATTGATTACATGGAACTTAACAAACTGACCATCAAAAATCGGTACCCTTTACCGAGGATTGATGATTTGTTTGACCAATTACAGGGATCTAGTTTCTATTCCAAGATAGATCTACGATCCGGGTACCATCAGCTGAAGATACACGAGGACGATGTACCAAAGACTGCGTTCCGAACGAGGTATGGTCATTATGAATTTCTAGTCATGCCTTTGGGGCTAACGAACGCACCTGCCGTGTTCATGGACTTAATGAATCGAGTGTGCAAACCTTACCTTGACAAAGTCGTGATAGTGTTTATAGATGACATATTAATCTATTCCCGAACCGAAGAAGAGCACGAGCAACACCTTCGATTGATTTTAGAATTGTTGAGAAAGGAGAAGTTGTATGCAAAGTTTTCAAAGTGTGATTTTTGGCTAAGAGAAGTACACTTTTTAGGCCATGTCGTCAACGAGAAGGGAATTCATGTTGACCCTTCAAAAGTAGAGGCCATTAAAAACTGGGAAGTGCCGAAGACGCCGACGGAAATACGACAATTTTTAGGTCTGGCAGGCTACTATCGACGGTTTATTGAAAATTTCTCGAAGATAGCACAATCCCTTACTGCGCTCACACAGAAAGATAAGTCGTTTAATTGGGGAGATAAACAAGAAAAGGCGTTCCAGTTGCTAAAACAGAAACTTTGCAGTGCACCTATTCTAGCCTTACCAGAAGGGATGGATGACTTCGTAGTTTATTGCGATGCTTCGCATCAAGGACTTGGTTGTGTCCTTATGCAAAGAAATCAAGTCATCAAGTATGCGTCACGACAACTCAAAGTGCACGAGAAAAATTACACCACTCATGATTTGGAATTGGGCGCAGTGGTGTTTGCACTTAAGATATGGCGTCATTACTTATACGGCACCCATTGCACAATCTACACCGATCATAAAAGCCTACAACATATATTTGATCAAAAAGAATTAAACATGAGGCAACGACGATGGGTTGAATTATTGAATGATTATGATTGTGTAATCAAGTACCACCCTGGAAAGGCGAACGTTGTAGCAGACGCTTTAAGCAGGAAAGAAAGGGTGAAGACATCACGTGTTAAAGTCTTAGGGCTAACTATAAGTACGAACCTCACCACCCTTATCCACGAAGCCCAACGAGAAGCTTTGAAACCTGATAATATCAAAGACGAGGGTCTCCGTGGTATGGTTGACAACTTAGAATCCAAAGAAGACGGTACCCTGTACTTTGTCAACCGAATATGGGTTCCTCTCAAGGGAGGATTACGTGAAAGAATACTTGATGAAGCCCACAAGACGAAGTATTCCGTGCACCCCGGTGCAGATAAAATGTATAAAGATGTAAAGGGATACTATTGGTGGCCTAATCTTAAGGGTGATATAGCAAATTATGTGGGAAAATGTTTAACTTGCGCAAAAGTCAAGGCGGAATATCAGAAACCATCCGGATTATTACAACAGCCCGAGATTCCCATGTGGAAATGGGAACAAATCTCGATGGATTTCATTACGAAGTTACCTAGGACTCCAGGTGGTTATGACACCATATGGGTGATAGTCGACCGGCTAACCAAATCTGCGCATTTCTTAGCTATCAAAGAAACGGATAAGATGGAGCGGTTAGCTAGACTATATATAAAAGAGATCGTGTCAAGACATGGAGTCCCAGTCTCAATTATTTCCGACCGCGACAGTCGATTTACGTCTCATTTTTGGAAGTCGTTACAAAAAGCTTTGGGCACGCGATTAGATATGAGTACCGCTTACCATCCCCAGACTGACGGCCAAAGCGAGCGAACTATACAAACATTGGAAGATATGCTAAGAGCGTGTGCAATTGATTTTGGTGGTAGCTGGGATGTTCACCTTCCTTTGGTGGAATTTTCATATAATAATAGCTACCACACGAGCATAAAGGCTGCACCGTTCGAAGCTTTGTATGGTCGTAAGTGTAGGTCGCCCTTGTGCTGGGCGGAAATAGGCGATAGACAAATGACGGGTCCCGAACTAATTCAAGAAACTACTGACAAGATATTTCAAATAAAAGAACGACTGAAAACGTCCCGCGATCGACAGAAAAGTTATGCGGATGTGAGACGCAAGCCTTTGGAATTCCAAGTGGGAGATAAAGTTCTTTTAAAGGTCTCGCCATGGAAAGGAGTTCCGAGGTTTGGAAAGCGGGGCAAGCTCAGCCCAAGATATACCGGACCATTTGAGATCCTGGAAAGGATAGGTCCCGTGGCCTAAAAGTTGAAGCTACCTGAAGAACTTAACGGGGTACATGACACATTCCATGTGTCGAACCTTAAAAAGTGTCTATCCGATGAATCTTTAATCGTACCCCTAGACGAAGTACATATTGACGAACAATTACATTTTGTTGAAGAACCGATAGCCGTTACCGACTGGAAAGAACAAAAACTACGAAGAAGTCGAATTAAGTTAGTGAAGGTACAGTGGAAATCTAAAACAGGACCCGAGTTTACCTGGGAAAGAGAAGATCAAATTCGAAAGATGTACCCACACCTTTTCCCGGACCCAACTATAACGGATAACTAACAACAAATTTCGGGACGAAATTCTTCCAACAGGGGGAGAATGTGACACCCGGTAATTTTTCACACTCTAATGTATATATTTGATTTAAATTACGTATTATTTATATAATTTATATGAGGTATAAATCATAGTATACTTGAAATGTGGACGAGAAAAGTCGTTAATGCCTATAGGATTGTATAAAGTGCCGATGAGAACGGCTATATGATGAAGATAGCCCAGTAATAGTTTAGGGGTGACAAATATATCAAGCTAAATATATATCTATGATCCAATATAAGGGGTAATGGTAAGACCATGCCCAGTAATGTCCTAATTCCCTAATTTGGACCAAAACGCCATAAACGTTTAAATAATGGAATATAGTCGCTGAACCGGCCAAATCAATGATACATTATACAGTGAGACGACCAAGATATGAAACTATGAAGGAATTAAAGGTATACTAGTCAAAATAATATGAAGTTAATAATTTAAACAATCCATGAAGGATTAAAATATGGAGCACTATTTAACCGAATATAACTCCGGGCTAAATTTAAATATACATCATACTGGGAACCGAAATAAATACCGGGTTCCATACCATCTATAATACCTTATAGGTGACCAAATAAATTAAGAGAAGCTCATAATACCCAAGTCCAATATAAATTCCATAACTTGTTTACTCGATGATCAACTCGTCCTAACGACTATCCACTTAAGACCCGAACCAAGATTGAACTTAGCACTACATTTGGACAACCAATATATTTATTAAATGACCATAATACCTTCCCTTTGCAGCCCAAAGCCGAACCCCAACCTCTTCCCATTCAGTTTTAATGTACAAGGAACAAACACCACATTAAATCTTATAAACCATTATCCATGCACCCATATGTATCATGATCATGTATCATCATCATCACCAACATCATCATAATCTTGGTTACTTGCAAGATCAACCAAAGTCCCTAAAAGCCTTCACAAAATCTGCCCACATTATAATATTACAAAGACCATACCTTTGACCATTTCACTTGACAAGATCTTGAGGAGTTAGCAAGATTTCAATCCCTAAACTTAAGGGATGATGTCCCCTACACTATTATTAATATACACCATCAGATCTTCAGCTGAAATTCACCACAAACATTCAAGAACACAATCCAAATCTCCCTTGTTCCTCTCTCAGCCGAAGAACAGCAGCAGGCCACCAAACAGCCTCCTCTTTGCAACCCGTTTTCTCTATAATTCTGCTCTTAACATCTTGAACCCTATATATCGTTGGAAAGCTAGAAGAAATCCTTAAACCGTGGTAGAAAGCCTTGAACGGATCTCTGCCCGGAAAACTCGGTAAGAAGCTTTGAACCTTCAAAGGTCACTACTGGAAACTGCATTTTCCAGCAGTACCCCCCTCTTTTCTTTTGTTCATATCTCACAAACCACTTGGTATTTTTGGGTGATTCTTGTTTAGGAATCCAAGGAAACTCGCAAGGATCACGAACCACCTTTTGAACATCCATTTCCGGCTTCATTTCAGCATTAGGTAAGCCGAAAACTCGAGTTGTAACAGTTTATGGTGGCTGGAAAAACACAGATTCTGTCCAGCCACGGTCTCATCATTTTACTTGACCCTAATCCACCTATTTCATGTTATTTGAACATAATGTAGACTCTTAACATCGTGGTTAACGTCAAGGAACTTGGATCTCGTCTTAAATCGCTCAAAAACCGACATTCCCAAGGTACTAATGCCATAAAATGTTTAGTAGAAAAACATGGACTAAGCCTAAGATACGTATACATAATGAGGTGATTAGACATAAACATAAACTTGAAGTGTGTTGAAATGACATATAATTAAGGATAAATCATGTTAAGTAAAAGATATAAAGGATTTAAAGGGTGTTTAAGGAAGGTTAAGGTTAATAGGACACCTAGTTAAGGTAAAAAATGATCTTGAGTAGTAAAACCCACTTTTAAATAAACAAGATGATATAAATGTAAAGATGGAATTTTGGTTATGTTAAACTTTAAAAAGGGTATAACTAACGTATTAAAAACCGAATCGAGTTTGTCATAAAAGTAAAAATAATAATAGTAATAATAATAATAATAAACATAATAATAATAATAATAGGAACACTAGTAATAAAAAAATGAAAGTATAAATGAAAGTGAACCTTAAACATAAAGTGCAACCCTTGCACCAAAACATGGAAATAAATATAACGACAATGGTACGGGTAAAAATCCAAGGTACACGTATAATCCTATATACGCAAATGAAAATACCCATGTATAATGTTATAAAAACAAAGGATGTGTATAAGAGTTATAAAAGTAAAAGATAACTATATGTTACGAAGACGAAAATACTAATAATACTTATCATATACATGAAGAAATGATATATACAATTAATACACATATATTCCTATATATGTGCCACAAGTATAAATATAAAATACGGGTTTTTTTGATGGACATTGCGAGTAACTGGAAGGGTGGAGGTGCCGGTAGTCGGGACGTCCTGTCTAGGCTGGTAACTGAATATATCATAGATGGGCCCGTTACCTACCTGGGGACTAACGATGAGAGCTCCAAAACCTATTAGGCTAAAGCATGTCACGAACGTCATGATTACCGACGAATAATTTGTATCGAGCATTCCCTAATGCTCGGAGGATATATATATAAAGAGGATATAACGGATATACATAACAAGTATAAGACGTTGTCTAACGTCCGTATCGCTAATGTATAAAAAGTATACATATATACCGTCACCTCATAAGTATGTATCGGGCTAAGTATTAATAGTTATATATTATGTACTGAAGTGCATACGTATACGATATAATACAGGAAAATCGCCAAGTATAACGGAACATTATTCCTCATTTAAGGTGAGTCTCACAGCCCCTATTTTCACTATTTTCACTATGTTTTAAACTGTTTTCGGGGCGAGGGACACGTGTTTAAATATGTTTTATCATGGTGTATATCTTGATTTACAATGTGCGTGTACATGAGATATTTGGCGCGCTCATGGTACATAAAGTCCCCGGTATATATTGTAACCATAAACTATAGGCAACTATAGCCGAGGAACTCTACGGGTAGTACTACTGGTCTGACCAACCCACTCGTAAGTGGTCGCGCCACTTTATAAGACGGGTGCTTAGTTTTCCGATTTATTTATTCCCTCGTGGACTCGTGGGATGTTATGTGGGGCTTTATGGTGTATATATATAGTCAAGGAATGGTTACGAACTCATGTATTCACGTTACACTGCAAGTCATGGATACTGCATTCATGACGTTATGAGAATTATATTATAAAGCATTTTATCGAGTCACAAAACTTGTGAACTCACTCGGTTTATACTGATTAAATTATTTTACGTGTCTTTCAGGTATTTAGCTACGTGGAGAGGTCACGGTGTCTCACTACGGTTTTATGTTTAACTATGGAAATTTCATGTATGGGGATTTTATATTTTGGAGTTTTCACGGTTATATCTCCCTTCGGCAGGACATAACTGTGAAATCTCAATATGTTATATGTAAACTTTTTTTATGGATATTTTTGTAAAACTTATATTATGAATGAAATCCTCATGTATTTTATCATATAGTTGTTTGCTTAACCGCGCTCTCGAAAAACCTTTCATGAGTCGCACACCGGTTGTTTCCGCCTATGGACCGGGTGTGACAGTACCTGCTTGGAAACCTACCTTCGGCTATAAATACTCCAACACCTTGGAACGGTATGATCATCTGGTATTTTACCTTCACTAGCTATTTCTCTCAATATACACTTATATTCAGAGCAATCTAGTCTGATTCTCACGCCGGAGGGTGGTCACAAGGAGGAACCCCCCCCCCTTCTCAGTGACGAGCTCACGGTGTCTGTTTTGCAGGTCATTTGAAGAACATCCTTCTTTACCGGACCTAACCCTCGTGGGAAACATTACTTAACCCCCAGATTATCCATAATCTACTCGGGGTCGATTAGTGTTTCTTCAGTAGTTGTCACCTAGTATGTTTGATTGTTGTATAGGGATCCTTCAACATATGCTTGGATCGGATGCAAAGAATAAAGATGGCAAAAGTGTTGCACATGTTGTAAATGGATTGGACTACCTTCTTACGCAAAACAAGATAGCTAAGAATTGTTTTGGTTTTTTTTATTTTTTTATTTTTTTTACGAGTGTCAAGATTTATTATATTATTTTATGAGTGTCAAGATTCGTCATATGTATTTGCATGTTCTTTTCTGTTTTATAAATGAACACTTCTTATCTACTTAACTTTAACTTCAAGGTAGTTTAGACTTTTTAACTTACATTTTGCAAGAGTTATAGCCCATTAAGTGGAGTTTCGATAGCATTTGAGTCTAAGGATATCATTATGTTTGGTTAATCTTTATTTTCTTTATTATAACGGTATACGTTGTCTCTGTTACTGGATCATTAACCTCATAACCTTTAAATTTATCCTGAACCCATGAAATTGGTTGGCCCGACATAAATAAGCTTGTGTCTAGAGATGTTAAAACTTGGATCGATGATCGACTTTGATGAGATCAAGGGGTCATGTCGGGTTGGGCCAGTCCGGTTTAATAAAATGGCTTGCAGTGAGTTAATTAAAGTAATGAAGGATTGAGCATATGATAAAGAAGTATTAACTTTGTGTAGATAAGAGCCTGTATTGGGTGGTTGGGTCACAGTGTTAAGGATTTGAGTGGCCCGTGATCCAAATAAATAGAATTGAATCTGACCCATTAGGCTACTCGTAGTGGGCGTCTTTTTTGGATGAAATCCGGCGACAAAGAGCGACTACCCTCCCCCCCCCCAGGTTGATTTGTGGGGGGGGGGGGGGGGGAATTTTCTCCTGCTTCCCTTATGCTTATATTATTATTATAATTGATTGTGAGAGAGATATATATATAGGGCTACAATATCATTACACCCCAAAAACAAAAACCCATCATTTACTGACTGGGCGCCACATGACACAAAACGTGCATTTTGTAGCCCCTTCATTTCACAACCTTAGCTATTGGATTTTAATTTACACATGACCCAACTAACTTAAATAGATCATCCAATTAGCAAAGCCACTAAAGTTAGATATTCTTGTGGTGGTGTTCCTCTTGAGATAATATTCCAGTATTGAATACGTAATTATTACATGTATAGTTAAAGCATTCACAATCAAATCATCAAATTATGTAAGTGGAGGTTTTATAATTTAAAAAGTAGTTTAAGGTGTTATGAGTAAATGTGAGAGAAATGCAATAATTTTTCTGTACATTTGAAAAAGTATTGTTCACCTCTTACAATTTATTTAGTACTTTTCGAAAGTGGTTGTGAGGGAAGTAGAGATAAAATATAATGATAAAGGTATAAAAAAATTATGTAATTGAAATGAAGAGTAAAAGATAATGATTTTAGTGTAATTTTGAATTTGAGGATAGTGGATGGGTTGTGAATGCTCTTAGAGCATTCTCATCCAACCCCCTATTTTATGTGAGAGATGTTTTTATAATTTAGAGCGTGATCTAGGGTGCTGTGAGTAAAAAGTTTTTATATTCTAGAAAACACATTGATTTTTCTATATATTTGAAAATTTACTATTCACATCCTATAATTTTTAAATATATTTTGAATGTCATTGTGAGTTAAGGAAAGAAAAAATATAATGATAAAGGTAAAAAAAAGTATATTTAATTGAAATGGGAAGAGAAAATGTAGTTAGTTTAGTGTAATTACAGATAAGAGTTTGGATGGCAATGCTCGTATAACCTTAAAAATAAAAATACCACTCTTTGATTATTATTATTATTATTATTATTATTATTTTGAACAAAAGTTGGTCTGGATACCCAAAATCACCCTAACAAATAGATCGCCTTTGCACCCGAAAAGTAGATGGGTGATGACTCGGTTCACCCGGATTAAAAGAAACCCACAACTAAGAAAGCCTACTAACTCAACCTGAAACAAAATGCTGAAAGCAATACTTCAACTTACGACCTTAAATAACAAAAATTACGGAGCCTCCGCCAGACCAATTATTTTTTTAAATAAATAAACGAATCTTTTTGGGAAATTTCTGAAAATACGTGTCTATGAAAACAAATTTCAAGTTTTAGGTGTCATTTGAAAGAAATTCCAGAAATAAATATTATAAACGAGTCGTAACGAGTATATTATGATAATGCACGGGTAGTTTGTAGAACTAGTTAATACATGTCCTTAAACTAAGTGTAACGATTAAGTTTACTAATCATTTACTCGTCACGACTAAATAAGTTTCATTTCTCGTAATCAACGCCCACGAGTAATTCATAAGTCATTTAGTCGTGACGACTACATGGTTTACATTCCCTACATGAGTAGTTATTAGTAGTTAACTTGTCGCGACTAGTTTAACCTTACAATATACTCGTCGCAACTAAAGGACTTATGAATTACTTGTGGGTGTTGATTACGACATGAAACTTATTTAGTCGTGACGAGTAAATGATTAGTGAACGTACTCATTACTGTTAGTTTAAGGACACATGACAATTTTTAATTGGTTATTCAAATTATTCATCACGACTAGTTTTTAATACCTAATTTTAAAATTTCTTGAAAATGACACATAAAACTTAAAGTTAGTTTTCATAAACCTTGTTTTCAAAATTTTCCAATATTGTTTCATCACTTACATATTTGAGTTATAATAAAAATTACACACATAAAGTGACGTGATATTCTTGAACGTGACACCATCATCCGAAACCCTTATTTGTTTTCAGAATAAATACTTTACTCATTTCACAAACTCTCACAAACACAACCCTCTTCCTACCCACTATCGGCCGCCGCCAACTTCACTGCCGTTGACCGCCGCACGGTCGTGTTTTCAAGTGAGTTTTATCTTTATTATTTTACTTTGTTCACACGAAAAATATAATCAAAGAACTTTGATTATTCTAGTTGGGTTTGTAAAAATTAAAATAGATACCTGTTTGCATTTTGTTCATATGCCAAATATTAGTTCTAGATCTGGATTGATAACCAGTATTATATGTATATATAGATCCAAGCTCATATTGTTGTCATATATTAATTACAGATCTGGATTGATAACCATGAATATGTACCGTATGGCCGGGGATGATGATGATGATTGCGATGACGATGATCCAAGCATGGGTTTGTGGGCTATGTATGTTGTTTAAGTGGACTAGACTACTTTCATAAATGTATTCTGTTTTCGGGTCAGAATCGTACAACATGATATAAAAAGCGCAAACGTCCTAATATTTTGTGGTCGTCGGGCTACAATAAGGAAGTTGCGGATTTGGAAAGGTATATGACAAAAGTAAATGAGGGTATACAGAAATTGAATTGCTTACTATGCGATTTCATTTTTGTTTAAAGAGGTGATTTATATTTATGAGTATTTGTCTTGAAGAGGTTTCAAAGAAATATTAAATGGAATACAAAAAGTTTCATTTTTGTTAAATAAAATACAAGAAGTTTTATTTTTGTTTAAAGAGATGGTTAGAAGGGGTTTGAAAGAAAGATTAAATGAAATACAAGAAGTTTCATACGATTGTCAACATTATTGTTAAATGTAGCGTTTATGATGACCTTTTTATTGATTTTGACACATGTATATCGTTGGATTAGACTATCTTCATACAAGTTAATATCAATCCACATTGTATCTAATTATTTAATGAGATTCTTTTTGGTATACATATGTCTTTAATTTAGTTTTGGTTTTCTCTATTCTGTCTCAAGTCCAAGCAATAACTCATGATCTTCAACTTGATTGTCTAACCACATTCATTGTATTCTGATTTGTTTCTCACATTTCAACCTCATATGCAAAGAAGGAAGTGTTTTTACATTGAACAAGTTGTTCCATGCGCATAAACTAAAGTCAAATATATTCATAGTAATAAATGCTAAAATAACTATATTCATGTATAATATATGTGCTTTATACATTTAAGTTACTTAGTCTCTAATTATGTTACAACTTGTAAATTTTGTCTTTGTAATCTACAGTGATTTGAATTTTATGTTTTGTGTTCGACTGTGGCTACATGGACTGCTAGGACAAAGGGTTTGGTAGGTTCGATTAAAAGTACCCACTCTTGGTTAATGGTGGTGGTGACAACTAGTTGAAGGCATTGTTTCGACCCATTTTTAAAGAAGTTTTGAAGGCATTGGTTAATGGTAGTTAGTACTATCAATTATCATTGATAGTACTAACCTATTTGAAACTTATTTTTTAAAGAAGTTTTGTGATAGCATTGTTTCGACCCATTGGCTAAATTAAGGTAACCCAATTTGACGAGTTGGTTAATTTTAGGGTGAGCCACAACCAACAGACAATTTATTTTACCTAAATCAATCTGTTTTTTTGAAGAATGGGTCACAATTTCCAACAATAATCCTTTCTTAGTGAATGGTTAGGATGGGCGGGATGAGCGGTGAAGAGATTTGTGCTGGCATGGTGTGAGATGGAAAGCGGGAGAGCCATCCCGATTTGAATTTGACAAAGAAGAGAATGGGTGGAATGAGAGAGAAGGTGCATGATGGAGAGGGCACTATCAAGACTATATAGCGGAACTAGAGCTCGGATTTCGGTGGTTAGAGAGATGCAGGATTTGAAAATAAAAACATTGTGTTTCACCCGTGCTCCTTAGTAGAGGCAGTCCGATATTTAACAAATTTTAAATAGAAATGTAGTCATAATGGTAAAATAATGTTAATATAAAGAAACCTACAACTACATTATTTAAAAACAAAATAAAAAACAATCAAAACTGTTTTGTTATGGTAATATAAAACAAAAATGTTAAACAATGATTTATGTGCATAAAATATTAAAGTAGCTCGTTAATCCAGTCGTTACATAACTCACTTAATTTTAGTTCTTAAAATTTTGTATCCGAGTTCTTTTAGTTCAAACAAGGCATAAAATGTATTTCGATCTGGTTTTATCTTAATCTGATTTAACCAGTTACATAACTCACTTAATTTGGTGTCTTAAAATTTTGTCCTATATCCATTAGTATCTAAAAATTCGTAGTACCCTTCCCTGGGCCATGATACCTTACATTTTTCTGACGTGAACTGTGAAAATTATGCCATTGGTATCCTCAAGTTGATTTGCACTAGAACACCTTACATTTGAGTTGATGCCCTGCTTGAATTAAGGATACTAAAAATATTGGAGGAATATGAGAAGTATATCTTCCAACTTCTATAGGTCCGAGGATGCTTCTTAATTGGTTGGATTCGGGTAAATTCGTAAAAAAAAGGTGATGGAGGCGATTTTCTATTCGACTTGGTGAATCACTTGGAGGGCTTGGCATCATGTTTTTTTTGGTAATCAATATACCCAAAAGATAGTTTATTTGATTCCATCATTAGCAATGGCGTAGCTTAGTTGGGGCCATGGCCCCCTTCGTTTTTTCCGCTCGATGGTGTAACTTGATCATTTTTCTACCGAAAATGTTTATATATAGTGTAAATTTACCCGTTTCCGGCTGAAATTTTGAGCCCGGCCCCGTCTGTCTTTCGCTTGGTATGGTAAATTTATCATTTTTCTGCCAAAAATTTTAATGTACATAGTGTAAATTTACCCGTTTCTGACCGAAATTTTGAGCTCGCCCCCCTTTAGTGTATGTCCGCCCCCCTTGACGTGTATGTCCAAGCTTCGTCATTTACCCGTCTGTCTTATGATTTTTTTTATACATATTAAGTCCGCCCCCCTTGACGTGTATGTCCAAGCTTCGTCATTGATTATTAGCATTTCTTTTTTGTGGTTTTGTAGTCGCAATTGTAAACTTAATGTTGTTGGGTCAAGTGGCTTAAAACCCGCTTCTTAACATGTAACTACTTTGATCCTCGTTAGTTATCTGCTAACTAGGTTTTGATATATAGCTTGGTGTTAAGTTAAAAAAAAAGTACACGTTCAAAAGTCTTTGTTTTACATATATTTCTTTTTTAGGAAATAAACCTTGAGGAAACTAGCGATAAATATGTGGTATAAGTATTCATATTAATAATCCCCTGCTAATGATATTCACTTTAAAACATGCATAATTTTGTTTTCACTCACATTGCGGATCTATTTAGGGTTTTGGGCATCACGTGACACTGATACTTCAATATGTTGTATATTATCAATTGCTTGTTTTGATTTGTTATATATACTTCATGCTCAGTCAACACCCAACTATACCAAGAACCAGTTCTTACCCATCCCGCTTCTTGAATTTTGTTGACTATACTCATAACCAATTTTTACCAAGTTTCAGTTCCTAAAAAAACCCGATTTGAGCGCCTCTAAAACTCTGCCCAAGCTGCATCCTTGCATTTTTTGGTGAAAAACTAAAAATGGGTGAACAATAAATCTTTGTAGGCACACTTTTTGGCCCAAATTGGAAAGTAATAACAAACTAGCCCAATTAGTTGATTCTTCTATTTTTCTCTTCTATTTTCCCTCTAATATTATATTGTGCAAATTTGTGACTACAATTGTTATCTTAAATTTTGAATATTTTAGATATGATTTTAACCTTTTAAGATACATGTAAACCTATAGTTTTCATTTATTATACAAAGCGGCTACTATATTTATTATACTATAAGCGATAAGACTGATTACATGACAAACTTTGCTAGCTACTATATTGGTTGATGTTATTGATTTGCTGTCATTGCACCGTAACACTTCGATCTACATGTATAATTTATATATGTATATAATTAAGGAAAATTATCAAAATAACCCAAAAGAAGAAAGAGAAAATAAAAAAGATCCTAAATTTGTCTACATTCCCAAACTAACCCACTAAATATGTACTGAGCCGACGCTTTGAGAAAATAAACGACGGGATTTTTCAACCAATGAAAAGTTGACATGTGGAAAGCATCTGACACCCCAGACGAGATTTTTAAAAATCTCATCGTTTCCGACCATATTTTTAACTTAAATCACTTTTTTTATAAAACAGTATCAAGATGGGTTTTTTATGTTTCTTGTCTGGTCAGTTCATATTACATTTTTCTTGAGAGTTGAGCTTTTATAATTTCGTCTTTCAAGACACATTTTGATTGAATTTGTTCCAAGAAATTCAACCAATGAAAAGTTGACATGTGGTTGACGACGGGATTTTTCAACCAATGAAAAGTTGACATGTGGAAAGCATCTGACACCCCAGACGAGATTTTTAAAAATCTCATCGTTTCCGACCATATTTTTAACTTAAATCACTTTTTTTATAAAACAGTATCAAGATGGGTTTTTTATGTTTCTTGTCTGGTCAGTTCATATTACATTTTTCTTGAGAGTTGAGCTTTTATAATTTCGTCTTTCAAGACACATTTTGATTGAATTTGTTCCAAGAAATTCATATTCTTATATAATTATTGTGTATAAAGTATGTATCTCACTTTGTAAAACAGACTTGGGGGTTGTTTGGTTCATTCAGATCTAAATGAGTCAGATCTGAATGAACCTTTGTCCCATTCAGCAACAACAATAGGTCTGAATGATTCAGACATAATTTAAACCATTCAGATGTTTTTTTGTTTGAAATCAAACAGTATGAAATCTGAATAAATCAGATGTTTACATCTGAATAGTTTTATTCAAATGTAAACAAACAGCCCATTGAAAAAGATGGAAGCCATCAAAAGCCATTTGTACGGACCCAACTATTATTATAGGTCAGTCACGTGAGCATGTCACACAAACTCAACCTTAATAAATTTTGTATTAATTAAAATGGCATTATTAGCCTAAGGCTGAGGGGTGTGGGGCTTCAACGGGGGCGCTAGAGCCCCTTCGCTCGCGCCCCCAGGCGCTAACGGGGGCGCTAATGGGGCGCTAACGCGAAAAACCATGCAGGCGTGAGCCTGTTAGCGGGAGAAGAGAGAGAAAAGCTTGTCTTGGTTTTAGAAAAAGAGCCGTTGGGCTCTTATTAAATTAAAAAAAAAAAAAAATTTCCTATATAATATCCAATTTCACCCATTTTTATACCACAACTTCAAACCTTCACCCAAAATCAATTCATCTTCTCAACTTTTTTTAAAAAAAATGGCTGGAAATTGGTACCCAAACCTTGATTCAGATTATATTGACGACGATTTATGGTCGTCACCGTGCAGGCGTGAGCCTGTTAGCGGGAGAAGAGAGAGAAAAGCTTGTCTTGGTTTTAGAAAAAGAGCCGTTGGGCTCTTATTAAATTAAAAAAAAAAAATTTCCTATATAATACCCAATTTCACCCATTTTTATACCACAACTTCAAACCTTCACCCAAAATCAATTCATCTTCTCAACTTTTTTTAAAAAAAATGGCTGGAAATTGGTACCCAAACCTTGATTCAGATTATATTGACGACGATTTATGGTCGTCACCGTGCAGGCGTGAGCCTGTTAGCGGGAGAAGAGAGAGAAAAGCTTGTCTTGGTTTTAGAAAAAGAGCCGTTGGGCTCTTATTAAATTAAAAAAAAAAAAAAAAATTTCCTATATAATACCCAATTTCACCCATTTTTATACCACAACTTCAAACCTTCACCCAAAATCAATTCATCTTCTCAACTTTTTTTAAAAAAAATGGCTGGAAATTGGTACCCAAACCTTGATTCGGATTATATTGACGACGATTTATGGTCGTCACCGCACCAACCGATGTTTTATTCGGAGCCGCAAGAATCATCCGGCTTTCAACCATCCAACACACAACCGTCTCCTAACTTTGTTGTTCCGGAGACACAAGAATCACACGGTGAAGCTACGGGACCAAAAAGACGCGTCCAACGGAAAAAATAACTTGCAACGGACGGGTCGGGACCGGCTTCGACTCCGAGGACGAAACGGAAAGCCACTCCGTGGTCATCGGATGAGAAGGAAGCCTTGTGTCGGGCTTGGATAGTCATTTCTGAGGATCGGCGTTGCGGTAATTGTTTTAACGTTTTTAAAAATGATTTTTAATAAAAAAGTTACATAAAAAAGTTAAATGGAAATCTAATTTATTTATTCATTTTGCAGCCGACTACCAAAAGAGCAAGATTTTTTGGACAAAGGTTAGGGAGACGTTCTACATGCTCGTTGGGAGTACAGAGCGGAACGCCGATATGATTTCGGGTCGGTGGTCCGAAATCAGAAAATTTGTCGGCTTGTTTACTAATCTTTTCAACAGGAACAGCGGTCGTATGAGACCAAGTGGCAGTGATGATTTGGCAGTTTACAATTTCACGGTCGAAGAGTGGAAGCAAGAGTGTTTGCGGAGGTATGGGATGGTGAAGACGTGGGACGGTTTAAAGTTGTGAGCTAGGTTGAAAAGGTGTTCCAAATGGGTTGAGCTGGTGGCGCCGGACGTTGACGCGGAAGTAGGGCCGAAACGGACTAAAACTAGTTCGTCTGGAGCGTATAGCACTTCAACCGGGTCGGATTGCCGCGTTGGATTCGACCTAAACATTGCAGAGGAGGAAACGTCTTCACCGCCGAGGAGCCGGCCATTAGGAAGGGACGCCAAGAGGAAAAAACCGGCTGAGGGGGAAGCCGTAAACATCGCCAATCTTGTTGAATCCCTCAATAAATTCAACAAAACCATGGAGGTGGTCTCTTATGAAAAAAAGGAAAAAAGTCGAATGAGAGATTTGGACTTTCTTACTAGAGACTTCAGTAACCTAAATCCGGTCGATAAAATGCTAATGGAAAAGCAAAAGGAACGTATCCGTAAGAGGTTGATCGAAGAAGACCAAGCCGAAAAATAAGAATAATGTTTTTTTTAGTACTTTAATTTTTATTTTATTTTTAGATATTAATGTGTTTTTTTATTAATGTGTGTTTTTTTTAATAATTTATGAGTTTTTTTAATAATACGTTGTTTGAATATATTTATAAAAAAATTAAAAAAAAATTCGCTGGAGCCCCTGCTGGAGCCCCTCCACACCAGGGCCAGGGGCTCCAACACCCCCTTATCCAGTTTCTCTCTCTGCCACACGTCATAATATTATTGGTTGGAGCCCCCATTAAAGCCCCCATTAAAGTCCCCCACACCCCTCAGCCTTAACTACATACATAAGCCATTGTTCTTGTTTGACCCGTCAAAATTACCGGTGTAAACAATAATATAACATCTCCAAGTTTGAGTCACACCATGTTGTGTTTAATATTCCAAAACATAAATAACTAATACTAGTACAATAGAACTCTAGTTTTATATTTATTTAAGTGTGTGGGTGTATACTAATATATTTATTTTTAATGATAATTTAGTTGATATAGAACCAATAGAGTGACAGGTAAACGACTAAAAGTTGTTTCGTAATTTCCTTTTTGAATAACCGATTCTACTAAAGATAAAGTTTTAGTTCTTTGGAGCAGAAATATTACTATGCACAACCCTCTGTAACCTGTTTAGAAAATCCATACTCCAGGGCTAGGAAACCGAAAATGTATCAAAAGGAAAAAAAAGGATGAACATGTGTTAGTTCTCTAAATAAGCTTTCTTTTGTTTTGCAATTTTACTAGATTCCATATTCAATGTTGTATGGCTGGCAACAAACCAAGTGTTCTTGATAAGGATGAGCGTTTCGGTACCGGTACGGATTTGGTATTATCGGTACGAAATCAGTACCAAGTTTTGAGTTTTCGGTACCTATACGGTTCGGTATGGTACCGATACTTTCCGAATTTTGCATGAAATACCGGTACCGAACCGATACCGGTACCAAATATTTGGAACTTTCGGGATCAGGATTTCAGGCCGGTACCGGTACCATCCCGAGCTCATTCCTAGTTCATGAGTCCGACAAAGCGAGACACTTGTGTAAGATCTAAATTAAGTGGTTTTATCAATGGCAGCCGAGTGAGTTACGTCTAAGAACCTACTCTTGGGAGCGGAACAACAATTAGGAGAGCTTCACGAATAATCAGTTAGTCTTTAGCTATTACGGTATTTGATTTTAATAATATATATATGTTATGTTTGTTGTTATAACATTAAGTGTATGATGGTGTAGATGGAGAGCAGCCATAGGCATATTGTGCGACAAGAGATTCCTAACTAAACTAAAGGAAAACTTTTATAGGGTGGCAGTTAAACATGTAATGTTATATGTAACAGATTGTTGGGCCACCAAAAAGGCACAAGAGCGGAAGATGGAGGTAGCAGAGATGAGAATGCTACGCTGGATGTATGGACACACAAGGTTAGATCGAATAAGAAACTGTGTGTTTCGGGAGAGATTGGGGGTAGCTAATATATCCGACAAGATAAGAGAGTGGAGATTGAGATGGTTTGGACATGTGAGGAGAAGACAGATGACGAATCATGTTAGAAATGTAGAAAACATTAATATAGAGTGGAGGAGGGTAGCGGCCGACCTAAATTGACTTGGGATGAGAGGATTATGCATGATTTGCTAGACCTAAACCTCTTTGATGACATGGTTAAGGATATGAATTCTTGAAGACATAGAATTAAAGTTAGGGCGTGTTCGTTTCACATAATTCGTGGGAATTCAAAGGAATTGATTGATTGATATGTTATAACATTAAATGTCATTTGAATCACAACTTTAAGCCAAAGCATACCACTTTCAACGCCATATGAATCACAACTTTAAGTTTTCAAACGCGACCATGTTCTCTTTGTGAAAAGAATATGGTTGCACTCCTCTATGTTTTACAATGTGTTTTAACTAGAAGTCTGTACACGAATACCCAGCTTTCAGTTCGATTTATTTACGCATTTTTTACGAGAATAGTTAAGTTTTAAAATTTTGGTGACACGTTTTCTTTATTTATACGCTCATTTACGGCTTAAACTTTTAAATGTTTGCAAAGTAATAACCGAATTTCAAACGATTCCTTTGTTATTTTACTAATATGTTTTAGAATTGAAAATTCAAAAGGTTATGGTGATATATAAATGGTTGAATTTTGATTTAATTACTATATTATTTTATTCATTTACTACTACGTTTTCTAATTGAAAATTCGAAAGGTCATGGTGATATATGAATGGTCGAATTTCAATTCGATTACCTTATTTTTATATTCATTTACACTTATGTTTTAGAATTGAAAATTTAGAAAGTTATGGTGGTACATGAACACTCGATTTACAATTCATTTCTACAATTTATTGTTAAGTTTAATATTTATTCCATATGTTTATTCAATAATTTCTTAGATTTTCGTTTGTTGAATGTGAAAACTCATGACGTCTCATGGGAATTCCAATTTCGATTTCAAATTTTGTTGCATATGATTTCTTTTCTTTACTTGTTTCATTGATGTATCTATTAGTCGTTTTTATACTTATGTCCAAAGTCAAGCAAATTTCTCACGTTTCGTATCACGCCTTCTCGTTTTCCTAGTTGTCGCACTCAATCGGCGAAATGAAAATCCAAATTATCAAGCAAATGGCCTCCGCGATCCCGATCACTCCACGTTTGACCGCACCTACCTTCATCGCTATAGTAAATTCAAATTTAAACCCAACACCATTCTTGGAAACGCAAACTAAACTCAACCGAAAAGCCTCGCGCTGAAACACACCCTTTGTACGGTATGTGTAAATCCCACAACTTTTTTTCCCTTAAACGTTGATATGCTTCAATCTGTGGTATAAGGCCCCGTTACCGGTGCCTCACTTTAACGTTGGATTTACTCATAAACACAGTTCATAATATCAGAGTT
The DNA here is from genome assembly GCF_021521415.1 of Bidens hawaiensis. Classification (NCBI taxonomy): domain Eukaryota; kingdom Viridiplantae; phylum Streptophyta; class Magnoliopsida; order Asterales; family Asteraceae; genus Bidens; species Bidens hawaiensis. The sequence goes on along the minus strand of NW_027493571.1, from coordinate 257,779 downwards.
AATAAAAACATTCGTGGAAAATTAAAACATTCAAACCATCATATTACAAAACCATCCTTTCTTGTCTTAACGGGCATTCAAATTATTTAAACATAAAACATTGTCTTTAAAATAACATAACATTTCTTGAGATGCCAGCTTCTTCAGGTTCATGCCATGTGCTTCCTCTTATGCAAGCTGCCTCAATCTACTCACATGCGTGCATACTAAAAGTCAGCTACGCTGAGTGAGTTCTAGTTAATCATACAACATACAATCTATTCTCATACTTGCACACGTGCCTGAAGGGGTGTACATTAATCATACTTACTCTTCATATATAACTATCCATCCTATTTAAAGAGTCTTCCTCCCTATAACCTCACAGATATTATAAGGGTCTGGTCCCTAACATCACATATATTATAATGGGTCTGGTCCCAACATCACAGATATTATTAGGTTCTGGTCCCTACCGTCACAGATATTATTAGGGTCTGGTCCCTACCATCACAGATATTATTAGGGTCTGGTCCCTTTGTTTCATGCAACCGTACCATACCTGCTCTTACCTACTTTCCTTGACAATACGTGCAATCTCCGAAGAGCGTTCATGTACCATCAACATATCATACATACATTATGCATACATCATATATATTGATACATACATCATATCTTACATCATACATATCAATCATATCTTTAACTACCACCTAACGGTACATGCAATATCCGAAGATCGTTCACGCACCGTCAAGCAATCATCATACATAAATCATACAAGGCATACACTTACCACTTAAGGTAAGTGTATTAACTATCACATCGAGTATGCACACAGCCCCGAAAACATAACAAGGAAGTGGGGCTAGAAACTCACCTCAATGCGTTTGCGTTCACCGTTTACGGTTATTCCCCTCTTTAGCTGTGCACGACTAACTGTATAACAATTACGCGTATTAATTACTACCACTATCCATATCGTATTTCTAGTCCAATTATAACCCTCAACGAACGGGGGTCCGGGGTCAGCGCCCCTGGCAGGGTCCAAGGGGCAGAGCCCCTGGCTGGGGTCGAGCTGTCTTATCACATTTTCCATTAGTATTTTGAATCGTTATCTAATTTGTTAACTCAATAGTCCAAGGGCTTCTTTGTAATTAAATCATTCTTTTTCTAAGTCCAATGACTGTTCTTTCATTATGTTAAACTACTGGTTCGTTACTTATTCTTAACGAATTGAATCATCATAGCGAACTGGTTCCTATAACGAATTGAACCCTTTAACGAACTGGTTATTAAACGAATTGGACCTTTTAACGAACCGGTCCTTTTGACGAATTAGCCCATATAACGAATCAATCCGCGTAACGAATTGGATATTCTAATTCGTTATCTTCTTAACGAATGACCATAACGAATCAAGGGTAATTCGTTATCTTTTTCCCTTAACGAATTGGATATGAACTAAGGCTAGTTCGTTAATCTTTCCTTAGCGAATCAGCTGACGAATTGCCTCTAGTTCGTTAATCCTCCGTTAACGAAATAGGGTTAGGTCAGAGAATGTCAGAACATTCTCTGACATTCCCTTAACCTCGTATCTTTTCCGGCGCCGTCGCCGGAAAAACGAGTTTTGACTCGTTTTTCACCGTTTTTCGCCCCGTTCGATTCAGATTTGAGCTAGGGTGATCCCTAACCTCATCTTAGGTTCGGTTTATACCCGATTCCATCCAGATCTTGTGACTTAAACGGTTTAACGGTGTCGGCTCGTCGTTTCGTAACCATATCTAACGGGTTTGGGTTTACACAATATCATACTATCATTACCTCGGGTCGGTGCTTGGTTTCCTTCTTGGTTTTGGTTTAGGTAAGGAGAGGACTAGAGAGAAAGCTTAAGTGTGTGTTTTGGGTGGTGTAAGGGATATGTGTAAATGAGGAATTAAATGGTGATTATGGTTTATATATTTAGGGATCATGGGCTTAAGCCCATTGTCCTTCCTTCTTTCCTTCATAACCCAAGTCAATAACCCATATCCATTTAACCCAACACTAGCCCAACTCATACTCTATTTATCTAAACCGATAACGACCTACTATAAAATAGACGAAATTTATTTTATTATTATAACCAAAAGTAGGATGTTACATGTGGTAGATTCAGTTACCACTTATTGCTAAAACTTACCCAAACTCAACGCCACTCACCCATCTCCAAGACTTGTACCTAACCATTTGTCTCAATCACATGTTTAACCTCATGCTTCAAGCCTACTAACATTGTGGTGACCTTAGCACACTCTCCATACTTTGGAAGGCCTAACTTATTCCCGCCATGCAATATCCTAACCCCGCATCCTTTGTCGACCTTATACGATTTTTCGGTTTCAATACTTAGATTTTAACAAAGCTCATCAAACTCGTCTATATTTTCTTTTGCATACCTTGCTACATTTTATTTCTTTTACTAACTGTAAGGCCCGGTTCCCGGTAGCCTCACTTTAACGTCGAATTTACTCATAAACACAGTTCTACAAATCAGAGTTTATTAAAACTTTTCGCGGAATATAAAACATCAATCATTTGTTACAAAACATTAAATCTTTTCTTTAAGACTATAACATAAAACATCATATTTAAAACATCGTTTCCTCTATCTTCAGAAGCCAGCCATTCAATCTATGCCATGTGCCATCCTCATGCCAACTCTCTGGTCAAGTCACCTGCGTGCATACTAAAAGTCAGCTACGCTGAGTGAGTTCTAGTTAATCAGGCAACTTGTCATACAACCACTACATACAATATATACGTATCCGAAGACACATAACCCACTGTCTAACCTGCTACTGCTTAACCAATTAATTACCCCTACAGCTTAGCCACTTATGCCGCTTTATGCCACTTTAATAACGAATATCGTTATGCCACTTTAATAACGAATAACATTATGCCACTTTGCCACTTTAATAACGAAGAACGTATACGCTTACCCTACCACGTACTATCGTCATGCCACTAACACTCTTACTAGGCCACTATCCACTTCTAACACACTCTACCTCTACTTGTCTATAACCCACTTCCTACCAGCACATTATATACATAATAAGCAAGTCACATCATAGCAATCATGCACACTATTAACCACTTGACAGTCACTATCCTTGACGATACGAGCAATATCCGAAGATCGTTCACGCACCAACAAGCATTATATAATAGCTACTACATATATCATCTATAGCATACACTTACCACTTAAGGTAAGTGTATTCACACTTCACGTCGAGTATGCACACACCTTCGAAAACATAACAAGGAAATGGGGCTAGAAACTCACCTGAATTCTGCTTCTTCCTTCGATAGTTGATCCCTTCTTCAAATGAGCTCGGCTGAATATATAAGTTACACGCATCAATACGCATCTGATCTAATCTAGTGGTCTAGCATTAGTTTTCTCTTACTTAGATTTTAAGCGAACTTATCATCAGTGAACTTAAGTTAAGCGAAGTTAATTAGTAGCGAACTTATATGGCAAGCGAAGTTAAACATTAGCGAACTTAGCCTTAGGCGAAGTTATCATTAAACGAACTTATCACCAGGCGAAGTTACGGTTTGGCGAACTTGCTTGGCGAACTCGGCTTGGCGAACTTACTGGGGGGCGAAGTTAACAGCAGTGAGCTTAGCTGCGACGAAGTTGCCCAGCTGCAGCCGTTGTGTGACTTTAACCTCCCATAATCATCTTCGTTTATTGCGAAACTCAGGGATATGATACAACCCAAACCCGTGATCATTCCTACGTTCGTTTTCAGATAAGATTTGGCCCGAAAACGAATAAAGTTTGGACCTTTAAGTTCAAAAACGTTCAAACAAGATCTACAGTTTATCTTATACGAACCGTATCTGCTTAAGCGTTCATTAGGTTCGTCGTAGCATCAAGTTCGTTACTTTAAGTTTTCGTTTAGACCCGATCAATTATAGTTTCAAGTTTCATGGCAAACCATCTATAAAAACATGAACTTTAAGATCGAAATCATACCTTTACGTTTTCGTTTTGGTCTCGGTTAGCTAGATTATGAACTTTGGATCTTGTATCTATCTTGAATCACATTTGTTTGGCCTTGGATCGCACTCTTTCTCTCTCGGCCGTGTGTATGTGTAGGTTTATGTGTGTGTTTTGAGTGTGAAGGCAATATAGAAGGATGGAAATGAAGGTTAGGGTTTTAGGTTGGTTTAAGGGGGTATTTATATCCCCTAAAGCCCATGGACCTAAGGCCCATTACCCTTTAATCCACCAATTAATCCAAGTCCATGATCTTTAGTAATACTAATTAATTATTATTATCGTTCCACTAACTCGTTTATTTCACCCGACGCAAATAATATATTAAATATTATTTTAGAAATTTCGGGATGTTACAAGTCTTCCCTCCTTAAATAGTTTTCATCCCTGAAACCTAGCTTATTCCTTGTAAAAGGAACACTTCTTATATTTACGCACTTTATTGAATCGCTTCCGCTTATGGGTCATCCTTCTTACTCCTGACTTGCAGTCATCGAGCGGTGATCATGTGTTTTAGCTATTAAGGCAGCTTGTCCATGAGGCCCTCGATGTACCGAGTCTCGTCTCGTCTTCCCATGGAATCTTGTTTTATATAATAACGCTAACTCCTAAGGCGACGCTTTACCACTACACAACTATTTATCATAACCAACATGCATTCAAGATAATTCATAAGTCATTTATACGAAATCTCAAGAAGTCACATGTAATCATAAAACATAAAAGGAAATCATTCAACATGCATTCAAAATAATTCATAAGTCATTCATACGAAATCACAAGAAGTCGCATGTAATCATAAAACATAAAAGGAAATCATTCAAGCTTACTAGACAAAGATAGATTCAACTGTATCATAAAACACCACTTAACAGTACTAACATAAAACAATTGTGACGAGCCACTTATTCTTCTGCAACCTTCTCAGCAGCTAATAGACCATCCTTTCACGCATCCCCTCTTCTTTCCCCCACTGTCACGGCTTCTCCACACTCCCTAGCTATGTGACCAGACTTACCACACTTGTAACATTTTTGGTCCTCGGTGCATTCACGGGAGATGTGTCCCTTCTTCCCGCATCGGTGGCACTGGTTTGGACCCGCCTTGCATTCTTCCAAGTGCATCTTCCCACACACTTTGCATGTTTCCCTATCTGCCATCTTCTGTGTCTTTCTCCATTCATGCTCCACGACATCCCCAGCTCGTTTGATTCCTTTCCCTTCTTCCTTATTTTCCACTTCCACATCATCCACCGCCAGATCATCATAAACCATCTCTGCCAACTCAACCGCAGACTCAAAGGTAACAGGTTTGTTGGCCCTGACTAACATGCGGACCTTCTGGGGAAATCCCCTGACGTAGCACTTGATCCGTTTCACCTCAGTGTTCACCATGTCAGGCACCAGCCTAGACATACGGTTGAATTCAGTGGTGTACTCACGGTGTGTCATCTTTCCCGCCTTCAGATTCAGAAACTTCATCTCGGTCCTCTCCACTTCGGCATCAGCACAGAACCTTTTCAGCACTAACTCCTTTAGGTCATTCCACCTCATTGCCCTAATCTCTTCTCGGGTCTTCCTTTGTTCCACAGTTTCCCACCAGTACATAGCCTCATCTTCAAATGACTGAGTGGCGTAACCCACTGCTTGGTCGGGACGGCACTCGCTAATTCGGATAATTTTGTCCATGGTGGTTATCCATTGGAGAGTAGCGATTGCGTCTCCTAGACCAGTCAGTTTTGGCGGGTCACATCCTTTGAAGGACTTGTAGTTACACCCACCTCGGCCTCCCTTTCCATCATCCGCTTTCACCGATCCAGCTTCACTCGAGTCACCCTTCACTCCCTTGTCACACCCCGACCAAAGGCGGATTATACATCGGGGCGCCACATTTTGTTTCATTACCCGTGACACTATTGGGTGTCAATATTTATTAATACACATTTATCGCGCTGCGCGCAGCGCAACACAAGATAACATAAATCAACAAAAATCATTATATAATAAAGCAAAGTATTCGATCAACATAAACTTGTCTTGATACATTTTAATCTAGGTCCAAAATAAAAGAAAACTTCCTACGTGACCTCAAGCTCCAAAACAGCTACTGCAAACCTGAACATGTGTTAAAATAAACGTCAAACACTTGCGTGTTGGTGAGAAATCAAGTTTAATGCAATACAGTAAATCTGCGCGCAACACGTGTATGTCTAGAGTTTAGCAAGGGTGTAATCAGATTGTGATCAAGCCTAAGATAGATCATAGCTCATAGTTCAATCCGTGCTCCCAATTGAGCACAAAAACGAGAAAACATACTGTGCAAGTGTAAACAAAGAAAACCGTAAACGATTGGTCTCCCGTGTTCATCCAATGGATCCATGAAAACTTCGGAATAGGCCGAACAAAGCGGTTAATGATACACACATACAAATAACAGCCAAGTAAACATCCTCAACACATGGGACACTGCGCGACTAAAGTTCATAAACAGTTTAAGACTCTAAGTTTGTATGAACACATGAACATCCCAAAACATTAAAAATAAAAAAAAGGGATTAGGTACGAGATAACTCACATGATAAACGGTGCGATGAAGATAAATAAAGCAAGAACCAAACAAGCAAAGTTAACCTATAAATAAGATTATCGGTTTAACGATTGGTTTTAGTGTCTTGATTATAACTAACCATAGGTAATATGCATCGATTTACTTAAACAAATTATAAACATTTACTAACCGAGATCTGGGCAGAAAAGAAGAGAAAGAAAAACAGAGGCAAGGAGAGCTGGAGTTATGTTGACGGCTGCGCTGCAAGGATCTTCAGCAGGGAGAAGGAGAAGAGATTAAGTGTCTGTATGTGAAATGTTAAAGAAAAGGCTGGGTATAAATAGGCAAACCCTAGGGAACACAATCCTGGAAAAAGGGGAAAATATCTCACCAAATCTAAGCAAAAGATATGGCAGCAGGAAAAGGGGAAAAAGCTGTCAGGTTACTGTTCACAGCACATGGGATATGTCAGGCAAACACTGATCAAGATAAGGAAAAGAAGATCTCAAAAGATATTGTCAGTCACCTTTTTCTGTCAACCAATAGGATTGACGCGCATGCTGCGCCGAAAGTAACTTTTCAGACAAAGCAAGTTAGGTCAACAGCACAAAAGATAAGATATCACCAAAGGTAAACGGCTGGATAAATCAAGATAAAAGACAAGACTTAGCGCGAGAAAGCTGAGTGCGTGAGCGCGAAGGCACACACAGAAGGCTGACACAGACAAACCTTAGCGCGCTGCGGGAAGAATCCACAAATCCTTAGCGCGTCGCGGAACGAACTGAAATCCTTAGCGCGCTGCGGGAAGAACATAAATCCTTAGCGCGTCGCGGGAAGAATTACAATTCTTAGCGCGCTGCGAGAACTACAAATTTACAGCGTGTCGCGGGAGGATCTACAATTCTTAGCGCGTCGCGCGGAGAAGTATCATTCTTAGCGCGCCGCGGGAAGAACTATAGTTCCTAACGCGTAGCGCAGGAACAGTCAATCTTCACGCAGGCTTCCTTGTAAGGAGTTTAGCGCGTGGAGCTGCGCAGACATCCTTAGGCGGGAAGAGCCAAAAGACAAGCACGGAGTTAAGAGAAAAAGGGGTTCAAGGCTCAAGGGTTAAACAAGGGGGGGGGATGGCGACAAGAGAAAAGAAGGCGGGACGGCGGAAAGAAAAGAGAAGAAGAGGAAGGAGAGGCGGAAGAAACATTTTAAAAATATATATATACATAAAGATTTATTAAAGGTTAGATTTATAAAGATTATAATAAATTTTTAAATCATAAAAAGAATCGGATCAGAAAACGGGTATCTGGGTCGGGTCGGATTCGGGCAGATGTTACAGTCTCCCCTACTTTAAGAAATTTCGTCCCGAAATTTCTCTCGAAGTAGGATGCGCAAAGAAAAGGTACGGGGATAAGGTCGATCAAAAAAAAAAAAAAAAAAAAAAAAATCGTTTTCATTAAGGTTAAGCGTGCAATCCATGATTATAAAGTTTATTAAAATAGTTTCGCCATTAGCCAATTCAACAAGTTTTCCTTAAGTTAATGCGCGGTCGCGCGAGCTTCTGCTCAAACGCGCGAGAAATAAACTATCGGCACCAGTAACAAAAAGTATAGATGCATAATGCCCGTTAAAAAAAATGTACCATTAACTACGACATTAATCGCTTGCGCTCGGTGCGCGGTTATAATAAAAGTTTGTCATCGCGTCACTTGGTTCGAAATTTGGTTCACCGGATTCGCTTGCGTAATCTGTACTTGTAGCCTCGGGCACGCGTTCCGGAAATGACTGGGATCACCGCAGTTAAAGCACGATCTTGGTTGGGGATTCTGGTATGTCGGTTGTGGGTTCTGCGGGTAGGTTGGTGGTGTTTGCACAATTGGGTTGGCGGGAGGGACTCTACAGTACTCAGCAGAGTGACCAGCGCGGCCACATTGGTTACATTGCCTACACGAGGCTTGAGTTGGGTGATGAAATTTACAGGTTGGGCAGAAGGGCTGATTTCCTGTGTAGGGTTTCTTAGTTGGCGGGGTAGGGAGTGCAGGATTAGTTAAGGCATAGTTATGGACTACAGGGGGAGTTGGGTAGGTAGACAGTGGGTTAGGCGCGTAAACTAAAGGTTGGTAAAGGGGTTGCTGGACAACGAGTGGGTTAGTAAGCGCGTAAGCTTGATGATTGGTTTTGCGCCTTCGTTTATGGTTTGAGGGTTCTGGCTTGGTTTCTGTTGGTTCTGGGTCAGTCTTGGTGGGTTTGGTCTTTTCAGTTCCCCGCAGGAACAGGGTTCCTGCTCTGACATGGTTGTCGCTGAGCACAGCGGCCAACTCGATGGCGTCAGAGAGGGTTACTGGGTTTCTCGCCCATACAGAATCCTGAATTTCCATGGGAAGACCCCCAAGAAATTTTTCGATGGCTCGGCGGGAAGGGGTAACAAGGTGAGGGACAAGCAAACTTAGTTCGTGGAAGCGCGTCGCGTACTCGCGCGCTTCGCCACTGTACTGCTTCAAGTTCCAGAATTCCTCTTCAAGGCGCTTGACTTCGTTGGGAGGGCAGAATTCTCGCGTCAGAAGTTCCTTGAATTCCTCCCAGAGCATGCTAGAAGCAACCTCTGCGCCACGCGCATGAGCTACTCCGTTCCACCAAGTAAGCGCTCTAGATTCCAGGACACTTGAGGCGTATAAGGTTCGTTGGTTTGGAGGGCAATGGGTATGGAGAAAAGTGTTTTCAATTTTCTCGAGCCACTGGAGCATTATGGTGGCTCCTTCGAGACCTGTGAACTTTGGAGGTTTACCCGCATTAAAGGATTTAATATTGTAACCAGAGTGGTTGATATTGTTTTGGTTTAAGGCTTGGGCTATCGCGGCGGCCATTTCCTGGGAACGTTGCTGCCTACGTCTGCGCGCGGCTTCTCTCCTCTGATGACGAGCTGATAGCGGAGGCATTCTATAAAAGTTCTAGTTTTAGTTAATATCATGTTATGAGAAACCGTTTTAGCGCAAAGTATAACCTTGTTAAAGCTTGTTTCGCGAAGTTAGTTGCTAACAAAAGTTAAGGTAAAGTAAATGACTTTATATGCAGACTTAATAAAGGTAACAAATTCGAATCGAGGATCGACAATTCATGTATCACCATGACCTTCCGAATTCTCAAAAAAAAAAAAAATATACGAGCAAACGGGTATTGGAGATTGACGATTCATGTATCACCATGACTTTTCAATCCTCAATATAAAATATACAAGTAAATAAGCATTGGAGATTGACAATTCATGTATCACCATGACTTTTCAATCTTCAACTTAAAAATATAAAGTAAATGGGAATTGAAAGTCAACTATTCATGTATCACCATGACTTCTCGGATTTTCAACTCCAACAAACGAACATAAATAAAAATCGAAAGATCGCGGAATAAAACATAAAATCATATACTGCGCAGGCGCGAGCATATTTATAAATAACGAGTAATTAACAATAAGCGCGCAAACACGAGATTTCTCTCATGCGCGAGAGGGGACTTAAGTTTTCTAGGTCGTTATGTCTAACCACCTATCCTAAAGTCAACGAGCTCTGATACCAATCTGTCACACCCCGACCAAAGGCGGATTATACATCGGGGCGCCACATTTTGTTTCATTACCCGTGACACTATTGGGTGTCAATATTTATTAATACACATTTATCGCGCGCGCGCAGCGCAACACAAGATAACATAAATCAACAAAAATCATTATATAATAAAGCAAAGTATTCGATCAACATAAACTTGTCTTGATACATTTTAATCTAGGTCCAAAATAAAAGAAAACTTCCTACGTGACCTCAAGCTCCAAAACAGCTACTGCAAACCTGAACATGTGTTAAAATAAACGTCAAACACTTGCGTGTTGGTGAGAAATCAAGTTTAATGCAATACAGTAAATCTGCGCGCAACACGTGTATGTCTAGAGTTTAGCAAGGGTGTAATCAGATTGTGATCAAGCCTAAGATAGATCATAGCTCATAGTTCAATCCGTGCTCCCAATTGAGCACAAAAACGAGAAAACATACTGTGCAAGTGTAAACAAAGAAAACCGTAAACGATTGGTCTCCCGTGTTCATCCAATGGATCCATGAAAACTTCGGAATAGGCCGAACAAAGCGGTTAATGATACACACATACAAATAACAGCCAAGTAAACATCCTCAACACATGGGACACTGCGCGACTAAAGTTCATAAACAGTTTAAGACTCTAAGTTTGTATGAACACATGAACATCCCAAAACATTAAAAATAAAAAAAAGGGATTAGGTACGAGATAACTCACATGATAAACGGTGCGATGAAGATAAATAAAGCAAGAACCAAACAAGCAAAGTTAACCTATAAATAAGATTATCGGTTTAACGATTGGTTTTAGTGTCTTGATTATAACTAACCATAGGTAATATGCATCGATTTACTTAAACAAATTATAAACATTTACTAACCGAGATCTGGGCAGAAAAGAAGAGAAAGAAAAACAGAGGCAAGGAGAGCTGGAGTTATGTTGACGGCTGCGCTGCAAGGATCTTCAGCAGGGAGAAGGAGAAGAGATTAAGTGTCTGTATGTGAAATGTTAAAGAAAAGGCTGGGTATAAATAGGCAAACCCTAGGGAACACAATCCTGGAAAAAGGGGAAAATATCTCACCAAATCTAAGCAAAAGATATGGCAGCAGGAAAAGGGGAAAAAGCTGTCAGGTTACTGTTCACAGCACATGGGATATGTCAGGCAAACACTGATCAAGATAAGGAAAAGAAGATCTCAAAAGATATTGTCAGTCACCTTTTTCTGTCAACCAATAGGATTGACGCGCATGCTGCGCCGAAAGTAACTTTTCAGACAAAGCAAGTTAGGTCAACAGCACAAAAGATAAGATATCACCAAAGGTAAACGGCTGGATAAATCAAGATAAAAGACAAGACTTAGCGCGAGAAAGCTGAGTGCGTGAGCGCGAAGGCACACACAGAAGGCTGACACAGACAAACCTTAGCGCGCTGCGGGACGAATCCACAAATCCTTAGCGCGTCGCGGAACGAACTGAAATCCTTAGCGCGCTGCGGGAAGAACATAAATCCTTAGCGCGTCGCGGGAAGAATTACAATTCTTAGCGCGCTGCGAGAACTACAAATTTACAGCGTGTCGCGGGAGGATCTACAATTCTTAGCGCGTCGCGCGGAGAAGTATCATTCTTAGCGCGCCGCGGGAAGAACTATAGTTCCTAACGCGTAGCGCAGGAACAGTCAATCTTCACGCAGGCTTCCTTGTAAGGAGTTTAGCGCGTGGAGCTGCGCAGACATCCTTAGGCGGGAAGAGCCAAAAGACAAGCACGGAGTTAAGAGAAAAAGGGGTTCAAGGCTCAAGGGTTAAACAAGGGGGGGGGATGGCGACAAGAGAAAAGAAGGCGGGACGGCGGAAAGAAAAGAGAAGAAGAGGAAGGAGAGGCGGAAGAAACATTTTAAAAATATATATATACATAAAGATTTATTAAAGGTTAGATTTATAAAGATTATAATAAATTTTTAAATCATAAAAAGAATCGGATCAGAAAACGGGTATCTGGGTCGGGTCGGATTCGGGCAGATGTTACATCCCTCACCATCTTTCCTACCATTCTGTCCTGATCCTTCAGCAGTTCTTCCATGACTTCCAGCAGATCTTTCGGGATTCTAGTTCTTCATAGCAGCGGCTACAGCTTGAACAATGGCTGCTTGAACCGCAGGGTCAAGTTGAACCCCTTCGTTGTTGCTCGGGTTTCCTCCAGTTGCGCTTCCTTCTTCCCCGGCGTTAGCAGCCGATTCAACAGAGGGCTCTCGGACCACTCGTGGCCTACCACGACGCCCCGTGCGACCTCCAGTTCCAGCAATTTCTCCAGCTCCAGCCATTAGTATTCTAAAATGGAAAACACAAACGTCATCACTCAAGGAATTATTTAGCACGTGATTCGTAAGGTAGGTAGCTAATGACGTTGATCAAGTGTAATTAACTATTTGCATTACTCCTCAGACTCTACATACTTCCCTTCGTGATTTCACTTGTGCTATTTTCTACTTATAAACAGTTAATCAATCAAACACTCAAGAAATCCTATCCCTACCTGCATACATCCTTCTTTTAACAATTAAGTAAACATCTTTATACATTATTTAACATACTTTACCGTTACTGAGCTTTCTTGAGTGACAAATGGCTATCTTGAACTGGCATCTTCTTACTTTTCTTACTTAACTCCCAATCTCTGTTCGAGTCTAAGCATGTAGGATGCTTAAATCTCTCGAACTTTGCTCTGATACCAACTTGTAAGGCCCCGTTCCCGGTAGCCTCACTTTAACGTCGGATTTACTCATAAACACAGTTCTACAAATCATAGTTTATTAAAACTTTTCGCGGAATATAAAACATCAATAATTTGTTACAAAACATTAAATCTTTTCTTTAAGACTATAACATAAAACATCATATTTAAAACATCGTTTCATCTATCTTCAGATGCCAGCCATTCAATCTATGCCATGTGCCATCCTCATGCCAACTCTCTGGTCAAGTCACCTGCGTGCATACTAAAAGTCAGCTACGCTGAGTGAGTTCTAGTTAATCAGGAAACTTGTCATACAACCACTACATACAATATATACGTATCAGAAGACACATAACCCACTGTCTAACCTGCTACTGCTTAACCACTTAATTACCCCTACAGCTTAGCCTCTTAATTACCCCTACAGCTTAGCCACTTATGCCGCTTTATGCCACTTTAATAACGAATATCGTTATGCCACTTTAATAACGAATAACGTTATGCCACTTTGCCACTTTAATAACGAAGAACGTATAGGCTTACCCTACCACGTACTATCGTCATGCCACTAACAATCTTACTAGGCCACTATCCACTTCTAACACACTCTACCTCTACTTGTCTATAACCTACTTCCTACCAGCACATTATATACATAATAAGCAAGTCACATCATAGCAATCATACACACTATTAACCACTTGACAGTCACTATCCATGAAGATACGAGCAATATCCGAAGATCGTTCACGCTAAGACAAGCATTATATAATAGCTACTACATATATCATCTATAGCATACACTTACCACTTAAGGTAAGTGTATTCACACTTCACGTCGAGTATGCACACAGCCCTGAAAACATAACAAGAAAATGGGGCTAGAAACTCACCTGAATTCTGCATCTTCCTTCGATAGTTGATCCCTTCTTCAACTGAGATCGGTTGACTGTATAAGTTACACGCATCAATACTCATCTGATCTAATCCAGTGGTCTAGCATTAGTTTTCTCTTACTTAGATTTTAAGCGAACTTATCATCAGCGAACTTAAGTTAAGCGAAGTTAATTAGTAGCGAACTTGTATAGCGAACTTATACGGCATGCGAAGTTAAACATTAGCGAACTTAGCCTTAGGCGAAGTTATCATTAAACGAAATTATCACCAGGCGAAGTTACAGTTTGGCGAACTTGCTTGGCGAACTCGGCTTGACGAACTTACTGGGGGGCGAAGTTAATAGCAGCGAGCTTAGCTGCGGCGAAGTTGCCCAGCTGCATCCGCTGTGTGACTTTAACCTCCCATAATCATCTTCGTTTATCGCGAAACTCAGGGATATGATACAACCCAAACCCGTGATCATTCCTACGTTCGTTTTCAGATAAGATTTGGCCCGAAAACGAATAAAGTTTGGACCTTTAAGTTCAAAAACGTTCAATACAAGATCTACGGTTTATCTTATACGAACCGTATCTGCTTAAGGGTTCATTAGGTTCGTCCTAGCATCAAGTTCGTTACTTTACGTTTTCGTTTAGACCCGATCAATTATAGTTTCAAGTTTCATGGCAAACCGTCTATAAAAACATGAACTTTAAGATCGAAATCATACCTTTACGTTTTCGTTTTGGTCTCGGTTAGCTAGATTATGAACTTTGGATCTTGTATCTATCTTGAATCACGTTTGCTTGGCCTTGGATCGCACTCTTTCTCTCTCGGCCGTGTGTATGTGTAGGTGTATGTGTGTGTTTTGAGTGTGAAGGCAATATGGAAGGATGGAAATGAAGGTTAGGATTTTAGGTTGGTTTAAAGGGGTATTTATATCCCCTAAAGCCCATGGACCTAAGGCCCATTACCCTTTAATCCACCAATTAATCCAAGTCCATGATCTTTAGTAATACTAATTAATTATTATTATCGTTCTACTAACTCGTTTATTTCACCCGACACAAATAATATATTAAATATTATTTTAGAAATTTCGGGATGTTACACTAACACCCCGCGCCTAATCTCAAATCCTTAGTTATTTTAACCTTCAATCAAATGGATTTTCTTTAAAATGAATTTATTACCTCTATTATTATTATTATTATTATTAAAGTTACTAATATTACCATCATTATTAATGTTACTACTACTATTGTTATTGGTACCATCACCGTCATCATCATTATTATTACGGTAATTATCAATATGGTTATTATTAAAATTTTTATTATTATTATTATTATTATTATTATTATTATTATTGTTAATATTTTTATTATTATCGTTGTTAGTAATATCATTATTACTAGTATCATCATCACTACCATTAATATAATAATATTTAAAGTAAAATATTTGCTTCAAACAAGTTTTGAGCCCTTTTGAAACTATTTTTCATTCAATAATATTTTTATTATTATTATGATTAGTAATATTATTATTACTAGTATCATCATCACCACTAATAATAATGTAATTATAATTTTAAACTATATTTAAAGTAAATTTTTGTTTCAAAACAAGTCTTAAGCCCTATAAGCCTAATTTTTCATTCAACAAGTCGGATACTTTGACGATCATTTCTTTCCTTTCTACCTAGGTCTCGGGCCAAAAGAAAACATTTGTTCTTATGTGAAAGTTTCATAAAATTTACAACTCTTAGCGATAGCTAAAAACTTTTTGCCTAAGTAAAATAAGTAAAATAGAATAAATTTTATTTTATCATGAGATGAAAAAAAAGCATCACGATTTACAATCGATTTTTGTAAATTAAAATATATGTTGTATTCATTCATTTCTTTTCCCTTCATTAACGCCAATAAGTTTCTGCTAAGAAATCATGGCACCATCTCTCACGTCAACATTCATACCCCAAACAAACTGACGTTTGAGAAGACAAACGTCAAAAGCTACATTTACTTTTCTTTATTTTCTTCTTCACGTATGTTTCGAACTTACCCAAAGTGATTTTTATATCCACTTCTTTAGAATAATGTTTACGAAGTTATTTCGATTGTTCATTGATCTTTGATCGATATTCGTTTGTATTTTACGAAACGCAAATTCGTACATCATCCTTACTCTCATTTTTTGAATCGGTTTACGTTTGTTACCTCGGGATCTATGACCAATTTCCCATAAACTTAATCGTTAAGTGGAAATTGGGACTATGAACATGTATGTGTACATAGTTACCTAATAGAAACTGTATTTTCATTTCTATTTCTACATTGTACTATCGGTGACCGGTTCTCCCCAAACGAATTCGTTTACTTAGAACCGGGACTGTGTTCCATGAACATGCCGAGTTTATGTTACGTTATATTTTTTTTACAAAAATTATTTTGTTTATTCGTGTACTTCTCTTTCACTCGATGTTTTATTTAAACCATTTGGTGGTTCTTGATTTCATCAATTTGGAACAAATGCTTTATACTGATTTCGAAATTTCAGTTGTTTACTTTGATAAACTCAAGGTTGCTATTGGAACTTTTCTTTCACAAAATTAATGGATTTCCATATTGTGATAATAGACTATTGTTTATCTATTTTATTTCAAATTATTAATTTATATGTTGCAGTGTTCACTTTATTTCATCTCAATGTTTTATTTGAACCAATATATTGTTCTTGATTTCATCAATCTAAGTCAAATACTTTATTTTAGTTTTGAAGTTCTAATTATATACTTGATAAGCACAAAGTTACTATTGGAAAATTTTTCTTTACACAAACTTAATCGATTTCAATATTTTAATATTAAAATTTCATTTATCCATTTCATTTCGAGTTATTATCAATTTACATGTTTATAAGATATAATTGTTTATTCATCTCGACGTTGCCATTGGTCACGTCTATGTTTTATTGGAGATTTTCATTTGTTAAACATCATGATATTTTGATACTTAAAAAGTTTCGTTTATTTAAACTATTCTCGAACATAATGCGTTATCAAGTTACATATTCATATTTCGTTGGTTAAATGCTGCGTTTACCTACCACGTTATTCTCGACCCCATTATTTTAATTACATGTTACGTTGTTTATAATTCTAAATGTTTCATTTTTTAATTTTATTACCACGTTTATTTCATTTTCAACATCATTTACTTACTTTAGACACGATGGCTTTATTTTCTTAACTTAGTGTTTTCGCTTTGTCCTTGGCCTGAATGGTCTATCGATGTATTTTGTAATGTTTTTACCATTTTTATTCATTAGTTTTCATTTTCAACGTTCTATATGATAATTTTATTTATTTATCAAATGTCTATGTCTTGAAACCACACAATATGGCAAGCTATATGGACCATCCGACGATAGAGGTAATTATGGGTCGACACGTAATTATCAAAGTCCTCGCATGAAAAATATAATAAGTCCGGTTGAGTGAAATAACTCGGAACTTGGAATGATTTTTGGAGAACGGGACAAATACAATAAGATAAGGGCATGGTGGATACGCCGCTGGTACATCTTATATATAAGTATCATTGTCATATTTCCAATTTGTGGCGTTCTTTCGGGTCATTCAAAAATCTACGTTATTTTATTTTAATTGTGCATTATAAAATTGCTAAAAATTTCCAACTACTCCGTTTATTAGTTGTTCTCTTTTAAATTTTTATTTTAATTTTAATTTCGGGACGAAAATTCTAAAAGTTGTAAGTCTTTTAACATTCGTTACTTTTCAAACCCGAAAACCCGACCCATTTTAAATTTTCAGTTCTTCTTCTATTTAAATATATATATATATAGGGTGCAGTTACTGTACGAAAATGCTTAATGTAAATTAACGTACGCGAGACGCTTATAGGCAAAAAACAAAGGCAAAAACCTAAAACGCTCACAAAACCTTAAACCCTCATTAAACGCTCAGAAACCGTCTTTGTGAAAAAAAGTGAAAAATTGATCGATTAACCATCCAAAATTGTTTTTTTCGGTGAAGCAATGATTGATTAGATATGTATTGACGATTCCTAGATGTTTGGATGTGATTTCATGGATCGATTCGCGTACGTATTTGTACGTTAAGCATTTTCGTATTGGATCATTTCACTATATATATATATATATTTCAAATTCGTTTTTGTATTTTTATATTGAATTCGTTTAACCGACCCGTTGTATCGTTTCAATAAATTCGTTTTGTCGTTTATCATTTAATACTAATTACGACGATTTATAGTTATTTCTCGTTCATTGTTTACCTGTTTAGTTCAAATAACGAATCTCCGAGCTATACAAGTTTATAAAATAATCAATCTCCAAACTCTACGGGTATAAAACGTAAACAATCCCAAGATAATAAAATATACCAAGTTTCGATTAAGTTACATATGGTTATAAAGTTCAAGGGTTAAACATTAATAAAGCAAAAACTGTTTATATACATATTTAAGAAGTTGAGGGGCTTAAAGTGAAAATTGGAATTTAAATTATAATATTATAATAATAAAAAACCCTAGCCGGCCCTCTCTTCTCCCTCCCTCACGTTTTTCTGGCGAGGCCAAATTCCGGCGACGGTAGAAACATTCCGGCAACCTTAAAACACATCCAAAACGCCATTTTAAATAACTTTTAATGTTAAAAACTCGTTTCTCTATCGTATTAACACCTAATCAAGACCCATTTACGTGTATTAACACCCCAACGTTTGGATCCATCCCCTAAACCGCCGGATAATAATTAAGTTTCATTAACTCAATTCAATCAACCAACGGACCAATTACAACTATAAATAGCATCCTAATATAATCCTAAACGTGCTACAACCATAATTTTTACACAAAAAACTTGCGAATATCATCAATTGTTCTTATATTATCGGTTCCGGCCAACTCGTCGTTCAAACTCATTCTGGCATCAGTAGAGGTAATTGACAGATTGATTTTCTTAGTTTTGACCCGTCTAACAAAACCCATAATCTATATTAACCCAACATGGTCTGGATTTGGAGAATTGAAAACCCTAGGGTTAGGATGAAGAAGATGAAGTTGAACAACTTGTTTATAATTATCAGTTTTCATCTTTGAACAACAAATTAGTTTGGTATAGTGGTTGGGTATTCTTTGTATGGTCATGGAGACCCAGGTTCGAACCCGGGTCACAGCAAACCCATTTCATTTTTTAAACCATTTTTACTAGTTACAACAAATTAATTATACATTTATAAATCATACAAAATACATAAAATTATTTTTATAGTTAAAGGTTGTTTTAACTTCCATTAGCATTTTCGTTCAAGTATCAACTTTTACAAACCAAACCGCTCGTTAAAACTCGTTAAATGTAGATAATATATAATAACGTTGTAACTATATAAATTCTAACCGACAAACGCTTATACTAAAATAAAACAATACCGGCAACGCTAAAATCTCGTAACATTATTATATACAAATTTAGTATAAAACTTATAAATAATATTATAATAATAAATCGTCAAAATCCATTAAACTTTAATATTAAAATACAATAAAATGGGTAAAAGTATATATAAATAATAATGCATGAACCTTAAAACAAACACTTTATTTTCCATATAATTAGTTGGTAATTCTTTTGTTTTTATTATTTTAGGTCGTGACGTTCAATTGCTTTGGTTTCAATTACGCACTTTCGATTTTATTTCAAGTTTGTCTTCAACTTCAAAGTGAGTTTCTCACACCCCTTTGACCATTTTTAACTATTTTGGGGGTAGCATATATATTCTATCAACAATTCAATTTCGTTTATTCATTATTTACAAACTACAATTCGCTACATGGACTTGTGTGTTTACTTGTTACTTGCTACAAATTACTTGCTCATGGATTACTTCAAGATAGTATGATCATACGCCCCCCTTTGCGCTCAATACATTTGTTATGAGTGGAAAAGGGCCTCATTATCCGAGTACGTTGGTGCACAATCCCAACTGGAAAGGACCTTTGCACTTATCTGAGTACGCTGGTGCACAATCCCAGTTGGAAAGGACATTACTTGCTCATTTACACTTGTTCATGAAATTGTATGATTTTTATGTATGTATATCAAAAACTTGTGTGAACTCACCAACTATTCATTTAGTTGACTTTATTTTATATATATGCTACAGGTATAATTATTAGAGGATGAAACACATAAGACACTAGAACTTAGGTTATATTAATAAATGGACAAGTTGTTAATTATTCTTGTATTTTCCTTGTATCTCTTGTTACAAACTTATGTTTGATGTATAAATTAATTAATGATAATATTGTCACTTAATAGTGTCACATGTGTTTTGGGCAATCTGTACGTCACACTCGGGCGTATTCCGCTTTAGTCAGGGTGTTACAGTTTGGGCGATTTGGGCGACATTGAGCGCGAACACCGCCCCCCCCCCCGGCGATAAGTGGGCGAAATGGGGCGGGGGCGGGGTGTTATTGTCGCCGAGTGTGTTGAAAATAATAATATTTTAATTATTTGACCGTTTGACAGCGGTCAACAATAAAAAAAGGTAATTAAAACAATATATTTCTATATCTATTTACACATAAAACTTCTTCTCCATTTCATATCCTTCTTCTCCATTTCACATCTATATAAACATACACATTCTTCAAAAAATCTAGCAAAATGAATCTTTGAAACAACCTGAACCAACCAAATTCCATAGAACTCACCGCTACCCTGAGAGAAATCATCAAAAAATACAAAAAGTGTGTCGAGGAACTCAACGATGCCATGAGAGAAAGCAACAAGCAACACGAAAAGATTGCCGCTATGTTGAAATTGCGGGAAATGAGTGAAGAAAACGAATCCCTCAAAGCGGTCGGGTTACACCAAGAGGCCGCATTATTGCAACGACAACGAATTGAAAAAATGCGCGAATATTATGGATATTAGTATTTTTTTTTGGTTATGTATTTTTTAAATTTTTAGTTATGTATTTTTTTGTATTTCTTTTTAATTTTAATGTATTTTTATTTAATTATTTAAATAAATTTGTTTTTATTTGTTTAGTTTAATTATAAAAAGAAAATAATAAAAAATGATATTGTGGACCCAATTTGTAGCCTCTACACCATTACACCCTAAAAACAAATTCTCACTCCTTACTGACTGGGCGCCACGTCCACTACGCATAGCCTTAAAAGAGGGATGAAGGAAGTATGATAAGTTGATCTCTTAGGCCGAGTGTAGTGGGCGAAACTTTGGGGCGAAATGGGGCGATTTTTTGGTGGAACACCCCCCCCCCGCGATAATTGGGCGAAAATGGGCGGGGACAGGATATATTTGTCGGCCGTTGAAGAAGATGTTTATTATTATTATATTATATATTATTATTATATTACTATTGTACATATATGTATATGTATATGTATATATGTTGTGTGTGTAATATATATGTATATATATGTATATATATATATATATATATGTATATGCATATATGTTGTGTGTGTGTGTATATATATGTATATGCAAAATGAATCCTAGAAACAACCCGAACCACCTATTCTCTCCTTTCGGTCAACACCATGGTTCGCAAAACCAACCGAACGTGAACTTACAATGGACCCGATGAACCTAAACCAACCGAGCTATCCGTTTCAATTTCACGACCCGAACCTAAACATGTACGCCAACCGAGTTAGTTATGTATTCTTTTTGTATTTCTTTTTAATTTTAATGCAATTTTATTTAATTATTTTAATAAATTGGTTTTTATTTAATTAGTTTAATTATAAAAAGAAAATAATAAAAAAAGACACCGTAGGCCCAACTTGTAACCCCTACACCATTACACCCCAAAAACAAATTCGCCCCCTTTGCTGACTGGGCGCCACGTGTCACAATTTACCCTTAATTGTAGCCTCTCCACTACACATGACGTTATAAGTTTCCCTCTTAATTCGTTCCTTGCTTCATTCTGTAATATATTGTATAATAAGATTTTAAAATAATTATTTATGCCATATGAAGCAACACCCTAACATTTTTTTAGGGATACGTCTTTTTCCTTTCTCAAAAAACAAATTGTCCGAATGGTTTAACTCTTACACCCTATATCCCAT
Organism: Bidens hawaiensis; assembly: GCF_021521415.1. Lineage (NCBI taxonomy): Eukaryota > Viridiplantae > Streptophyta > Magnoliopsida > Asterales > Asteraceae > Bidens > Bidens hawaiensis. The sequence continues at coordinate 235,850 of NW_027493571.1, read as the reverse complement.
AGCCTGTGCACATATAGTCAAAGTCAAAGGAAACTTTTCGAACATTGATTCTCAGGAACAGCATCATGAATACAAAGATATGTACATACTATTTTTGTATAATCCAAGAAAATAAACATTTATTTTAAAATAAGTTCAACTTTTCATATGTTAAGTTAATTTAGTTTTTATTAGAGCTCTCATTTTTATCCATATTCTAAAACCCGATTTTAATAACTATTAATCCGAATTGAAAGTACACATACTCATGATATATATTCAAACCCAGATCTAACCCTAACTAACCCGAATTATTATTATTAAATTTTCAAAAAATCTACATAAATATTATGATAAATTAATTAATTTAAGAAGGGAATCCAAGAAGCACATTAAGTCGGTTATAAAAACACATTGGGATGCAAAACTCTTCGAAAGTAGGGTTAGACTCGAGTTCCAAAACATTGTCTTCTTTTTTTAAATCTCCAACCTTTTCTTCAAATTTACTATTTTAAGATTTTTAATCGTCAAAATTTAAGAATAAATTAATGTGATAAATTATTAAATGGATGGAAACATATTATAAATAAAGGTTAATAAGCCCTTGAATTCGTGATATTGGTTTATAATATTTAAATGAATAATGGGTTAAAATGTTACAAAAATGACCAAAACAATTGCTTGGAATTGGGAATCACGTGATGCCATTAAGACAAAACACCCCGACCAAGTAATTAATTAACCTATAAAAAACATCATACAGGGAGATAGTGTGTGTGGTTGCATGAGTAAAATTATCTTAAAATTTTTAGAAAAAAATAGAAATAAACCATGGAAATACCAAAAAGAGGTATTATTAATTTATCTCTAACTTATTTCTCAACACATTGGTGATCTTTGTGGAACTCCCTTTCTTCTACTCATGCTTGTGGCCATGTCTTCTTCAGAGTGAACCTTACTAGAAAACCTTTCACATGTATACAATCCACTCCTTTTCTTTCTTACGAACCCGGTGCACATGGTTTCGGACCCAAACGAGCCTGACCCCGAGCTCATCGGGTCATCCGAGTCCACGATGGTTGAGTGTGGCGTCTCGTTCGTCATGTCATCATCCCCGGTGTCGTTGGGAAAGATGAAATCAGGGCCAAGTTGTAATGTAGTGCATACCCTTAGGAAAGGTGTGAGGTCTCTATAATGCTTGAGCACAAAATCCACCTAAGATGTTCAAACACAATTAGACTTAAATAATAGATGCTAACGCTACAATTTTACCTTCTCAAAATATATTTTTTTAAACGCCGATATCACTTATAATTAAAAGAGAAACACTTACAAAAAGCAAGAGGCTCGGAAAAAGAAAGAAAAGCTTATGGAATTCTCAAAACAGATATATGCATGCATATACACATGCACAATCTATGCATTAATATACACATATTTCATATCCTCAAGTTGTTATATTATGATATTGCTTTGTTGATAATTAATTTAATCTTGTAGCAAATTAAAGATTGAATTGGGTCTTCTGGTTGTCGCCAAATTAAAGATTTATCAGGAAAAATATTTGTAAATTTTGTAAAATATACAATTTAACAATTTCCACAATTCAAACAAGTGAGTATAATGATCCCCTACTAACAAAAAATAGCAAAAGGTAATAAGATATAAAAGTAGAAAAAATTTTAAAAAATGAAACCCTAATCTTTATGATCATCAATTTTATAAAGATCATATTCAATTTTGGAAAAAGGTATTTTTTGATGATCTATAAATATACAATATTTAAGAAGATTATACAACTATTAAATCTTTCAAATAAAGTTAAATAATTTTTAGTGTTTAAGAAGCTATAGTATATGATTTTTGAATTGGTAAAAAACTCATCCTTGGATTAAAATTAAGTTGAATTTTAATTCCAAAATAAATATAGAGATTATATAAAGAACATAAATTCAGCAAAGATACCTTGCACCCTAAAGAGCAATGAATAAAAGGCTCTTGAAGGCTTCTATCACAAGAAGTGCAATAGTTCCCTGCACCTTTGAATTGCCTGTTCTGAGGTCTCTTCTTGAGGAACACAACTTTTGCACTATTAATGGTATAAGCCTGATAAATCAATATATTTATTAGCCAATTCAACAATCATTATTTTACCATTATATTATATACTATTTACTAATTTGTAATTAAAATTTTCTTTTATTTTTCATTTTGTAACATACTTGAACATTTGAACAGTCGATAAGTCTTTCTAGATCTTCTAGCCGCACGACATCATGGTATACATAACGTCGAACTTGAAGAAGTCGATGGAAGCGATGAAAGTGGACGCAGTGTGGACATATGCTTATACAACAATCCACACAACAAATATTCTTCTCGTTCTTCTTTGAGTTGGCATGAATTGTGCACGCCTGGAAGTATTTCTGATTGAATAGTGCTTCTAACCAAGCAGGCTTTCGGATTCCCTATAAACATATATATATATATATACCATGCAATTATTATGGAATTCTTTATAAACATGAACTATAGAATATGTTACATGAAATTGATTAAGCATACAAACTTTTGAAGAAGTAAATAGGGTGTTTTGGACATACCATGATCAATTAAACTTTCTTAAAGTAGTGGGCAGGAGGGAGTGTGAGAGATAGGATGAGAGTAGTATTTATGGAGGATCACAAGAGGAAATGGGTATATATTTATTCCCTGGCTTTATATATATATATATATATATATATATATATATATATATAGTGTTTACCTTTTTTGGACGGTAAACGAAACCTGTAAATGGGCTACTTGCTAAATTCACCATATCGAGATACACTTATCTTTCAATTTGAGAAAAACTCTCACCTAGCTAAAGCGCACCAATGTTCGTAAACACTTACCCGAAGACACGACAGTGCGGTTGAATAAAATTCGTCCAGTTCAAGAATCCAACTAGTGAAAGTCATATATTTGCCTAGTATTCCATCATCACCCCGATGCAACTGAAACTAAATATTTGTAGCAGAAATCGAATATGAATTACATGAAACACCAAATCTCTCTCGTATCACTCCATCACCTAACACATTGGCTTTTGTAGTGTTAAAAACAGTGATATATTGCTTGTGAAAAATACGTATATCTTTTCCAATGTATATTATACATATGTGGATTACCAAATACATATATGCAATTTTGCGAACTATATATATCTATATATTTTATTATAGTTGTGGAAATGATTAATAACATAAAAAAAGAATAAGAATTAAAAGCTTATTTTTTCATAAGTGACTTTCTAGAAATTATAGGTTATCTTAGTGGATTTTGTTCATATTTTTATAATTTTGTATCATTCACTTACGCATTAGGAACAATCAAACTAATTTGTTCATCTTGTGTTTAATCTCGCGACAAGTATCTACAAAAATGTGTAAGTTCTATATAGAAATGGATAATTAAACTAATTGGTTCATAAATTTATTTATTTTATTTGTTTATTTATTTGTTATTTTTTTTAACTTCATACGATGAAAGAAAACAATAACTGCTACATTTAGACATTTTTCATATACTTTTAAATTCTGTAAGATTGAAAAATACATAATATTTGTTTTGTGTGTCATGACAATATATCTCTATCTACATATTGCTACTAAAAGATAAGAGAAATGCGTTTTTCACATGAGAACCTTAACGCCTTGTTCTTGAGTTTTTTAAAGGAGGGAAAGGAAAGGAAACTGAGGATAATTAAAAAATTGGTGTTCTTGAGTTTTTTTAGGATGAAAAGAAAAGGAGTAGGAGGAGTTAGGAGGGATTAAATAGATGTTTTTTCCCAATAAATTATCCTGCAAAAAATGGAGTGATTACTAAGGATAAAATAGTTATCCTTCATTTCCTCTAATTTTCTTCCAACTCAAGAACACACCTAATTAAAAAAAATTTTCTTTCATTCCCTTCCATTTCTTATCCTTCTATCCCCTTTCCTTTTTCTTTCCTTAGTTAAAAAACTCAAGAACAAGACGTAAAATTATCTGACGAAATGGGTAAATAGAAACTAAACTAGTATATAAAATAAAATAAAAATAGTGAAATTAGCTACCTAAATTTACAAAAATAGAAGGATCGTGATTACACTTTGACTGGTATTATATTCGAATCTGCATTTAAATAAGTCGGATTTTTTAATGTTGATGAGGGTACGTGTGACAAATAAAGAGACAATGAATCTTAAAAGGACCATTTCGTGGTCACATAAATTTAAGGTTATAGGCTTACGTGGATACCAAGATCATTTATTAACCCAAGGGAGAGGAAAAATGCTAAAATAAAAGTGTGAAAACGATCTGGGTTGGACACCAATAAACCATCTCTTAGTTATCTTTGGTAAAATGAAGTTTTAGTTTTCTAGTTTGGCGGTTTCTCTAATAAGGACACCGTCCCACCAAAGTCTCAAAAAACTTTGACGAATGCCCTTTTTGGCAAAATCACTCAGAGCCTGGGAGAAGTTTTTGGATTGACCCTCCGACAGAAGGCGGTTATTGAATGCGTACAAGGTCCTCATGCCCAAGATTTTCTGACCGTTATCCCGATTGATGGCTTGGGCCAAAGCATGTCTGCGGTCGAGTATAGGGCCATTCTTAAGTACCGTTTGACGGTCTCAATGTACCCAGAAGACGAAACATGTCCGATCTACCGTAAGGCTTGCTTGGATAAATTCGGAGAGCATGCGGTTCATTGCAAGGAGATCCCTCGGTTCAAATACCGACATGGTTGGGTGCAGGACGTTCTTTGGGACATCTTAAGGCAAGCTGGGATATCAGCTAAAAAGGAAGCCCTCGTAAACTTCCTTACAGACCCCACGGAAGAGAGATCCACTCTACGACCGGCAGATTTGCTCGTCTTTGGTTGGGCCGGGGGAAAACACGCTTGTGTTGACCTCACAGGGGTATCTCCTTTAGCTGGTTTGAGGGATAATGGGTTTGTAGCTGGGCAAGCAATGAAAATGGCTGAAACGAAGAAGGTGGAGAAACATGCTAAAGCCTACGAAAAGAACCAACATGTTTTTGTCCCTCTGACTTTTGATACCTTTGGATCCTTGGCACCGGAAGCTATCCGTTTCCTAACCATGGTCCAACAGGTTGTGCATAGCAATGTGTCAACTCTAAAGGGGCATGGGTATGTCTTTAGCAGGTTAGGGTTTGCAATTCAGAAAGGGGTGGCGGCGCAGCTTGTTGCCCGCCTACCTGCTATGTTGATGTAATATCTATGTTTCTATATTAATCTATATTTTATAAAAAAAAGGAAGAATAATATTATGCTACGTTGACATAATTTGGTTTTTATTTGCTAATTTCGTTATTAATTAAAACACACAAGTTACAGAAAAAAAAAAGTTTGAGGTCATATTTTATAGGAGTAGGTCTTCTGGTTTAATAGTATAATATTGCTAACAGTTAAGGTTTGTGATCTTATAATCTCATATTTGAAATATGATTTAACGGGTTTTCCCATAGTGGTGAGTATACTCTTTGAATGGCATTCCTGTGTGAGTTAGGTTTGGAGCGTCAAATTCAGTATGGACGGTTAGCATTCTATCTTAGGAAGGTTTATTCAGGTATTAGGGATATTTTCAAGCATTGTTCAAGTTATGTGTTACGGTAAGTGTGAGTTGGGTTATGTACAAAATGACATTTTGCGATACGTAAACGTCATCCTAGCAAAGAGGCTTTCACACTCCACACTAAAGAACATGTGTTATACTAGGGTAAAATGTGAAATGTGATGAAAAAGGTAAATGATGGGTTATATGTTTAACTAATAATTAAGAAATAAAAAAACATTTGGGTGCACAGGATTAAAATCACGCCAACCTAACCAACAGAGTTAATAAGAATTGGGTCTATTGGAAAACCATAAGCAACCGAGAGATCTAATATTTTCAAAAAAAAAATACTGGATTAACTTCCATGATTGAAAAGTGAGCCTCATTTCGAGCCTCCAAAAGGCAACAACAAGCAATGATCAAGATATATGCCATGAATGATATCCTTGAGGTTAGCTTCCTGGACTAGTTGAAAAGGATTAAAATTTGATATCCCGAACCATGAAGTCATTTGTTAACATATCATTGTGTTTCGATAGCTAGAAAGGATGGTTTGGGTGATGTAATTAATAAGAAGTAATACATATTTGTACATATCCATTTTTCTTTTGTATTTAAGATGAAAATAAGAAACATTAAATAAACGATTAGAAGTACGTATTTGCTTTTGCCGTTCAAAAGAAAAAAAAAACATTTGTTTCAAATCTAAGATATTTAACCTAGAAACAAACAGAAACAAACAGAAACAAACAAATAGAAGAACACACTTTCACACAAAGAAAGATAAAAACACCATCCGCAATTGAAGTGACTTAACACATATAACCACAATGTTTTTTTAAACAACAAAAATAATATCAAAACAAATATGAAGTATCACTACAAACAAAAGAGTAATTTTTATTACTTGTAATTATAAAAGTGTCACCTAAGGGAACACGGGAAAACAACTCACCGGAGCCGGTGACAAATTCTCCATCTAGGAACACCTTCGAATCCGGGGTGTTTTTTCCCCTCGCAATCCGGCAAATATTAACTGTTTTCATCGAGCTTCTTTGCACCTTTATTGAGTCGACCCTGATTCGGAAAGTACGAGACGACTCTTAGCAACTTGAAAAAAACGAAAAGTCATTTTCCAAATCAGTAAATGATCACACATAACCCATAATCTAACCGAGTGTTATGTTGTTAATATGATTAAAACTTACAACACTTGTAGGAGAGACCTAGAGGAGTGATTTTTAAGTACATACATTAAAAAACGTTACTCACTAGTGACCTACATATGGTTTCCTTTTTTTTAGTAAATTCGATTGTGTTTCATGATTGGATATATATATATATATATATATATATATATATATATATCCTAACTCCATGTTTGAATTTTTTAGTTCGGGTCATATTAAATGTATAATGATAACATGTCGTTGCAAAGAGTAAAACTAAGAGCTGTGATGAAATTATTGAAGTAATTTTTACCAAGAAAAAACAATACACATTCAACAAATATATACAGATATACAAATTTTACCCTACTCTCTTATACTACCGGTACCCTACTCATCAGATGACAGGAAAAATACTTACACAAATCGATAACATAAATATAATATCATCTTTTTTTTTGTTGAAACTTCAGAGAATAGCCCATTTTAGGAGAAAGATTTCCTTTGATATACAAAGTTTTACAAAATTTTAAATATATTGTTAAGACGTGCACAGTTTTTTCTACGAGCCAGCATAAAGTTTACTCAAAACTGAGTAAGGTCAAATTTTTATTTGAGTAAAATGTATGTCAGCCGGTAGATAAAATAACGCACAATTCGATTTAAATTTGACCTGGCTTAGTTTTGTGTAAAATTTATGTCGGTCGTTAGATAGAATTACACACATCTGAATAATATATTTGAAATTTGTTAAACATTATATATTAAAAGCTACAAAAGAAAACAAAATATGAGTTAAAATAAATTATAATAATAGAATATAAGTGAATTCTTCAAAACTCACATTCACGAATAGTTAGAGATTAAACTCATCTTCACCTCTAGTTCGGTTAAAAAATAAGGAGGGGACACCTAGTTTGGAGGTTACATTTTGGATTTTTGAGAAAAGGGGGGTTAAAAGGGGAATCTCTCACATGACATGGGTTATTCTTAGAATTTTTCCCTTCTTTTCTCCAACTTTCCTCCTTTCGTTTCTTTTCATTTAGAAGGTCCTAAAAGTATATTCTAGATACGTGTATCGACGTAATGCTAAAAAACCGGGTAAGTAAACAAAATGTTCGAAGAAATGGTTCAATTTCCACGAAAATGAACGACCATTTTGCCTTGGAAACTAACCCCTCCCACCCGATATTCCCCTATCCTCTATCATGATCCCTCTAGGAGGGCTCCTTGGTGTTTATCATTTTCATGCTTCGTTGCTCTCTTGATGTTTATTTTGATTGTTTTTCTAGCTTCTTACTAGTTTTTCTTTGATGGAATGGAAATAAAATAAAAATAGTACATCTATATTGTCTTCTCTTTAGTTCTTGTAGTGTGCGAGGTGTAACAAAACTTTTACTAAGAGAAAAAAGTTGTCATCAATGGTTTTGAAGGAAATGAAGTTGAATACGTTCATTTGGATTGAAAAAAAAATTATGACGAAGAAATCCTCACTAAATTAGAACTTATGGTGCAATTGTATTAATATTTTTGTCCAAATACTACTTGCATCTACTATTTATAATCTATCTTTTTGGTAATTTGTTAAATTAAAATCTATATAGTTATAACAAATAAAGGTAGTTCTCATAATTAAGGGATGTCTTAGTCTTAGGTTTCATTTTCAAATATGATAAAAAATAGATGTTTTAGGTTAGACTAATGAGTTTTTCATCTTATCATCTATGATAAGTTTTGCTTTAAAGGTGGTCTTCAATACTCAGGAATTAGAGATGATGGATCTTAAAATTTGTTTAATTACAATCAACTTGACGGGACATATAATTTTATGTGGATTATAATAATATTTATCATCTTGGCAAAAGAGCTATCTAACCCTAGACCAGCCAAACTTCTTGAAACAGCTGCCATTTCTCTCTCTCTCCGTTAGTGAAAATGCAAGCTTTATTGGGTAGCCCATTGGCATTCACAGTTACACAATTCTTGTCGTTCATTGGTCTATATGTGAGGTTTTTCTTTTTTCTTTTATTTATATGTAAGTTTAATCAATCTCGAGTGGCATCGAAGCCCCTCCATAATGCCACGTCATCTTCACGTGAGCACTGGAGGCTCACCTTCTTCACAACGCCACGTTGTGAGTTAAAGCTCCCTGGGCGCCCATATATATAAATATATATATATATATATATATATATATATATATATATATATATGTTTAAGTTCAAGAAAAAAATCAAATTATTGAAAGAAATTAGATAAATGAATATTAGCCACTAGTTTTATTTTAGGTTTAAAATATTTAAAAATAAATAAAAAAGATGTAAATACAACAATAAATGCACTCTCTCTCTCTCTCTCCAATTAATGTTGGTAATTTTAGTGTTATCAGCGTGTATTTTAGTATATTGGATTAACTTGTCAATTGAGCAAATAACATTAGACATTAAACGAGTTGGGTGACGCGGGAGTGCGGGCTTGATTTAATTCTAGATGTTATTTGGGTTTTGTTATTGAAATAATAACTTGGGCCATATTAATTTATCTAGTGGGCTACTAACAAAATGGGTTTTTGGTTTAAAACCCATGACATCAATTTTTATTATAAGTATGGAGACCATACGATGTTGAATGATCGATCGATAGAACAGAAGGCGGTTACCATCTGTTCTTGATGACATTCACAACAACATACAAATCCAACTTTCATTAACAAGAGAAATCTCTGTTTTATCCGATAAATCAATCGCGTGTAACAGGCGAAATAGGTTTATCTGAAAGTTCTCACACGATTCAGAGATTAATCCAGGCTACTGGTTATTTATGAAGATTGAAATCAAGATCACAGGTTTGAATACTTATCGAATTCATCATCCAGGTACGCAATATAAACAACAATTAATACTACTAATATAACCATAATAAATCTCTCTCTAATTAATATATTTAAATAATTTAATTATAATAATTAAAAAGATAAAAACACTACTTGAGTTTTATTTTTTATTTACACATTCTTTATTTTATTCAACATAAACACAATTTATTCATATAATACTATTCTTTATATTAAAAAATAATTTACACTCAATTTATTAGCATGTTCTTAACATTAAATATCAAAACATAATATATATTTTTTTTCAATTGGTATGCCTATAAAAATTATTGTCATAAATAATAATAAAAAATATCATACAAATGTGTCCATTAAATGTAAACAATAAATATACAACCTAAACTAAGTTATATAACCTACACTTGTTTTGAGTGATAAAAACGTACAACATACATTTAGCATACAACTTACACTTGTAATTCGACATCAACAATTATATAAACTACACAAAGATACACATATCCTACACATGCGTAGGTTATATGTTTTTCGTATGTAGGTTATATGTTTTTTTATTCTTAGAACAAGTGTAGGTATATGTTTTTGTGTAGGTTGTATATTTTTTATTGACATTTAATGCAAACATGTGTAAGATAATTTTTTGTATTATTCATCACAATGTAACTACGTGTTGATGGATATTGATATATTGAGTTTGAAGAAATTGGTTTTGAATAAAAAGAAATTAATGTATGAATAAATTGTATTTGTGTAAGATAAAATTTTCGTGTGTAGGTTATATGTTTTTCGTGTGTAGGTTATATCCTTTCGTATGCATGTGTATTTTATTGATGATGAATTTTATGTGTAGGTTATAAGTTTTTCGTGTGTAGGTTATGTTGTCTTATTTTTAGAACAAATGTAAATTATATGTTTTTGTGTAGGTTGTATGTTTTTTTGTTGATTTTTAATGCAAACACATGTAAAATAGTTTTTTGGTATTATTCATTATAATGTAAGTATTTTTTGATGGATATTAATATATTGAGTTGGAAGAAATTAGTTTTGGATAGAAAGAAATTTTAATGTATGAATAAATTATACTTGTGTAGGATAAAAATTTAAGACACAAAAGATAAGTTATAAAAATAAATGAATTCTTAATATTTTCCAATTATAATAATTTAATTAGTTATATTAATTAAGTAGACAAGTATTATGGTTTATTAGTTAATTGAAGAAGAGAATGATTAATACTGTCTTTATTTAGGTTTAAGTTTCTAAAACTTAAAACAAAACTAGTGGTCCATATTCATTTCTCTCATTTCTTGCAATAATATCATGTCTCTCTTGAACCATCTCATATATATATATACATATATATATATATATATATATGATTGATTTCTTTTAAGAACCACTTTGAGTTTTAAGAACTCGAAAGAACTCAACGTAATAATTTTTTTTAGAGTTTTTTTACACATATGTAATATGTAAGTGTAAGTAACGTAAAAAAATTACAATATTTTTTTACACACCAAATCAACTTTTTACACATATGTAACTAACATTTAAAGTTATGTAATTATCAAAAATCTTTATTCTCTCTTCTGATTAATTTTTTAATCAGATTTATTTTCAACAACATATTCAATACTTATTTAATTGATTGTGTGGTCTATATTGAGTTCTTAAAGCTCTTATAACTCATCAAGTTCTTACAAGATCATTCCCCTACACACACACACACACACACACACACACACATATTTATATATATATGTGAGAGTGAGACAAACACATGGCCCCACCACCACTTCTTTAGGCGCCCATCGTTGTGACACCCCCCCCCCCCAAAGGAGCCCCTCTACGGTGTGCAGGGGCTTCGAAGCCCCCACGGAGCCCCCCAATAATGCCTATAGCGTATGGTCTTAGAGTGGTGGGGGTGGAGCTCGGGTGTCACGACAACACCGCCGCCACTTCCAAAATAATACCCGTGCCAAACATGGGTTATGCTACCCGTTCTCTTTTGTGACGGTTAGGGTTTGACTAGCTTTCAACGACTAGTTTGACCCTTTTTTCTCCACTATAAATAAACTAATGCACTCAAAAAATTTTATACTCATTCTTCCATAACCATTTTATTAAATTATTACTATCTTTCTCCAAACCATCATTTAACGGAACAACCAAATCCGAACCGATAATTAGGCAAGGGCCACGGAGATGAGGCTATGAAGAAAAAGTAGCATTAACAAAGGCTCAGGTCCATATTTTCAAAGATATGGACCTTGTGACTACGAACGTTAGGTTTTGGACATGAGTATTTGTATCAGGTAGACGATCAAGCGAGTACTCAGAGCACTAAGTGTGTTTGAAATGACAAAGTATGATGAGGCAACGCTCGTGATAACGTCACATTTGAAGTGACAACGAAAGTTAAAAGCCGATAAAGTTCAGAATAATATTTTTATATATTTTTTTAATAAATAAAGTATTGTTTAATTATTTATGCATGTTTAGAATAAAATCTATGCAACATTACTTATTTTGACTTTTTAAGTATGTAATTGATTAATTATTTTTAAATAAAAATTTAATTTTTTAAGTACTTAGGGATGCGCCCCCAAATCTTAATCTAAGGTAGTTGAGGATTATTATGAGATGGTATAGCAGGATTGGTCGGGTCTTAGGATAGTTTGAGTATCCTTAGGGTTGCACCCTCACCACCCTTGATACATATAAGACTGTGTGTTGTCGCTGAAACTGAACTCCGAATTCATCCAATAATATTGTGTCATCTGGATGCTGGCCGGATACTCGCTGAAGCCACTCTTGAAGCCGCTAGAGCCTGTTGTGGTCCAGGAGAGCGGTGTCTTCCGCGATTTATTTGATTTTTTGTTTTTTTAATATAACGTAATAATATAACTAAAAAACTAATTTATATAGTAAAAAAAGCATTAAACATAATAATAACATAAAACAAATACAAATTAAAAAAAACTTAAAAATCCTAAAAGTATAAAAAAATTAAAAATTTAAGAATAAAAATACAAATTTATTTCCAATCACCGTCACCTTTAGCTCTTCGCGTTCGATTTTTATATGCTTTGATTTTCTCAATAACAAGCGCTTGCTCTTCTTAGAATACCGATCTTCGCATGGGGTCGAGGTTGATAAAGTCCTTGGTAAGAAAGTCTAACTTCCTAAATCGGTCTTTTGAAACTTTCACCCCAACCGGCGCCTTGATACTAGTTAATATTTTGTGTAGGTCTTCGACAAATGCCGGATCGCCCTCGGTAGTTGTTGTTGATATTTTCCCCAGTTCCCTTCCGGGTGGTCTACGTAGGACTTGTGGTTGATCTTCTTGCTTGGACACATTTAGGTCGATCCTTACATGAGCATCCGAGCTACTAGATGACACATAGGTACCAGACGAAGTAACTTTCATACGCTATAGAGCCACCATCAATGTCTGGTGTAACTAACTCGATCAATTTCAAGCACGACTTGAGTATTTGCCACAACTCGACCTTGTCCCATGTTTTTACCGCTCTGTACTAGTTGAACGCTTAGGTTTTCCACTCATCGCATGTGAATCCATAGACTTATAGATCATCACTCCTGCTAGGTCGCATTCGACGTCTGCTTCTGTTATGCAAATTTGTAAACATTCCGACAAATTTGCGAGTTTCGAACCATCTTTCCGATATCATATTGTCGGTATGATCCGTACTTCCCACCATCCTATAGAACAACTCTTTCACTTTTGCCCAAATTATACGGTGCATTTAATAGTCCGCTACAATTAAATAAAGATAACTCACAAACATATTTATAAAATTTTATCCGAAACAAAAAACAAAAGTTTTAAAAAAATACCGGCTTGTCGATCTTCAGATATTTCAAACCAGGCACGAAACAAAGCCTTTTTCTCATCTTTTGTCCAATGAGCCGTTTTTCTTTTTAGAATGACTTCCCCGGCCGCTCAAATCGAGCCTCCCGCCCCTTCTTGGTTCTTCTTCTTTTTTTAGCGCTCGTTTTCCCTTAGCAGCCTGGGTACGAACCTCTTGTGTCTCCGGAACAAACAAGTTGGGAGACGGTGGTGGCATTTTGACTCAAGTTTTGCTCCATATCGATACACGTTATCTCCGTCTTGACATAATGTATTTCTAGTCGAAAACAAACACCCCATGGATCCTACGTTTTAAAAAAATATGGATGAGAATATGGAATATAATGTTTTTGAAGTAATGTAGAAAGAGTTGAGAGTGTTGGTAAATTTTTAAAGGTAATGGTGGGGTTTATATAAGTAAAAAAAATAATAAATAAATAAACAAAGTGGACCCCTACAATCTCCCTCTAGTCTTTATTATTTGTTCTGGTAGCTTCCATCTTCTATCGGTCTCATAGTTGAAGCCTTCGTTGTTTTCATATAGTTGATTGTCAACAAGAAAATGAACAACCTTGTTTAACTTCTCAACTATCATGTCGGTGTTGTCTCGACGAATGTCTTTGACTGTGCCCAGTGGAGAGTTGTACAACTTCATCAAGTCTTCTTTGCTGAGGGCGGCTGACTCGTGTTCATCAAAGAAACAGAGAAAGTGAATTCATTTGAAATGAATGACCACTTCCCCCGTGTTGTTATCGAACTCCCAGCAGATGAAGTCATGGAACAAGTTGGGAAAATATAGGTTCCTAGCCGGATCTACACAGGAGTATCTCGTAACACGAGGGTGCGGAATCCCCACGTAATACGATACGAGTGTAAGATAAGCAATACGTTAAATAAGTAAGTAAACACCCGGGATAATACTTGAAAACTTGATGTATTACTATTGCCAACACGTGATGCACAAGAGCACCAAAAAACACGTTCCACAAAAACTTAACCTAAAACCCGAAGTTGAGATTTATATATACCTCGACAACTTCGCCTAACATGCTAGGCGAAGTTGTCATAACTTCGCTAGGTCCCCAAGTTCGCATATACATACCAGCGAACTTACATAATTAACAGTATTCGACACGTAACAAACAAACTAAACAATTACAGACACAGACAAAACACAAGATACTGAACTACTGACATCATGCACCAACAGACTCCCTCTTGGCAGTAGCTTCATATCTCTATCTTCTTTCTCGTGTCTTGTAATCCCAAAACTTTCATACCACTCGTCTTCAAGCATGGACGCCCTGCCTTACACAGACAGAGATCACCCTCTGGTACTTCTTGGCTTCATCCTTCCACGCAGGAATGTAGAATATCTTCTTATCGTTCAGTACCTGCAAATCAGCTTGAGACAAATTAACCAGGTGCATGGGATCATACACTCTGAGAATCTCCTGTTTGTCCTCATCTTCCATAATAGCTTCAGCTGTCTGACAATCAACGTACCACCACTTGAGATCTTTTAACACATCCTTGGGCATCATCTTCATCGGCACCTCTTTTAAACACCGAATCGGCTTATACTTCATCACCAACCAAGGCTTATCATCAGCCCTCATTCCCCGTTCCTTATCCTCAACCAACTTTCCTTTCTAAGGCTTCAGCAGCTCGAACTTTTTCTCTTTAATAGCTTCCTTCCATACTATCTTTCCAATTATTCTTGCAATATCATCATCACTCCTATTAATCAATCTCAAACGAGCCAAATCTTTCACCTCACACACAGGCAAGGTGTTGAGTGATCTCAATGTCTTATTAAAATACTGAATTCCATCATAACGCTTAATCACAAACAACTTCAACTGTTCGTCATACAACCAGCAGATGATACCTTTCTTGGACTCAGCGTACCCCTTGATGTTGTAACTCTTCTTAAACATTGTTGGAACTGCATGCTTCTTTTTCTTGAAGAACCATTGAGCACAACCTTCTTTCCATCTCGGCTGTTCTTCCCACTCGGACTCATCTGACATATTTGCATCCTGACTCAAGTTCACTTTATAAACATTCGGAATATCGTGCTCTACACCATCATCAACGATCTCCCCTTCTTCTAAATCACTATAAATCTCTATCTATTCCCCAATCTTTCCAATCTCATCAGCCGTTAACACATCATCAGCTGACTCATCATCATCATTTCCCACCACCTGATGTACCAGCTGACTCCCCCCTGAGATGTGGAAGTCCCAAGAGCTTGTTTAGTTCTTGGCAACTCACCACCTGCATCTCTTGATGCATTAGGATCATCGTCTCTGTCTTGCCTCTTTTTGGTTCTCAACTCATCACCCTTGCAGCTCGTCTCCCCCTGAGATGCTAAGAACTATTTAAGAGCATCAAATAGTTTACCGTGTTCAACAAGGAGGGAAGACTGTATCTGATTCTCTACCACAAGTCGCTGGATAACTTGAGTCTGGATGAGATTGATTCTCGACTGTTCAGCAACCACCCGTTCAAGAGCCGCTATCCTTTCAGAATCAGACAAAGTAGCATCAAACTCAAATCACATGTGAGAAATATCCTGAGCATACGGTGGAGGAATTCCCAAACTAGCTGGTATTTCCGATGTAGACTGAATAGTGACCGCGGGTGGTATCGAAACAGATAACCCCGCAGTAGCAACCAACGTCGACTCAACAAATCTAGCCACAACTTCCGATGGAGTAAGAGACGGAGGCGGTAATGAGACAATCTCTGGAGCGGTAAACTGAAACGTGGTTGGAGGAGTACCAAAAGATGACAACGTGGTCACTAAGGGAACACTTGAGGTTATCGGCGCTGTGACAGTTGAAGAAGCAGGAACCATAGTCAAACCTGATAACGAGGGTGGAGAAAAATGAACAACCCTCGAACTCTCACCAACTCTTGAACTTTCACCAACCCGTGCCTTCTTTGATCTTCGTACCAAACGATACAAATCCTCCTCAAAATCTGATTCACTGTCATCTGAGTCTTTCTTTCTCTTGCCATGAATCCTTTCTTGTCTGGCAAGGATTTGTTGTGCTTCAATGATATCGTCAGTGGATGAATCAGAGTCAGTTCTCTTAGAGTCCACCACAGATGTAGCGACCATGGACACATTCACACCAGACGCCTCAGCTACTGAGGCTTGAACCTCAGCAGCTGGATCAATTCGTTCCATGTCAAAGAACCCTTTCCCTCCAAAGGCAACTTCAAGGTCAACCTGTTCTTCCAGAGCTGCAACCGGATCAGCAGTTGGTGCTTGCTGTACCATAGGTGGTTGTTCAACCACAGGAGGTGGTTGAGGAACATCGGCCTGTTGCGGTGCCGGATCAAGAAACTCATCACCAGGAGGAGCAACATATGCAGGATTCACCAAGTAACCAAACAAGGCAGTGTGCCTCGGACGAAGTTCTGGTTTGCTACGAGCACTCGATGACCTGCATTACGCAAAAATCCTCTTACTCACACTTTCAACATAACGGATAGGACGTCGTTGAGGCAGAGTAGGAGCTACGTGATTCAGAATCATCTGTAGGAATCTCGGATACATCAAAAATCTTTCCTTAGCAACCGCGCGTCTCTAACGATCAATCTCATAAAAAATCATCTGACTAAAGCTATAAGGCTTGTTATAAGTCAACGCGGTCATAGCTGATTGCATTGTTGCACCCATACCATCTGTACCAGCTTTGCGACCGGACATGCATACTATCATCACGTGCATAAGAAACCGCCACTGATCTAACAAAAATCCTTTTCGCATCTGAGAGTCTCCCAACGGACCAGAATACCCCATACGCAGAAACGCACCATTTCTGAAACTAGCCGGAAAGTCTGTGGGATCCTCAGTCGTCTCATTCCCAAAATATAAGGCTACCCTTATTTGATCTGCCGAGAACTGTACCTCATGTTCATTAACCGTAGCTCGCATCACCGGCGGGTCGACACGACAATCATACTCAATTGTGTTCCAAAAATCTTCAACGTTCGGTAGTGATATCGGAAGAGTAGTAGTGATTGCATGAAAGATGCGTGAGCGTAAGAGGAACGAAATGATCTCACGGTAATCGTCACTTCCTCGAGCATCCGGATCTAAGGTAATATACATGTTGTGACCCGGGAAAAACTGTCTATTATTATCTCCACCTTCATCACCACCAGCGCCACCAGCACCTGCCACAACAGCCATATCTGCAAGACAAATGAGCCAGATCAGTTAACTATTACAGCAGTTTACAACTTCGCCCTGCATGGAATGGGCGAAGTTGTATCGTTAGCGAAGTTAAGGGAGTAGCGAACTTGTTAAGTTCGCCAAAACCCTAACTTCGCCATTTGAACGGCGCACACTTCACACACAGCTAGGGATAGGAATGGCTGATCAAAGAGTAAAAACAAGAATAAGGTAGTCCTATTAAGATCCAGAGACTCATATTTGTCACCAAACAAGTTTTAAAACAGATTGATAAAGGAGGGTTAAGGGTTTGTGCAAAAGTGACCCCAAAAACGGATCGTCGAGGCATTGATTAGCACCAAATTATACGAATTACGAGTCACAAAGGTCCTACAAAACTTGTTTTCGGAAGAAAAACAGATTAGTATGAGGTTTGATTCAAGTGTATAAGTTCGCCTAGGGTTAGAGTTTGAAAAAAATTTGACTAATTTAACCAACGAAACCCTTTATATAGTTTAGAGAAACCCTAGGGGCGAAGTTGGGTTAACTTCGCCCAAAGACAAACTTCGCTCAGTCACGCGTGGTCAACTTCGCCTATTTTGCTCTCCAATTAACTTCGCCATTTAGAATAAGTGCGCCTGTTAAGGACTTATGCACAGAAACATATAAAGTAAACATATAAAGTTGACCAAGGTCAACTACGCTTTAACGTCCACCTTGAAAAAGAGTTAAACTTAACGATCAAAGAACCAAGTAACCAGAAGAATAAAAGTCTAAATATAAAACCAAGAATATAATGGAAATTTGAATAATAGAATAAACGGGATCAAATTTCAGTCTTGACGAGAACCTGCATGTTTTAGAAAAGATCCGAACTGGAATCATACTGATTAGGCAGCTGTCACATAGATCCATGTTCAGCGGTATTATGACATAAAGAAACAGGTTGTAGGCAGGTATAGAACTTAGTATGGTTTTCATCGCTTCTGTGATACGGATTAAATTAAGCTCAAAATTTAGATGGACATCACATGGGATATTGTGATGCCTCCTATCTATTCTCAAAGAGTATTTGGCTTTCCCCACGTCACCCCGAGTTGACTTCGACCCGTAGTGTCTGATTAATCAATGAGCACACGTCTATCATCGTAGTCTTCTTCCATTTCTATCTTATACTTTAGAAAATATTCTTTCTTGCCTCTTTCTTGATATTTTTAACGAGACTAGCTTCAAAGGCTCAACTATAATAATTATAGAGATTTTTTTTTAATAGAGACATTAATACAACTTCAAATTGAAGACAACTGCAAGTCCCGAATCTGGATCACTGCAGGTACTTAACACTATCTTCGCGGGAATCAGAACACTCACGGGCTCGTGTATGACTGGGTAATCACTTTTCTGCCTATCATTCGGAAAGATGTATATGGAGACATGCACAACTCAGAATGATTCTCCACATTAAATCGAGAAGATTTAGTTTGTATCACTTCTACTACTACGCACCATAGAAAGCTACCATTTCATACAATGGCTGTTCTAGAGTCTTTTAGGCCTAATTACTTCACCAGTTAAGCACACAAAATCAGTTTATCTATCACCTTCCAAGGTTGGATCAATTTTTATTTGAAAACCGTATTGAAACTTCTTACGAAGTTATAAACTTGAAAAATTATATCATCTCCCTAAAAACAGAATTTTAAATTCTAGCGCCCCGATCAAGTCAAAGTCTTTAGGTAAACGGCTATCCTGAAGATCCAAAGGATCAGCCGGACCGACCACATACAAGTATGTGTCCTTCTAACTAAGTATGAACGACTAATTTTAAGCGAAATAATAAAACCCATCATAAACCGCCCCCGTCACTTTCAGTCATCTGGTTAATGGCTATCCTTATAATCCACACGTAGAAGTAAGGACCAAACATATCCTTGGATATGTCCTTCAAACTTGAGCAACCTACATAATTTTAAGCGATAATTATTTTTTTTAATAATAATAAAAATAGAGAAAACACGGTTACTCGGGATTGATCATCCCATTAAGCTCAACAAGATTTTGAAAACGGGATCGGTCAAACGCTTTAGTAAAAAGATCGGCAAAATTATCCAGTGAATCAACCTTTTCAAGCACAATTAATTTCTTCTCAGCACATCCCGTATAAAATGATGACGAATGCCAATTCGTTTAGTTTTATTGTGTTTAACGGGATTGTTAGTTACTGAGATAGCAGCACTGTTATCAATGCATATAGAAGTTTGAGTGAAATTCAGACCATAATCGCGCATTTGTTGTTGTATCCATAGAACCTGGGAGCAGCAGTTTGATGCTGCCATGTACTCTGCTTCGCAGGTGGAAATGGCTACAGAGGTCTGCTTCTTGCACTGCCACGACACCAATCTTCCTCCGAGAAACTGACATCCACCGGTTGTTGACTTCCTATTCTGATTGCAACCTCCATAGTTAGAATCGGTGTAAGCTACCAAATCCAGTTCTCCCCCTTTCGTGTACCATAGTCCTAACTTAGGTTTTCCTTTGAGATACCGTAAGATTCTCTTCACTCTCTTCATGTGGGATTCCTTCGGGTTAGCCTAAAAACGAGCACAAAGACAAACTGCAAACATAATGTCAGGTCTAGAAGCGGTTAGATACATTAAGGAACCTATGATTTCCCGATATTGAGTGGGATCCACATCATCATCACCATCGGAATCAGCACCCAGTTTGTGATTGACGCAGATTGGAGTGTCAAATGAAGTGCTATCATCCATCTTGAAGCGTTTGAGCACATCGTGGACATACTTCGTTTGATGAATAAACATACCATCTTTCTTCTGATCTACCTGCAAGCCCAAAAAGAAAGTTAATTCGCCCATTGCGCTCATCTCAAATATTTTTTTCATGACTGTTTCGAATTCCTGACACATAAAAACTCTGAAGGCAGCAAAAATGATGTCGTCCTCATAAACCTGAACGAGTAGAAAATCTCCCCCTTTTCTCTTGACAAACAATGTACTATCAATCTTTCCTCTCTCGAACCTCTAGCAAGTAATCTGACGGTGTTGCGTACCAGGCACCTCGTGCCTGATGTAACCCATATAGTGCTTTGCTCAGTTTGTACACATGATCAGGAAAATCTGGGTCAGGGAAACCCGGAGGTTGTTCAACATATACCACCTCATCGACTTTACCATTAAGAAAGGCACTTTTCACATCTAACTGGAACACTTTCATCTCTTTGTGTGCAGCAAATGCCAGAATTAATCGAATTGCCTCCAATCTTGCCACGGGAGAAAACACTTCGTTATAATCGATTCCTTCTTGCTGATTAAACCCTTTTACTACCAATCTTGCCTTGTTGCGTATGATTATTCCCTTCTCATCTCTCTTACATTTAAAAACCCATTTTGTACCGATAGCGTTCACTTATTGCGGTTTTTTAACTAATTTCCATACTTCCATCTTCTCAAACTGTGCCAGTTCTTCCTGTATGGCTTCAACCCACGAGCTATCCTTCAGTACCATTTGATAATTCTTTGGTTCAATCTGGCTGATGAAGTAGGTGTACAAGCATTCATTTATAATACCCGTATCTTTAATGCTTGCATAAACACATGTGTGTTCATCCAAACTTCTTCTAGTACGTACACCATCAGAAGGATTACCGATCACATTTTCCAAAGGATGATTCTTGTGAATTTTGGTGGACTGGACCGGACTGACTTCCAGATTATTCTCAAGATTTGTGGCAAGTTCATCAGTGTGAGACTGAGGTTGAGTGTGAAATGGATTATAGAATTCATCTTCCTTTGAGACAGCAGGAGTTTCGACTACATTTGACAAAGTTGGTTGATTTTTATCATATTGTGGACGTTGCATAATGGTCTCCTCCTCGTCATACAGTATTTGTGAGGCCATTTTCTCATCAGTGTCTGCAAAATCCAAGTAAGGCACATTAAAAGATTTGAATAGCTTATCATAGTCGAAAGCCTCTGCCGGTCCCATGCTAGGCCTTGGTGATTTGTAACTAGTAATATCAGTGTTACATATCACCTCAACCTTGTTGTTCGATAGATTAAAGACTCTTCTGTTAGGTGTCCCAACAACATAGCCAACTAAAATACCTTCGTCAGCTTTCTCACCAAATTTAGAGTTAGTCTTTAATATCGAACATGGGGAACCAAAATGTTCAAGACCTTTCAAGTTTGGCTTTCTACCATGCATAAGTTCATAACAGGTTTTATTTAATCTTTTAACAGCTAAAACACGATTAAGGATGTAACAAGCTGTAGCCACAGCCTCAGCCCATAACACCACGGGAAGTTTAGCATCTGCCAGCATGGTCCTGGCGCCTTCGATTGGAGTTCTATTCTTTCTTTCAGCTACTCCATTTTGTTGTGGAGTATATGGGGCACTGTGCTGATGCTCTATCCCTTTCTGTAGACAAAACATTTCCATCTGATAGTTCTTGAATTCTGTCCCATTATCACTCCTGATGTACTTAACCTTCCTCCCAATAATATTTTCCACCTTGGTAATCAAGTTAATTACCAACTGAACTGTCTCATCCTTTGTATTCAGAAAATATACCCAAGAGTATCGAGAGTAATAATCGGTTACAACCAAGCAGTATGAAGTTCCTCCTAGACTCTTTACATTCACAGGACCAAAGAGATCCATGTGAAGTAGGTCTAGGGTGCTGACAATTGAGTTAACCTTCTTGGAGTGATGAGGCTTTTTGTGTTGCTTTCCTTTCTTGCACGACAAATATTGATCTTCAAAGTTAAAATTCTTTAAGGGAACCCCAAGTACCAGCCCATTGTTGACAATGTAATTCATCTTGCGAAGATGTATATGACCCATTCTTCGATGCCACAACTCTGACTCAGACTCAGTTGCCTTTGACAGAAGACATGACTCTTTTGTTGTCATCTCAGTTGACCTCATATCCATTACAACGTGTTCTTTTCTCTTGGAGCTTTCATCACAACCCAGGCCTCTGGTATCTTGAAACCAGGATAAAGAACGAGTGCTTCATATTTAGTAAAATGCACCGTGTATTCTTTGTCACAAATATGAGATACACTCAACAAATTATGCTTCAACTCTTCCACAAAATTCACCTTCTCTAACTTTATTCTTCCACTCTTCATAGTTCCAATACCACTAATTCTTCCTCCACTCTCTCCAGCAAAACTAACCCTTCCTCCTTGAACAGATTTCCAGTCACGTAACAATTTCTTGTTACCAGTCATGTGCCGGGAACAGCCACTGTCTACAACCCACATATTGTTTACAACCCTGTTTGACTGTTCCTGCACAATAAAAGAGATAGATTAAAATCTGGGGACCCAAGACCTTCTGGTCTTGGGTTGAGTAAATCTATTATCCGGCATCCAGTACCTTGATTGCCCAAAGTCAGTTTGAGGATAGTTTCTGTAAGTTCTGAACGGAAAACTTCTAGAAGACTGGCTATGAGGCCATCCAAACTTTCATGAATTAACTGAATTATAATTGTTGGTTTGGTAGTTTACTGGGAAAAAACGAGACTGATTTCTTTGAAATCTTGGATTAGTCCAATGACTGAAATTTGGTGTGTTCACATTTTTACCAGCATCATAATTAGTATTCGTTTTATTCTCAGTTTTCGGAGGCCTCATACCTCTAAATTTTCTCTGTTTCAGAGGACAATCAGCAACAAGATGTCCTATCCTGTTGCATCTAAAACAACTTTTGTTCTTCTGTTTTTGTTGAACTTTCGTCTCAGAAGTTGTTGCAGATGTTGAGGTAGTGTTACTATCCGTTTGTCCGAATTGTCCGAATTTGATGAGACAGAGCTAGAGACAGAACTCGTAACATTAGAACTTGACTTACTCGTTTCGCTCTTATTAACTTCAGTTTCTTTAGTAGATACTTTGATTGGAGCTGTCTGACTAATCTCAACATTCGCAGATTGCTGATCACTAGGATCATAAGTATAGTTATTGTTGTACGTTGGTGGAACTTCAGAAAATCCAATTCCCCCTTTGTTAACCGGGGAACGTTGAACATTTATGATGTGATCTAGCATTGCCGAAGAATTTCTAAATTGTTCAATTTTTCTGTTTAGTTCCACCACTTTTACCTGGTAACCAGCTATCTGTTTATCTTTTTCAGCAATTAGTTTGGTCTTTTCTTCCAACACTTCATAACTAAGATCAATTACTTGTATTTTTTCAGCTAGACTGGCTTTAAGACTTCTGATATCCTTTTCACTAGCTTTTATTTTTACCGAGTAACTATTTTCTTTAGTTTTAGAGTAGTGATGTTCTTCTTTCAGGTTTTTAAATTGAGTATCCAAACTAACAAACTGATCAGTTAATGTTTTTAATTGTTCAGACAGATTTTCACATTGTTCACAATGAAGTTCAGAACTTACCTCAGAGAGCTGATCGTTCACTTCTGCCATGTATGCCTGATCTTCTCCCGTCTCTCTCTCACTTCCTCCACTTTCGATGTTTACCAAATTAGCCTGTTCGAATACTTCCTCAACTTGTATATTCCAGTTGTATCCACAGTTCTGTTGAGATACCATAGCCTTATTTTCACTACCACCCCCATTCTGTTGAGCAGGCCTGTTCTGACTTCGTTCGACTCTTTCATTTGTACATTCCTTAGCAAAGTGACCATTTTGTTGACAGTTATAACAGCGAACCTTTGATTTATCAAACCCTGGTCTTTCTCCAACAAACTTTCTACCCGTTTTCTTCATAATCTTCTGACTATCATAGCCATCTGCCACTGCAGATCCATCTCTTCCAGATCATCAGCATCGATCTAATCATAGTCTTCATCTAAAGTTGCAGGGTCGACTATTTTACCTTTGATATAGTTCTCATAAGATGCAATGAAGGATGCATAGAGGGAAAACTGTTGTTTAGCAGATTTCACACTCATAGGCATCTGTGAGTAGTTATTGCTTGGAGCATTGGATGAGAAATTTTCAGTTGTAGTTTGAGGCTTTGAGGAATTACTACCTCCTGCTACGAAACATACGTCACCATCCATATTTGAGAATCACATGACCATCTGGAGTGGAGTTTGATTACCCCTTAGAGTTGTAAGCAGTGGATTCTAATTTTTGAAGTTGAGCTCGGAGTGACTTTAGCACCATACATTCCTGGATCCTGAACCTGATCAGTGTGTGTCTCCTTTCGAGCCATGTTTAGTACAAAATTTCGTAACTTATTTACCACCGTCTCCAAATCAATCTTATCAAAGTCCTTGTCTTCTCTCATCAGAACAGTGTACATCTCCCATTTTGGTGGAAGAGCATCAAGAAGTTTCTCCACTATCTCTTCTTCTTTATATTCAATGGAGTAGTTATTTAGCTCTGTCATCAGATGATAATAACGTGTGATAATGTCATCAAGTGATTCATTATTCAGGTACTTGAATACGGAGAATTGAGTTTTCAGCAGCTTTGTCTTGGAGGTACGTATTCCAACATTTCCTTCATATCTATTTTCCAGTGCTTCCCCTAGCTCTCTAGTAGTTTTGTATTTCTTAAAAGTATGAAGAATCTCTTGTGGGAGAGCCATGGTTATAGCTGCATGAGCTTTACTTTCTGCCTCATACATCTTCTTTTCATCATCTTCCATCTTACTGTATTTTTTAATCTGTTCACGACCCTCAAACAAGGACGTTGGAAGAATGTACCCATCTTGAATGCAAACCCACATGTTCGCGTCTTGATACGTCACATATTGTTAAAACCGATCTTTCCATGCAACGAAATCAGTACCTTTCAGTAAATTTGGAGCTTTAGTTGCTGAACCGGCTTCAACCTCCATCTTTACCAGTTCTGTGATGTTTATCGAAGTCATAGTTGAAAGAAACAAGACTCAACCCTAATGTATAAACTTCTGTGAACAGTGCACAAATAGCGAAGTTGATATAACTTCGCTGGCTTCTTAAGTTCGCTAAAGAACTTCGCTAGCCAGACAACTTCACCTGCTTCTTAAGTTCGCTAGTAACAACTTCGCCCAAAACTATATCTTCGCTTTAACCCTACGTTTTGTGACGGCAAGTTCGCCTGATGAACACTTGAGTTCTGCTGGTTTAATAAGGTTGTTTGCGAGGGACGCGAGGGTGAATTGAAGGTGTATTTGATGAGGGAAGAAGGGCAAAAGACAAAAACGAGGTATATCAACGTAAAATCGTTGCGAAAAGTCAAACGGAATGATCTTAACATCCGTGTGATAATCCCGAACCACACAATCACGAGCAAAACGCTCTGATACCAATTGTAGGTTCCCAGCCGGATCTACACAGGAGTATCTCGTAACACGAGGGTGCGGAATCCCCACGTAATACGATACGAGTGTAAGATAAGCAATACGTTAAATAAGTAAGTAAACACCCGGGATAATACTTGAAAACTTGATGTATTACTATTGCCAACACGTGATGCACAAGAGCACCAAAAAACACGTTCCACAAAAACTTAACCTAAAACCCGAAGTTGAGATTTATATATACCTCGACAACTTCGCCTAACATGCTAGGCGAAGTTGTCATAACTTCGCTAGGTCCCCAAGTTCGCATATACATACCAGCGAACTTACATAATCAACAGTATTCGACACGTAACAAACAAACTAAACAATTACAGACACAGACAAAACACAAGATACTGAACTACTGACATCATGCACCAACAGACTCCCCCTTGGCAGTAGCTTCATATCTCTATCTTCTTTCTCGTGTCTTGTAATCCCAAAACTTTCATACCATTCGTCTTCAAGCATGGACGCCCTGCCTTACACAGACAGAGACCCCCTCTGGTACTTCTTGGCTTCATCCTTCCACGCAGGAATGTAGAATATCTTCTTATCGTTTAGTACCTGCAAATCAGCTTGAGACAAATTAACTAGGTGCATGGGATCATACACTCTGAGAATCTCCTGTTCGCCCTCATCTTCCATAACAGCTTCAGCTGTCTGACAATCAACGTACCACCACTTGAGATCTTTTAACACATCATTGGGTGTCATCTTTATCGGCACCTCTTTTAAACACCGAATCGGCTTATACTTCATCACCAACCAAGGCTTATCATCAGCCCTCATTCCCCGTTCCTTATCCTCAGCCAACTTTCCTTTCTAAGGCTTCAGCAGCTCGAACTTTTTCTCTTTAATAGCTTCCTTCCATACTATCTTTCCAATTACTCTTGCAATATCATCATCACTCCTATTAATCAATCTCAAATGAGCCAAATCTTTCACCTCACACTCAGGCAAGGTGTTGAGTGATCTCAATGCTTTCTTAAAATACTGAATTCCATCATAACGCTTAATCACAAACAACTTCAACTGTTCGTCATACAACCAGCAGATGATACCTTTCTTGGACTCAGCGTACCCCTTGATGTTGTAACTCTTCTTAAACATTGTTGGAACTGCATGCTTCTTTTTCTTGAAGAACCACTGAGCACAGCCTTCTTTCCATCTCGACTGTTCTTCCCACTCAGACTCATCTGACATATTTGCATCCTGACTCAAGTTCACTTTATCAACATTCGGAATATCGTGCTCTACACCATCATCAACGATCTCCCCTTCTTCTAAATCACTATCAATCTCTATCTGTTCCCCAATCTTTCCAATCTCATCAGCCGTTAACACATCATCAGCTGACTCATCATCATCATTTCCCAACACTTCCTCATCATCTACAACTACCACATTCTCACCACCTGAACCACCTGATGTACCAGCTGATGGTATCAGAGCTGAATTGAAGGTGTATTTGATGAGGGAAGAAGGGAAAAAGACAAAAACGAGGTATATCAACGTAAACTCGTTTCGCGAAAAGTCAAACGGAACGATCTTAACACCTGTGTGATAATCCCGAACCACACAATCACGAGCAAAACGCTCTGATACCAATTGTAGGTTCCCAGCCGGATCTACACAGGAGTATCTCGTAAAACGAGGGTGCGGAATCCCCACGTAATACGATACGAGTGTAAGATAAGCTATACGTTAAATAAGTAAGTAAACACCCGGGATAATACTTGAAAACTTGATGTATTACTATTGCCAACACGTGATGCACAAGATCACCAAAAAACACGTTCCATAAAAACTTAACCTAAAACCCGAAGTTGAGGTTTATATATACCTCGACAACTTCGCCTAACGTGCTAGGCGAAGTTGTCATAACTTCGCTAGGTCCCCAAGTTCGCATATACATACCAGTGAACTTACATAATCAACAGTATTCGACATGTAACAAACAAACTAAACAATTACAGACACAGACAAAACACAAGATACTGAACAACTGACATCATACACCAACAGAAAAAAGAGTTCTCCATGATAAATGGGTCGCCAATCCTTGTGAGTCTTGTACCTCCACACTTTCCTTTTCTCCTGAGATTGGATCAATCTCAGTTGGTTGACGATACAACTTACCCTTGGTGAGCTTGAAGTTAGGGTGTTTGTTCTTCCATTCTCCGCTCAAGAATCTCCTAAACCATTCTTTGAGCTCCTTCTCACTCGCACCCTTGACCTGCTTCTTGCATTGCCAAGAAATTAGCCGGTCTCCCAGAAACTGACATCATCCGGAAGTTGATTTTCTGTTATGATTGCATCCCCCGTAATCAGTTTCGGTGAGCACATGCAATACTAAAGGATAATATTTGGGATACTAAAGACCCAAGCAAGACTTTCCTTTTAGATACCGGAAAACTGTTAAGTGAGATTCATTCGGATTAGACTGATATCGTGCACACTGACAGATAGGGAACATAATGTCCGGCCTGCTTGCAGTAAGGTTCATCAGGGAGCCAATTATGGACTTATAAAGGTGTTGATCGACTGACTTTCCCTATGGATCTGGATCTAACACCGGTCTAGTAGCAATCGGAGTGACATAGGAATTGGCATCTTTGAACCCAAACTTGAACAATTTCATGAACGTATTTATCCTAATGAATAAAAATCCCGTCCGTCTTTTGTTCTACTTGAAGGCCTATAAACAAGGTCATTTCCCCCTAAAGAACTCATTTCAAACCGCATATGCATGACCTTTGCAAACTCTCTACACAACTTATCACAAGTTGATCCAAAGATTACAGATCAAACAATTGTAGGTTCAAATAACGGATCAAACAACAAAGTTCTTGAATCAATCTCTAACTACAAGTTAACAGAAATCACTTGTAGCCAGCCGAGATCTCGGATTTTGTTGAGTTTGGTTATTACCCGAAATGACAAAGAAAGAGAGAGTAGGGAGAGAGTTGGTAGAAATGTATGGATAAGATTTTCAAAAGGTTAGTATGCACGAGTGTGGTTGCACACTTGCACTATTTGTAGTGGAAGCCATACTATGCTTGTTTCTTGTTTATATTATAAAGGCCTAATGGGCTCAACATTACATAGCATCGGGCCCATACAACAAATGAAATCGACAAACTAACTAGATACATCGTAAATAGAATAGACAAATACAAAATACTATTTAACAAAACGGGACCCTACAAAATCATATAAGACAAAAACACACAAATTGTACTCATAGTAATTTTAGTCTTAGGCTCGATCAGCTAGATTGTTTTTGATAACTGGTTCAGCATACTAATTTTTATTTTATTTTTTGATAGATGCATATGGTTCAATATGGTACAGCATACCCAACAAGTGTAGGCTTTAATCCCTACATAAACGGATATATAATGAGGACACATTGGTGGTAAACATACCAATGAATGTGGACTATGATCCCTTCCGAAACAGGATATAGATATACATTAGGATTAGGTTAATTAGTTAGAAAGTTACTAGTTTACCACATATATTAATAAATGTATGCCCCAAATTTGTTGTCACCATATATGTCTGAATGATTGAAGGCAAGCCCATGAACATATCGACATTTTTGCAAAAGTGACCAAAGAGCGACCGAGTTGAAGAAACTAAGAAAGAAGCCTGACACACCCGGTATATGAAATGGAATATATGTAGAAAAAAATTACAACTAAACTCGTGTTAGGGGTACACAAATTATTTTTCTATTAGAAAGATATAACATCATTTTAAAGGGGATGTACTAATTAATCAACTTCAGTATACGATCAGTTTTATAATTAGTAAATGGATAATTCTGAGGATCACTTGACAATTTCATCGGAATCACGTAGATGAAACTACAATTAAATCTGATATTTGATTTTAATGGAACTCGGTGACTTTGTAATTTCCCTGCATTTCTTCATCACCAAAAGTCCAAAATCATGCAAGACATGTTCGCCCACCCTATGAGATCACTAGTCATATAATGGAGAACACATTAAAGCATGGAATTCAATAATTGGTCATAAATCAAGACTCCACTTATTTTGGTCTCCTTATCATATATCCTTTCTTAATTGCATATATTTGTTCGCCAATAAATACTTTATTTTAAGGGCAAATCTATCTTACTTAGACCGTGAGGGGGGGGGGGGGGGGTTAGACCGTGATGGGGGGGGGGGATTCTCTCCCAAAAATCCCTCAAAAGCGTCAAGAACACCGCCCCAACGGCGCTTTGGAGGGAGGGGGTCGGGGCGCTCCCCACACAACGTCAGATGCGAGAGAAGAGGAATATGATTAGCTGCTTTATTATTTTTCTTTCTAATATGAAAATAATAATAAAATATTAATGAGAAAATGATTTGAAGGGCTTCATCCACTACACCCATTTTAGCCAAAAAGCCCCCATGGTGATGTGACGTCACATAGCGCAATACGCCGCAGAGATGCTCCATGCATCCAATACACACGGTCTTAGTACTTCAACAGTTCAACCTGAAACCTCATGTTTAAAAGGCAAGAGCTTTTATATTACCAAAAAATCTAATAATAAAAGAATTTTAAGGCGGAATATAAGGCGATAAAGACCGACTGGAGATGATCAATTATCCGGTAGATCTATAGAATGAGTTAGGCACCAAAAATAAGAAAGAAAAAGAGAAACCGGAAATTGAACAATTTTCTGATTATTTTTCTTATTCTTTATTTTTATACAAAGATTATAATGTATAGGAAAACCAATGCATAAAAGTAAGAAAAGATAAATAATTAGAAAACCTAATTAGAGTAATATAGTATAAAAAAAAGACCAAATAATAGATAAACTTAATTAAAATATAAATATAGTATCATTATGTGTGTCATATTTCACTGTTCTTGTCGCCAAAATAAGTGTTTTCACCTTAATCTAACTATGTATATGCATAATACATAATGTATGTATGCATGCGTTTCATATCCAATCATGTGTATATATTAGAAGACAAGGAGGAGGAAAGCCTGTTAGGAGGGAAACAAACATGGCAACAACATCCAACAACTACGTACTATTAAAGTTGGATTAAAAATATTTTTAATGTGCTTAAATTGTTAAAGTTGGATTAAAAATATTTTTTAATGTGATGTAGTGGTAGAGAGCATGAGTTTCTTAATAGAGACCCAAGTTCATACTCATTTATAACACTTGGGGATATAGGTGGCTCAATGAAGGAAGATTGTGATATTTGTGATCTCTAGTTCGATCCTAAGGATGGCCGGGATTTACCACCAGTGGGCATTCGGGTAGGTGGATTTTCCCCGAAACATGAGATAACTTGGAGACGCTTAATGGCTATGTACGGCTTGGTTAGGCCAGCTGGCGGTGGTTTTTTTCCCATTGGGTCATACCGGACAGAATACCTAGGCATTATATGTTTGTTGGAAGTTTAAAAAGAAAAGACAAGCACGAGTAGAAGTGATTAATAAGTGGTTTAAGCATAATTGAGCAAGATAATGACGCCAACATAACTAAGATTGGCTTAAATCTAGCTAACTTTGGGGAACCCTAAAAACTTTTTCCAAGATTTAATCTTGGAGTTTGAAGCCCTACGCCACTTGTACTTTACTAGCGTTGTCTTCTTCTTTCTTTTATTGTTTTTTAAATGGCCAGCAAAATCTTTTAGGTGTTCTACTAACTAAATTCATCATATCGGCATATACTCGTATTTTGATTCAGAAAAACTCTCATCTAAGATTAACGTGTGGAAACACTCGCACGAAAGCACGACAATGTAGGGAGGTAAAACCAGTTAAGGAATCAACTAGTGAATGTCACCTAATCAATACCCTAGTTTCCCATCATCACCTGATGTCATCGAAACTAATGATGGGGACAAAAATCAAACATGGGTCACATAAAACACTAAGGTGCTGCTCGTTTTTTCAGAGGTAAAATGTTTGCAGTTTGCGGACCACATCTGCAAACATCTGTAACAGAAGAGGTGGACCAAACGTCTACAGTCTGCAACAAGAAGAGTGTTTGTTTTTTAACTTCTGCAGGCTGCTAAAATAAACTAAAATATAAATAAAATAACTAATAACAATCTAACATCTTTAACAAAAAACTTTAACAATTAAAGAAAACTACAAACTTTATTCAACAACAAACTAATAACAAAATTCATCAAACCTGAACTTTCTATAAACATTTTCAACTACAAACTAATAACAATAATTTATCAAACCTAAACTTTTTACAAACTAATAACAATCTAACAAAATTAACAAAAACTTTAACAATTAACAAAAAACTACAAACTTTATTTAACAACAAACTAGTAATAACATAACAATTACAATAATGGTGAAGAAATAAACATACCAAGGTAGATGGTAGATGGTATGGTGGTGGCGACAAGTATGGTGGCGGCGGCAGTTATGGTGGTGGCGGCGCAGGGTATGGGGGTGGTGGCGGCTGGTATGGTGGTGGAGGTGCACGTATGGTGGTGGCGGCGGCTGGTATGGTGGTGGAGGTGCAGGTATGGTGGTGGCGCGCAGGGTATGGTGGTTGCGGCGACTGGTATGGTGGTGGAGGTGCAGGTATGGTGGTGGCGGCGCATGGTATGGTGGCAGCTGGTAAGGTGGTGGAGGTGGCTGGGTTGAGGGAGGAGAGTAGAGGAGATTATGGTTTGAGAGGGAAGTCTGATGAATATGTGTTAGAAGAGGCTAGAAGTGGTTGGACCATATCTGCACCAGAAAATGGGCGCGCAGACGTTTTTTAATGAAACGTATTCGGAAAAACAAACACTCTGCAGAAGGTAATGTCTGCGCGGCGCAGACAGATGAGGCCAAGAAACTCTTTTGGGAAAAAACAAGCACCACCTAAGTCTCTCTATTATCTCTCCATCACTAGCTTATTGACATTTTGTTTAATAATATGACGATTCACCATATAACTAACATTTTTTTAATATTTGGGTAAAATTTTCAAAGTCTAATTACTATTTATATAGCCTATAAACATCTAAGTTTGGAAGGAGCATGTATAGGGTTCAAGTCCCAACAGCTACAAGGATTAAAAGAAATTTTCCGTTAAATGAGAACTATTTATATGTTTTAGTGCAACTAGGTTACTTTTATAACTTTTATATATATATATATATATATATATATATATATATATGTAGGGAGATGATCATGAGAGAACTCTATTTTATGGAGAAAACTAAAGAACTAATAATGAACTATTTTTAATTTAATTAAAAAAAATATTTTTTTCTTTCATCCTTCTTATATGTAGTTATTCTTCACCACAAAATAAAAAAAAATAAAAAAAAATTAACGAGTAATGCATATATGCAATACAACGACTTTTTTTTATAATGCAAATGTGCAATAGTGTGCATTTTGATATTTTAAATAGTGTTGAATAACATATATATAGTTGTTTGTATTATATATTATATTATATATAAAAATTAAAAAAAAATCGATAGTGCATACGTGCATTAGTGTTGTATTACATATATGCGATAATGTGTTTTGCATACAATTATTAGTGTCGTATTTGCATATATTCAATAGTGTGTATTGGATAATGCAATTGTGTTGTATTATATGCAATAAAACACTATTGTATATATGCAATAGGCATTAGTGCACATATGCACTACAGTACTACACCGACAAGTTTTGTTTTTTTTTGTTTTTTTTAGAAACAATATGATCTTATTAGAAGGAGGAAAGAAAATAAATCACAAAATATTTTTTAAAAATAGTTAAAAATTATTCTTTACTAGTTCTCTAGTTCTCTCTTTAAAATGAGTTCTCTCTAGATCCCACCCCTATATATATATATATATATTGCTACTACTACTACAATATACCATAGAAAAGACCAACGAGACAAATATGGAGGGCAACAACACCACTCCAAACAAGACAACGTATGTGACTAGATATAACATCTCGGAAAATACTATATTATTTTGGTTAAAAAATGTCAACTTGGAAAGTCAAAGGACTCAAAAATATTTAATTAGTATGGTAAAGAAGCATTCCATATTAAGGAAATGAGAAAAAGTGAATCCATCCCACATGAAAAGACGAAAGAAAATGAAAGTCTTCGCGTGGGTATAAATGGGAAAGATAAATCCATCACACATGGAAAGTAAGAAAATTTTTGGTAACACTTTATAAGGAGATGAGTTTTCAAAATAATATTCTTATATGCCAAACATGCACCCAGTGGTTCTACTGGAGGGTGCGAAGCACCCGACGTGCATGGGCAATCGGCGATGGCCGTAGTGTAGCGCTTTAATGACGCACTTTACACTTCGCCCGCATCGCCGCTTGAGAGCCACCTTAGTATTTTTGGAAAATTGAAAGAAGACCAAGACGTGACAAGTTATCTAAAGTCAAGAGACTGAAATGAAAATTTTGGAACTATAGTCACTTTGCGCGACGCGAAGCTACCCGTTATTTAGCTTCGCGCTACGCTAGGTAGTCATGAAGTAACCGTGCCAGGTAACAACACGTCATAGGACACGTGTCACCTCGTGGTGACACGTGGCAAGCCTAGTAGTTGACACATCAGACCTGTAGGCTTACTTCGCGCGATATGAATGGATGCTTCGCGCTACGCGAAAGGCAAAAGATATAACAGGCAGTTACTTTGTCCTTCACGCGTCGCGAATGAACTATTTTTCTGCCTATAAGTAGGCGTCCATGGGATGTTTCATTTATCCATCAACACCTTCAATACACACACGCTACCTTGAAATACGTGCCCTGATCCCGACGTTCATTTCTCAAAGTACGTGCAGGTCTAGAAGATCTGTTTGTTATTGACAACCCGCCAACAAGTAGAAGTGTTGTCTGCGTCAAGCCTAGGCATTTCATATAAACAATCTATACAAGGTAGGGGTTCTGCCCAATTATTCTATTATATATGGCTTAGACCCTAGTTGGGGTGTAGTCTATACCTTGATCAACTAATAACTGAACTATAGTTTTCATAAGACGATGGTTTAGATAAAATATTATTTCTTATAATTATAAATATTTTATAACGTTTCTTAAAAAAGAAGAAACTTAGCATATACGTTTATTTTTGAAGAATAAACACAGTATTTAAATGATGAAATTTCTTGGACTAAAGTTCCCTTTTATTTTATAAAAAGAAATGATTATCAAGGTAACACTTATGCAAATAGACTAAGGGTGGTCTAAAGCTAGATTGCTGATCTAATATTTATAAAAGGTTATTCCCGTACTATAGGTCCGAGGTAACAAGAAGCATACATCAGTGAACTGCACTTGACCCAGACTCATGGAAAATCCGTTTTCTGATGAATTTTTAGTAAAGGACTGTTAATATATTTTTAGCTCAACCCCGGCCAGGGGCTCTACCCTTGGACTCTGCTAAGGGCTGCCGCCCCTAGACCCCACTGTCAGGGACGCTGCCCCCCCCGGAACCCCGTTAGCTAGGGATTTCACTAACCTAGAAATATGATATAGTTAGAGGTAGTTAATTGATACTTATGACTATTACACAGTTAGCCATGCACAACTAAGGAAGGGTATTACCGTTACCTCGGAGAAGAACATAACACATGTGAGTTTCTATCCCCTTTTATCTGTTATGTTTTCGGGGCTATGTGCATACTCCAATGTTGTTAGTTAATACACTTACCTTAAGTGGTAAGTGTATGCTATATAATTGTTTAATAAATGATAAATGATAAATGAATGATATAGGAAAGGTTAAACATATGTATGTAATTATATGAATGATAGTATGGAGAAATATATGTATGAATGTATCATTAAATGGAAAGGTTGGATCAGGCCCTTATAATATCTGAGAGGATAGGGACAAGACCCCCTTATAATATTTGAGAGGATATGGACCAGTCCCTTATAATATCTGAGAGGATAGGGACCAGACCCTTATAACATATGTGAAGTTATAGGGCAAAAGGCTTTCTAAGACAGCTAACTTGAATGAAGATGCTGACATTGGACTGAAGAGGCTGGCATCTTTAGAAGAATGTTATGATGTTTTAAAATGACTTTTTATATTATATTAGAGATAAGAGTTTATTTGATACAAAATGATTTGAATAGTTATGTAATATTTCCGCGAAAGTTTTAATTCACTCCGATATGTAGAACTGTGTTGATGAGTAAATCCAACGTTAAAGGAGGGCATCGGGTTTCGGGGTCTTACAGATACGAGACACGGTGAGGTCTCATTTGACACAAACTTCCGGTTCCATCATGGAACTAGTTGGTTATTTGATGAATGGTCTTATCTGAAACAAAGAAGTGGATAAGAAAGGTTATACAACAAATGGCAAGAAGGGGAAAGGAAATACCCGATTAATGGGTAAAGGAATTAATCAAAGGAAGTGCAGATCCCGTTCTAACTATCCACTATGTAGTATTTGCAAGAGTGTAACACCCCAAATTTTCAAGTAATAATATTTTATATTATTTCATTTAATGCAAGAAGGGGAAATAATATTTTATATTATTTTCAAGTAATAATATTTCATTTACTTGGGTAGTAAATAAAATAATAATAAGAAAGAAAGATAAGTAGGCTTAGATGGAATTAATCATGGACTAAAAAGGCAAGATGGGCCTTAGGTCCATGGGCTTAAGGGAGTATAAATACCCCTTAAACCCTAAATCTTTCCATTTCCATCCATAACATCCATCTTATTCTCTCTCTAAGCCTAAAACCCTCACCCAACCTTTCCTTAATCGGCCGCCATCTAGATCAAAGAAACAAGACCGAAATCCAACCTTTTATTATTAGATCTTTGGAATACAAGATAGATACAAGACCAATATTCCATAATCAAGCTTGCCGTGACCTACCGAACGTCTAAAGTTATGTTACTTACGCCTAAAGGTTACGTTTTTATGATCGGTTAGCCACGAAATTTGACCCTAGAGTAGATTGGATCTAGATATCTTATAAAAATACGAACTTGATGATTAAAATGGACGATATGGACTCATAGGTAGAACGGCTCATATATGAACCCTAGAACTAGCCTAGAACGTCATAAACTTATAAAGGTCCAAGCTTTATGCCTAAAACGAGATAGATCTTGAAGCCAGGTAAGTAATGGGTGTAAAACGGGTATGAACGATGATGATATAAGATTAGAAGTTCATGATTTGAGCTATGAATCCAGTATTTTGGGCAAGACAGAATCATAAGATGGAAAAGAAATGGAACTGGGTGTTCTCGGCCACCATGTGAACTCGGTCAACAAAA
This sequence comes from Bidens hawaiensis, assembly GCF_021521415.1. NCBI lineage: Eukaryota > Viridiplantae > Streptophyta > Magnoliopsida > Asterales > Asteraceae > Bidens > Bidens hawaiensis. The sequence goes on along the minus strand of NW_027493571.1, from coordinate 198,566 downwards.
TTCTTGGTGACCAAGGGTTCTCGGCCAGTGTGGGAACTCGGTCAACACGAGTTCTCGGTAAACCCAAGTTCTCGGCCAAACGAGTTCTCGGCTAATGAGTTCTCGGTTGGATACGGGTTCTCGGTCGGGTATGAGTTTGAGCCAACATGGGTTCTCGGCTGGAACAGGATCTCGGTCAAGATACTTGTTGACCTTGGGCCTGATCAGTTGGGCCCAGATGTTATAATTAGTGAACCCAGTCTAGCTAGTTGGCCCATGTGCTATTTAAAATAAATAACGAGCCCAACTTAGGAAGCCCACATTAATTAGTAGACGGTTAATTAACAAATATATATATATTTAACAGTTAGCCGTGCTCAATTAAAGAAGGGGATTACTATTAACGGCAAACGCAACAGGATCCAGGTAAGTTTCTAGCCCCACTTCCTTGTTATGTTTTCGGGGCTGTGTGCATACTCGATGTGATAGTTAATACACTTACCTTAACTGGTAAGTGTATGCCTTATATGGTTTATATGTTATGTATGTTTATCTTGAATGTGAATGAAAGCTTATCGGTATGTGAACGATCTTCGGATATTGCACACGCTAATAAGGGAGGTATGTTTATGATAGATGAATGTGTATGATAGATATATGTACAATATATGAGTATGTATGAATGATATGGGTATGAAATGACGGTATGTACGAAGATGAAGAAAGAGGGACCAGACCCTAATAATATCTGAGATAGAAAAGTAAATAGGGACCAGACCCTAATAATATCTGAGATAGACAAGAAAGGGACCAGACCCTAATTATATCTGAGATAGACAAAGGAAAGAGGGACCAGACCCTAATAATATCTGAGATAGAAAATGACAGTAATTTATACAATATGAAAGTAATAAAGTACAAATGTATGTATGACTTACGTAATGAAAGTAAATTGGTAAAGTAATTATTATGTATCTTCGTATGCATAATGGAAGGTAAGTGTATGTATTGTTTAATGTGTATTTAACTAGAACTCACTCAGCGTAGCTGACTTTTAGTATGCACGCAGGTGAGTAGAATGAGGCAGTTCGCTTGACGAGGACACATGGCATCGAATTGAAGACGCTGGCGTCTCAAGGGAATGATGTTTTAAAGACTATGTTTTGTTTATAAATGACTATGAATGTTTTAAAAAACAAGATTTGATGGTTATGTAAAATGTTATGATTGAAGTTTTAATATTCCGCGTAAAGTTTTAATTAACTCTGATATAAAGGACTGTGTTTATGAGTAAATCCAACACCAAATGTAGGGCACCGGTAACGGGGTCTTACAAAGAGACATCACAACGGCCGATGTCCGTTTGTGGCATTTACGTCGGCAGTATGTGACTCATGCAACAAGCAATGGCATGTAGCAGCTGATTGCTGGAAGAAATCAATGACTTGCTTCAACTGCGAGGAAACTGGACATCTCAGTTTTGAATGTCCAAAGAAAAAGAATGTTGCTAGTGGAGGTGCTGGAGGATGTGGCACCAAGAACGAACCCAAGAAGGGAAATGCTTGAGTTTTTGTACTCGACACCAAAAAGGCTACGGACATAGCAGACACCGTCACTAGTACGTTCTTAGTTAATAACGTTTATGCTAGAGTTTTATTTGATACAGGTGCAAACCAAAGTTTTATAGATTATAACTTTTGTAGTCTATTAAATGAACCTTTAACGGAATTAAATAAAACTATAAACGTTGAGACGACCAATGGTGAGATAGTTAAGATTTCCGAAACCATAGAAAATGGGAAGATATTGTTAGCAGGTTATGTTATACTCGTTCAATCATTACCCATGACATTAGCCAGTATTGACATGGTTCTAGGTATGGACTGGTTATCCGATAACAATGCCCGTATCATCTTCAATAAGAAAACCATAGAACTATAAGCTCCTGATAAACGAAAAATACAAATTGCTGGTGACAAGGATGTTGGTCAAGTTAGCATAATTCCGTGATTAAAGCTAACAAATATATAAACCAAGGTTTTTTAGCATTTATGGCCTACGTTACCGAAGAGCCAAAACCAAATGAGATAAAAGATGTACCTATAGTTGTTGAATTCTCGGACATCTTTCCCGATGAGTTACCAGGTATTCCACCTTATCGAGAAGTCGAGTTTAGAATAGACTTGATGCATGGAACTACACCGATATCCAAAGCTCCATATCGCTTAGCTCTGACAGAAATGAAAGAGTTGAAGAAACAATTGGATGAACTAATGGAAAAAAGATTCATTCATCCAAGTTCGTCGCCTTGGGAGCTCGGGTTTATTCGTCAAGAAGAAAGACAGATCCATGAGAATATGTATTGATTATAGAGCCTTGAACAAAGTAACTTTTCTATAATTGGCGACCTATTGGATCAATTGCAAGGAGCGGGTTACTTTTCTAAAATAGACTTACAGGGCATCATAAATTGAAAGTCCAAGAGGAAGACATTCCGAAGACGGTGTTTCGCACAAGGTATAGACGTTATGATTTCATTGACATGCCTTTCGGACTCACTAATTCTCCTGCTTCATTCATGGACATGATTAATAGGATTTGCAAACCCTACTTAGATAAATTTATAATCGTATTCATCGGCGATATACTCATTTATTCTAAATCAGAAGAAGATCATAAAGTGCATCTTAAGATCCTACTTGAAATACTTAAGAACGAGAAATTGTACGCTAAGTTTTCAAAGTGCGAATTCTGGCTTCATGAAGTACAATTTTTTGGTCATCTGTTTAATGCAAAAGGAATTCAAGTAGACCCTGCCAAGATTGAAGCGTTAACTAAGTGGCAAATTCCAATGCCAACCGAAGTCTGAAGTTTCTTAGGTTTGACTGGATATTAACGAAGATTCATTGAGAATTTCTCCGGAATAGCAGTTCCCTTAACTTTGTTAACTCGAAAGAGCGTCAAGTATGAATGGGGAACCAAATAACAAGAAGTGTTTGATTTACTTAAGAAAAGCTTACTTACGCACCTACACTAGCTTTTCTAGAAGGTACATAGGATTTCGTTGTATTTAGTGACGCAACCCATTTAGGTTTGGGTTGTGTACTAATGTAAAGAAAGAAAATAATAGCTTATGCTTCTCGTCAATTAAAAGTACACGAAAAGAATTATACGACTCACGATCTAGAGTTAGGTGCCATAATATTTGCTTTGAAATTATGAAGAAGCTATCTTTATGGAGTCAAACTTATTGTGTACACTGTGTGGAAGAGTTTGAAGCACATCTTTGATCAGAAAAAACTTAACATGCACCAAAGGAGATGGATGAAAACCTTAAATGATTATGATTGTGAAATCATCTATCATGAAGGTAAAGCCAATGTGGTGGCTGACAAATTAAGTCAAAAAGAACATGAGAAACCCAAGAGAGTTAGAGCTTTAAGATTAGAACTTCAGATAGATCTAATTGAACAAATCAAGAAAGCTCAAGCGCAAGCCATTGAAGAAACAGTAGCTCCGAAGAAAAGCTTAATGGCACAATCAACATGTAAGACCCCGAAATCCAGGAGTCCTACAGTTGGTAATCATTCCAAACAAATTCAAATATAAAGGTTTTACCGGTTTCATAAAATTCAAAAATTCAACACAGAGTATTCTCGCAGCGGAAAATTAACAAAACATCCAAATATTCTCCTTAAGACATAAAAATGTAAATTAAAATTTTCTTAAATAATAAAATGGTAAAGAGCATCGACTAGAACTACCTCAGGACCACGGGTAGTCTTGAGCACCTCCAAGCAGTAATCTCATCCACGTTCAACCTGAAATCATTCTAACATACACGCAAAGTCAGCTTGAGCTGAGTGAGTTCATGTTTTTATCATCAAAATTTATTAAAGACCGACCAAGGTATTTAACATACGACTTGAATAAAAATAAATAAGTAACACCAATCAATAAGTAAATGAATTTTCGTCAGTTAAGCACGTAACACGGGTCGCATCCTCTCAAGTCCAAAACACAAAGTTAAGGACCCGAATAAACTTCAACCCAAGAACAGATAAACTGTTAGGGATTTTTAATATCCATTCACCCCAAGGACAGTCTTCCTATCCCAGGACACATCCACCTTAACTCCCAACAGAGGAATTAAGGAATTTTATACTTCTCTTTGATCCGGTCACGGCTTAACAAACATATTCACGTGGTGGCCACACACACACACACATGCAAATAAAATAATCATAAATCATACAAACTTCCAAGCATAGATAGCAAATATAAAAATTGGATGCAATATCATCCAAACGCTGGATAGCAAAAAATAACTATGCAATATCATCCAAACGCTTCAAAATGGTAAAATTGTCATAAAACGTGTATGCTAGCCCAAAACGTAAAACAATTAAAAAGGGGCATCATGAAACTCATCTGATATGAATCACATAAACATCACAACTGGATCATCTAGCTAATCACTCACAATCCACAAGCCTGTCAAGTCAAAGCACACAACAATCACTAACTAGACCGCAACGACTCGTTCACTTTACCAGACGTCCTAACGAGATTGGATTAACCCATAGCCACACCCAACATTCATATTTATCTATATCAGCCCCCATGAGTCCTTGAATTACCCAAAACTCCTTTTCCAATAAATCACCACCAACGGTTCCCAAACTATGCCCATCTCACGTTAATTGTGTCGAATTCATGCGTTAACGAACCGATTAACCAACCTTCAACCAAACCAGCCCCATTTTGATAATATTTGGCATTATTACAGCCTACCCATCAATATGTAACCACCAAAGTTGATGGGGTTTGAAATCTCATCTTTTTCCTCATTAATAACAATTAAACGATTTTAGGCGCTCTTGCTAACCGATTAAGGAATCACCAACCAATCCAGCCCCTATAAACAAAAAAATAATTTTCATAATGTTAATTCACTAATATAAGACCCCTCCAACTGATCGGGTTGACCATTCCTTCAAATAATACCCGAATGACAATAATTAACGATTTCAACATTCAAGAACCCTATAAATCAGTTTTTATCAATTGACCTACCAAAACAACTCCAATGGTCAAGAAATTTTAGTATGATATACTAGACATACCTGGGGATCATTTGACACCAAAAAATCCAAATTTTGACTTCGGGAAGCATGCCAAATGATTTTAATCCGAATCTGTCCCTAGTGCAAGAAACAGATTAATTGACCATTGTAACAACATAGGTTGTACAATTATATATTATGGGAGTGTAGTACACATATTGGACGACATCTAGGATCTTGGAATTGATTTAATTTAATTAAAAACGAATGGTTTGGGGGCTGGGAAACTTGCAGCTAGAACTAGGGTTAGGGGGAGGGAAATGTTGTGTTATAAAATCAAAAATGTTACACTTTAGCCCTTGCACTTTGTAATCCGATAGGTCCCCAATCCCTCAAGCGAACCCGGGAAAATAATTTACAAATTCTACACTCGTTTCATTCGGTTTACGAGAAATTTGGGGTGTTACACGACACTTTAGTCAAAGGAGATGATGGTATATACTCAGACTTGGAAATAGGATCTGGGTACCAATAATCATAGGGCTACGTTAAAAGATAATAAATGACGCTCATAAATCGAAATACATGATGCACCCCGATAGTGATAAGATGTACCAAAATGTTAATCTTAACTACTGGTGGAATTGAATGAACAAAGACATTTCTACATGTAGCCAAATGTCTTACTTTCTTACAAGTAAAAGTCGAGCATAAAAAGCCTTCGAGTTTGATTTAACAACCCGTACTTCCCATTTGGAAATGGGAAATTATAACCATGGCCTTTGTAATAAAACTTCCAAAGACTACTCGTCAACATAATGCAATATGAGTTATCATTGATAGGTTAACCAAATCTGCTCATTTCTTACCTATCAACGAGTCTTACTCTTTGGATAGATTGACACGGATATATGTAAACAACATCGTATCATTACATGGTGTGCCATTATCTATCATATCTGATCGAGATAGTAGATTTACATCTCATTTTTGGTATAGTTTCCAACAAGCGTTAGGAACTCAACTGAACCTTAGCACTTCTTATCATCCTCAAACTGAAGAGCAGAGTGAAAGAACGGTCCAAATGCTTGAGGACATGCTACGAGCTTGTGTGATTGATTTAGGAGGAAGTTAGGAAGATCATATTCCCCTAATGGAATTTTCGTATTACAATAGTTATCACACAAGTATTCAAAGCCGTGCCGTTCAAAGCCTTGTATGGACGAAAATGTAAAACGTCGGTATGTTGGTCTGAAAATGGAAATAACCAAATGTCTGGACCCGAAATATTCCAAGAAACCACGGACAAAGTGTTGCAAAACCGCGAGCGAATTAATGTAACAACTTGGATTTTTCTAAATTAACACTCGTTAATCAAAACCCGACCCGTTTTTTATATTCCGGAATCTTTATTGAGAAACTATCGCGTTATTTGATTTAATATTATATTAATATTATTTGTTATTATAATTTATTTAATGCATTAAAATAACTTTGAAATATATGTAATTTGATTATTATTATTATCTAACCCATTTGTCCCATTAACCCGTATATCAGGGTCCATATACCTCACCCGTTACGCATACTCGGTGACCCGTTTAGTATTCTTGAACCAAAAACCTCATCTAAATAGGGAATTGATCAAGGGATATTATTACTCGTGTTAAAATCGGCCTACCGACATATGCAATTAGGAAACAACAATCTGCATGATTCGTATTTGCTATTATTAACAAACCAACCTTAATCAATTTTGGGAATATACCTATAACAATCTTTATATTCTAATTATTTTCGTTTGAATTATCCCTTACCTAGCTCCATCTGAACCCCTAAGTTGGATACGTTGTATCAGCCTTCAAGTTCTCGTTCATCACCTCCTCATCGCCGGCCCTGTTCGGCTTCGTTGACCCTCGTTAGTCATCTTCAAAGTTAACTAGTTATACCATCTTGATCGTCATTACTACCTTAACGATAACCCTAACCCAATTGAAACGAACATCAAGTCGGATTACGCGATTGGATGTTCTAGGGTTCTTAGATACTGGTTCGTCGTCTGTTTATGTCTTATAAAATATGTTTGATACTTTTATCAAAACGTTGGGTAGCTGAATTAGTTTTAGCTGAGTTTGTGTTTCATGGGGAACGGCTGTCGGCGTGGGTTCGAGCCCCCGACAACCTGTTTTTGTAGTGTTTTATTCTTTTATTGTTTTAAATTCATTAAACATTTTATTTATATGTATAATCAATTAATTTATAGTATAAGTATATAAATTAATCAGTATTTTGTTAAAAACCAACACATTAACGTACTAGTCTTTTCTGAATTTTGGTTAAAGCCATATATGTATGTGTGTGTGTGTGTGTGTGTGTGTATGCTATTGGTTAAAGGTTTTAGTATTAAATAATTATAAAGGGCTTAAATTTAATTAAAATTTAATATAGATCATATTTTATATAAATATTACAATCTATTATTTACAATATTAATTTAATAAGAAATCTTATTTGAAAATGTATATATTAAAGGTATTTTAGTTTAAAATATTCTTAAAACACTCTCTTATATAAATATAAAGTTTCATAAATATTTAATTAAGTATTTTTATATATTTTATATAATTAAAATCATATTAGTTATGATAAAACCTTAATAAATAAAAATGATATTAATATAATAAGGTCAATTATAAATTAAAGCAATAAATGTTTTCGTCAAGAACACCCGATCATCATCAACATCGAGTTCCCGATATTCTATTTAGTTTTAGACTCCTTATTCAATCATATTTATTCCGCAACTATGGTTACTGAGGATTTCTCGTTGGTAGCTTCCGAAGAGCGTAACTCTTGTTTACTACCGTTCTTACAGCATTTGTTCATCTCTTACTTAATTGCTAAAGTGAGTACCACATTCCTTTATTTTAACTCGTTTTCCATATTTTGGGGATATATGCGTAAATTACATTTCTTATATATATTTTTACTCAAAATTGCAACTATTATCTTATGTGTTAACAACATATACCTTACTTGTTTATGCGCTTACCTGCTTTATATGCTTCCGCATTCGGAGAGGTCCAACATAATCTCATAATAGTATGATCATACTCAAGTCGTTAGCCTTTGTACTTCTCGACATCTCAGTTATACTTGTACATTTAGTTAATTTGTTATTCTCATATGACTTGTTGCAATTCTTATTTGTATATATATACTATATGTACATTTAAACTGGTGTGTTGCTCGCTCAACATGTGTTGTTAACAAATGTAACGATTCCGGCAAAATCAGGTATACCCTAACCGGTATATACTATTTATGTGTTATTTAATAATGAATATGTGAATTATGATGCGTTTATACGAGTATATAAGATTCATAGTACGAATTATACTCGATTATACAGTTAATCGTATTGGAAATACGATTAACCGATTAACGGTTATTGAAGCCCGAACGATCGGGGATTGTATTATAGACGAAATATATAATATTTAGCGATGTTTACGAAGTATTCAAGCTTCGGGATAAGTGAATTAAAGCACAGAAAAGAATTTTCGATTTAATGGTACGTCGGTACGTAACGAAACCTGTAATACCAAACCAAGCAAGAGACGATCGATCAAGCCGAAAAAGATGCACAATTATTAATACTATGATGTTTTAAGTTAATAAATGTCATGGTTTAAGTTTTTAAATCGATTTTATATAAATTTCATTTTTAAGCCGAAAAACGACCGTTTTAGCCTCGTTTTAAGCCGAATTAAACGTTTAACCGAAAAACGAACTGAACCAGATTATCCAAAACATTATCCAGATTACGAGAATCCGAATGTGTGGCTTAAAATGGAGATGTGGGTCCCACCCCACCCTCCAAGTGGTCCGATCGGTATTTAGGGGTGTTACCCCATCCCATTTTTCTTTTTACAACAACTTATTCAACAATCCATTCATCCTCTCAATAATTTCATCCAAAAACCGAGCTTTTTAACAAGAAAAACCGAGGTAAAATCTTGTTATGTACGTGTTTAAGTTCGTTTCTTGAGTGTTCTTGCAAGGAAATGAGGTTTCCAAGTGAAAAAGGGTGAAAACCTGAGATGGAACCGATTCTTGCATGATCAAGTGATGTATACGGGTTATACAAGGGATCTTGGTCCAAGAAAGGAGTTAAACGAACCAAAAACGAATTTTTACGGTTAAATCGTTGTTTTTATATCATAACCGAAACCATGAAAGAAAATGGCTTGATTGTGGGTGTAACTTGCTTGGTGTGGTATTATTGTGCTTGTAGGTGATGTATCTAGTTGCTAGCAAGGGCTAGAAAGCGAGATTCTTGCGGTTTGAAGCTAGAAACTCAAGGTAGTTCGGTTTTGTGTGATGTTTGTATTTTTGGACAGATTGTGATACGTGTAGAGTTAGGTCATGAAATTTTACAGAGGTATTAGATATATGAAAATATGAGTTCTGTGAATTTTTGGTAATTTTGGGATAAAGGATGAATATTTGGTGAATTTAATGCTCGGTTTTGGCTAAAAATGGTGAAAAATGGTTAAATATCATGAATAATTCTGGAAAATTTCATATAAGCTTTTTATAACATGTATAAGCCACACACAAAATTTGAGGTCAGTTGGAGAAGTCTAAGTAGGCTTTTCGGTTAAACGAGTTCTAGGGTTTTCTAGCTCGGTTTTAGTGAAAATGGCATTTAAAAAGGGATTTTGGTTCTGGAAATATTACAGGGGACTATGGAGATGGCAGGGGTCATCCAGGAAAAATTTGGGATTTTTCTAAGATCGTTTGGTATTTACGACATATTTAGTGTTTAAATGGTGTTTAAAAATAGATAAATAAATGTTAAATATAAAAATTAATTCTGGAAATATTTTTATAAAATTCCCCACTGTCAAAAAGTGATTTGTGCAAAATTTCAAGATCCGATACTAAACGGATAACTATTTGTGCTAAAACAAACTTTTAAAGCTTAAAACGCGTAAACCGGTAAAGTTCGCATAAGCGAGCTGACTGGTGTATAAAAACCCTGAAAATGAACTATTTTCATATAATTGAGTTAAACAAGTAAAAATGAATCATCCGAAAATAATTCGGATGATTTGAGTGTTTTTAACCTGTTTAACAGTTTCCGGTACGATAATGACGGAAACGGGTCCCGCGGCCAATCGGGACGACTAAACCGAGCCCTAATTTCACAACTTTAGTTAAATTATCAATTAACAACTATTTTCGGGTCGTGTGTGACCAAACTCATTTTTGAAACATAAAAATGGATAACCGTGCTAGGCACGCAAAACGGGAAAAATGACTAATAGTAAATATGACTAGTGAACTCTAAACGATATCACAATCTGAGTCTGGTGAAGTGTTTCTGGGTTAACTTTGCCCCCAGAACGGGTACAGTACTGGGTTAACTGTGTCCCCAGATGTACCGGTTAACACGGTTAAAGTTATGTTAATAGTGATTGTGTAGTAACAAACTTAGGGATCGTATTACAGATTTGGACTAGTAGCTGGAGTATTGTATTACTAATTTGCCTACGATAAGGTGAGTTTCACGAGCCCCTTTTTCTGAACTGTTTTCAAACATTTTCCCGGGGCGGAAGCATGTTACTAATAAAATGTTTAAGTACATACTGAACGCATGGATTTGCGTGTATTTATAAATATTTGATTGTACGGGAATCGTATAGAATGGGTACATTACTGGGTTAACAGTGTCCCCAGATGTCCCTGGAAGTGATTCTGGGTTAACATTGCCCCCGGAATGGGTACAGTACTGGGTTAACAGTGTCCCCAGATGTCTCTAGAAGTGTTTCTGGGTTAACATTGCCCCCGGAATGGGTACAGTACTGGGTTAACAGTGTCCCCAAATGTCTCTAATATATGATTATCATAATGATTTATCACTGTTTATTTAAATTAGTGAAACTCACCAACTATTCGTAGTTGACCCGTTTTCTTTACATGCTTTCTAGGTACTCCCAAATTAGAGTAAGTGCTACATGCTTGATGATGCGTGCTATTTGTGGAAGTTTAGTGATCATTTTGTATTAAATATGATAATGTAATGTTGGTAAAACTTATGTGCTATCGCCTAGACGGGAACTAAACTCGGAACAATGTAATATGATGTAAATTAATGTAGTGGTGTTTTCTTTATAAGCAATGTTGTTGATATCAGATGTGTCTGTTGCATCCCGTTTACGTTTCCGCTGCGGTTACGGGGTGTTACAACAAAATTCTATTTTATACGCATATGCAGGTTATCCTAGGAATTTAATGCAGGTTGGTGAAGACTTAGTGAAAAATTTAAGTTAGAAAAAAATTAATCAAGATCATTTGTGATATAAGTTGTATTGTTATATGTTGTGGATTATGTATTTGTTGTATTTGATTTCTTTGAAAACTTAATTTAGTTAATAAATATTGTCATTTAAATATTGTATGATGGTAACTTGAGAGTTGTGACAATCAGGTCGAGCCCCAATATTTCCGTCGTAGGTTGGGGTGTGACACTTAAGACGTCAAGAGATTGACAAAAGAGTTATGTTGATGTCCGTCACAAACCATTGGAATTTCAAGTAGACGATAAGGTGTTATTGAAAGTACCACCTTGGAAAGGTATTGTCTGATTCGGAAAGAAAGAAAAATTAAGTACACATTTTGTTGGACCATTCGAAGTGCTAGAACGAATCGGCACTATAGCCTATCGCTTAGATTTGCTAGAATAGATGAAATGAATACATGATGTATTTCATGTACCTAATTACGTAAATGTCTGGCTAACGAAACTTAGACTATGCCTTTAAATGAGGTCGAAATCAACGAAATCTAAAATTTGTAGAACAACCTCTATAAATTGAAGATTTCAAAGGTAAGAAACTTAAAAGGCGAAAGTTAAGGTTGGTCAAAATAAGATGGAATTCCCCAAGAGGACCGGAATTTAGTTGGGAATTAGAATCTGAGATGAGAAGGAAATATCCGCACCTATTGTAACGAATCTCGAGGACGAGATTCATTCCAAGGTGGGGAGGATGTAACATCTCGGAAACTACCATATTTATTTTGAGTTGAAAATGTCAACTTTGAAAGTCGAAGGACCCAAAAATATTTTTATAATATGGCAAATAAATAATAATATGGCATTCCATGTTAAGGAAATGGGAAAATGTGAATCCATTGTACATGGAAACAAGGAAGAAAATGAAAGTTTTTCACATGGGTATAAATGGAAAAGATAAATCCATCCCACATGGAAAGTAAGAATAATTTGGAAACACTTTATAAGGAGATGAGTTTCCATAGTAATATTCTTAAATGCCAAACATGCACCCAGTGGTTCTATCAAAGGGTGTAAAGCACCCGACGGGCTCGGGCACGGGTGATGGGCGCAATGTGGCGCTCTAATGGCACACTTTGCACTTCGCTCGCATCGCCACTTGAGTTCAATCTCAAAATACGTGCCCCGGCCCGACGTTCCGACGTTCATTTCCCGAAGTACGTGTAAGGTGTAGAAGTTCTGTTCGTTTGTTTCATTGACTACCCGCCGACAAGTAGAAGTTTTTCCCGCGTCAAGCCTAGGCATTTCATATAAACTAGCCATACTAGATAGGGGTTTTGCCCGATTATTCTATTATACGTGGCTTAGACCCTAGTCGAGTGTATAGTCAATACCTTGATCAACTAATAACTGAACTATAGTTTTGATAAGACAAGGGTATGGATATAAAGATTTTATGATGTTTCTTAAGAAAGAAAAAACTTAGTATATATGTTTCTTAATAAAGAAGAAACATAGTCTTTAAATGATGAAATCTTTTGGACTAAAGTTCCAAATACTTTACAAAAAGAAATGATTATCAAGGTAACGATTATGCATATAGTATAAATGTTTAAAGCTAGATCATTGATCTAGTACTTATAAAATGTTATTCTCATACTATATGTCCGAGGTAACAAGAATCATATATCAGTGAATTTCATTGTTCATAACAAAGGTGAATACGTCTAAACTCTTTACAACTGTATAAATCGTGTCTTACAGATGATTACATGGGATTATGTATCCCTAAAATGGTATAAACAGAGGTAATCGCTAGCCCTCAGGATATCGTATACGTTTTTTCGGATCCTTACATATGTGGTTAGACGGTGGGCACACCGCACCACACCTGATTATGCCTCCGCCACGTTGGGCCGAACCTACGATATTAGAGTGGGGATAATCTTGTGTATATAGGTATTGGCTAGGATCACGAACGCTGAGGTTTTTGCTGAGCGAGTTCGAGTTAAGCTAGAGTTTGTAATAGTTATTCAGATTTCAGACTTGATTGTTTCCTAAGCCACATTGGGTCGAGGCCTACGATGTCTCGAGGGGATAATTAAGTATTAAAATATTGTGTGTTAACGTATTCACTAGCATGCGTTGCTGACGTGTATTATAAACTATTTTACATGTAATTTTGAATAGGTGTTTGGTGATGGAGGATAACCATTAGACGATCTGATGGCTCAGATAAAGTTTTAATATTAAAATAGTTTAAATTATGTCTTTCGTGTTTCAAACACTTTCGTACCAACTATCAGGTGTTTAATTCCCGACTTTTGAATTATATTAATATTTTAATTAAGACTTTCGCTTCACAACCTTTGTAACACCCCGGCTAAAGCGGAAACGCCTGAGTGTGACGTACATATTGCCCAAAACACATGTGACACTATTAAGTGACAATATTATCATTAATTAATTTATACATCAAGTACACAAGTTTGTAAAAGGAAATACAAGGAAAAATACAAGAACAATTAACAGCTTGTCCATTTATTAATATAACCTAAGTACTAATGTCTTTGTCACGACAACATCTTCTAAATAAGGTACATGTAGCATATATATAAAATAAAGGTCAACTAAATGAATAGTTGGTGAGTTCACACAAGTTTTGTTATACGTACATAAAAATCATACAATTCCATGAACAAGTGTAAATGAGCAAGTAAGGTCCTTTCCAACTGGGATTGTGCACCAGCGTACTCAGATAAGCGCAAGTAAGGTCCTTTCTAGTTGGGATTGTGCACCAACGTACTCGGATAATGAGGCCCTTTTCCACTCATAACAATAAATGTATTGAGTGCAAAAGGGGGCGTATGATCATACTATCTTAAAGTAATCCATGAGCAAGTAATTTGTAGCAAGTAACAAGTAAACACACAAGTCCATGTAGCGAATTGTAGTTTGTAAATAATGAATAAACGAAATTGTAATTTGGATAGGATATATATGCTACCCCCAAAAGTAGTAAAAGAGTAAAGAGGGGGTGTGAGAAACTCACATTTGATATTGGAGACGACTTGAAATAATAACCGAAAGCGAGTTAACAAACGAAGCAATCGAATCTCACGAAACTATAAATAATAACGAAGATACAAAAATCAAAGACTAGCTACCGGAATTATAAAGTTAATTAACTTATGGTAAATGGGGACTTGGGGATTTTTAATGAGTTTAACAAAAATGAATAAAGTTTATATAAATCATTTGGTGTTTATTAGTTGAAGAATGATTTGTAGACAAATTATTATAACTTATTAATATAAGATTAAATAATAATATTAATAACAATTTATGATTAAACATTTGTTTCCAAGTAACATAATTAATTAATTAACTTAAATGTTTTGCATGAATTCTCTTAAAGAAAATTAGAAATAGTAGTTATGTTGAAATAAAATAAATAATAATTAATTTACTCAATTATTAATTCAAAGATATGAAGTATGTTATATCTATTGTAAAATATTTTAAATAAAAGAAATTTTTATAAATAATCTTATTTAAAAGAAAGTTTATAAGTTATGATGATCAACGAATCATAAGATTTAGATAAATATATATTCATGTTTGTTCTTGCAAAATAACTAGGCTTGATCCAAGATTTAGAAAAATCAAAGTGTTCATCTTGGATATCCATGATCATAATGATTCTTAAAACCAAGATATAATATTTTTATGATAAAAGTAACATGATCATGAAGAACAACTTATGAACAAGTATGAACATTTAAGATAAAATCAAAACAAAAGCTATAAAATGCTTGAAATGGTAACAACTTACTTGTTAGTGCTCTTAAACTTAAGAAAAGAATGGATTGAGGTGTGAAAATAATAAAGGATTTGTCCTCCTTTTATTGTGAAAATATAGAGTTGTTATGTCTTATGGAATTAAAGAAATTAATTCATGTTTAATATAATTAAAACACAAATTAAAAATAGTTTAATGGAGCATTCAAAAGGTTTAACTATTTTAATAAACTTTGTGTAATTAAAAAATATATTAGTTTTTTTTTATTAGTTAAGTAACATAATATGAAAAGATGATGATAATGATAAAATTAATAATTATTATTATTATTATTATTAATAAAAGTAGTAGTTGTAGTTAAATAATAATTCTAGTAAATTGCATTGGACATGTACATAAATATTTGATCTTGATTATGAATGTTTTAAATGATTATGTAATACTACAATGGTGGCGAATTGTATGATTGCATAGAAATGATCACATAAAATACATTAACGAAAATTGAGATTAATTAATAATATAAAAATATATAAATTTAAATAGAAACAAAACCGAAAATTTAAAATGGGTCAGGTTTTCGGATTTGAAAAGTAACGAATGTTACAACCTTAAACTCTGATATGTTTACAAAACATGTATCAACTATTGGTCATACACCTAGGCACTAAGTTAGGGTGTGACATTAGATCTCTTCTGAATCCAATTAACGAAACTAGTATTATGTCATCCGTCGTTTTAAAAGGGAAACGGGGCTAACTCCTAAAGGGAAGCGAGTTCAAAGGACCCAAAATAAATCAAATGGTAGTATAAATTAGCACCGACGTCTTTAACATGTTAGTTTCCCTCAACTCTAAATATTCCTTTTGCAAATTGTAGAGTTTTGACCTTCTAATGGAGGGAATGAGACCACATCAAATTTGAAACTAACCCCAAGTCGCCTTTGAGATACTGATTGACTTCCTCCAAACAAAACATCTGACCATGAGAGCACCCCGTCCTCACATAAATGTGCAACTTTGATTTCCAAAACAAAATAAGTCATGTATCTCTTAGGTCATGGGATATACTCTAATCCCAAAATAAGTTAAAATGACATGACACTTTAAAAATAAATGAAACCACTCCCCACTTGTGTTAAATTTGTTAAAAAGGGGACATGGATTATACTTTTAACGGGTTAAAAGGTAAAACATATATATATATATATATATATATATATTAAATTAACAATTAATAAGATTGAGATGAAGTTAAAAGGATTAAACCACTTTAAGCGAGATGGAGTGAAATAGAGAAAAATAAGTTATGTTATACTTATGTGAAGTTAATATGAATTATAGTATACCCATTGGCGGATGGAAGCATACTTGGGGGGGGGGGGGGTATAGACCCCCACTCAACCAACTCCAACAAGCTTAAAATGTTAATTAATTCATAAGTGCCTCCAAATAAATTCAAACAAGCCCCTTCGAAAACCACAGAACATAAACTTTAATTCATTTTAAGCTATCTATTTACAAATGATTGGAAGCAAAATGGTTTTTTTAATTGACATTTTCTTCCATTCATTGATTGCCTCTGTTGATTTTCTTTAATATAATTGATTTGTTTTTGTTTTTTCTGATTTTAGCATTACAGGTTCTCCATTGTTTTAGGTTGTTTGTTATATATATATATATATATATATATATATGGGTGGGTGTTTTAGATGCATTATTTTATCGTTTTAGATTTCTATTAATTAAATATAGTTAATCGAATAAATTATTATTTTTGCTCATTTTGACCGGCCCGTTTTTACCCTTTTGATTAGTCGATTATTTACTCATTTTATGTTGTCTCTGTTTTGCCCCCCAATGACGGAAAGTTCTGGATCCGTCACTGAGTATACCCCATGATCTTAATACCAAAAAAAAATGAACTCGCGTTTCATGTTTCCATTTCTAAATTGAAGTCGTAAGAAAGTTGAACTGTCTAATATGTGTGCTCAACACATTCCATGGTTTTTCCATAGTAAAACACTCCTTTCAACCTTATAAATTTCACATGCTTAAAGAAAAACGCATAAACAAAAAAGGCTAACGAAATTATCCACTATCAAAACTGTTCACATGGCAACCTCTAGTACTCAAAGTTGATTTAAGAGACGCTCCAACTTAACCTCGGTATCATCACGTAAGTAAGTCGTAGTACATTACGACGCAATTTTTAAATATGTGGAGAAAGCTAGAAAATAATTAGTTTTCGGATTTTATAATTTTAAACGGTGTTAAATTAACTACCGATGATTGGCCAGCTCCAAATAGTAAATCAAATTAAATTAATTACTGAAGATTGGCCAGCTCCAAATAGTAAATCAAATTCGTACCTTTGTGTAACCACACATTATGTTATCCTAACATGCTTCAAATGTCAGAGCTAATGATTGTGTTGGATTATTTGGAATTCTTTTGTTAATGTGTATGTACACACATGTTTAAAACATTAAAATGTCACTCGATCTGTGATAATACTTTTTTCCATACGTCATTAACTTGGTTTTACAAGACGGGCTCAAGGTTTCTGAAGAAACACTAACCGGACCCCGGGCAGATTACGGGTAACCTGGGGGTTAGATAGATGTTTCCCACGAAGGGTTAGACCCAGAGAAGATGGTTCTTCTGATAACCTGCAAAACAGACACCGTGAGCTTGTCACTGAGAAGGGGGGGGTTCCTCCTTGTGACCACCCTCCGGCGTGAGAATCAGACTAGATTGCTCTTTAAATATAAATGTATATTAAGAGATTGCTAGAGCAGATATCAGGTATAATATGATGATAATATGATAAGATATGATAAGATATGATAAGATATGTTAAGATGGTCATACCATTTGTGGTATTTATAGCCGAAGGTAGGTTTCCAAGGAGGTGTGGCCGGCTGCAATAGTATTCCTGTTCAACCAACAGTAGCCTACGCACGTGCCCTGCTGGTAGTTGGTGGGTAGGCAGCGGCTGATAGTGACCAGGCCTGCTGTATACTATTCCTTTTCCACCAACTGCCGGCTACGCACGTGGTATGACATGAGTTGGTGAGTAGGCAGCGGCTAATAGTGACATACAGTGTAGGAGCATGCTGCTCGCCATACTGTTGTCAATAAGCTGTCGTATCTTTAGTCAGATCTTTTTCCCATACCTCGTCAGGTACAGTACAGAAGATCTTCCCGTATCGTACGGACTGGATTATTTGGGCGGGAGTATTCCCCCTCCCGGCACTGTGCGGGATTGTTCCCGGCTTTGCTCATTCCTTCAGGTGACACTGAATGATCGAGAGCTAAGTGCCTTGTGCGTGTAGCCTTGCTGCGCGGGTGGCCTTCCCTGATGGCTTGTATCCGAGGCTGCGGGGACAGGCGGAGTCCTTCACCATTGGGAGGCATTTCCTGCGGGAACAGCTTGCGTACTGCGCGTAAGGACGTCACGTCTCTGAGCATGGTTGGTCCTGCGGATCCAGTTGGTTTCTGCGCAGACGTCCCTGTTCAAGGTGAGTCTTGCGGGTCCAACTGGGCTCTGCTGGGACCTACCTCTTCAGTTTCTTAAATAAATTAACTGATTGTTATAGAAATATGTTAGCACGGTTTTTAGAAGTAGTTAACAAAGATATACAAGACATATCAAATTGTGTCGAGATACGGATTTCATCTTTTTAGGTATGAGTTGGGACGTACCTACTGGGTGGAATTTGACGCTGAAAATGTTTAATAGTGCACTGAGATAATGATTAACTTTAGAGATGTTCTATGATGGACTTGCCGCTAAGGGAGAGATGCTTGAAATTTTTACAAAAGCAACTACTTTAAAATACGAAGTTAATTTGTTAATTCACAAGTCCTTTGGTGCTTCACCAATTATGGTTAATTCATGTCACATTAAACAATTTTGAATTTGAAACTCAAATTTACAAGGAAATTTACAAGGACATGACAGTTCCAATGAAACTAAAATTAATAAAAATATTTTAAAGAGTTGCCAACTATTATAAGTTGTGACAACATATTTAACCCGTGCTAAAATGTTCCCGGGGTTGAAACTATAACCGAAATAAGAAACTAGTAAAAAGAGAGTGAGATTGAGCTCCTCAAATAGAAACCATAACCTAAATTTATTTGATAAAATAAGAAACGAAACTAGTAAAACAAAACTCATGGTAGCACCCCAAACAGCACATCTGCCTAATGGAACAAATATTTTTATCAAGTTTCTAGCTCGAAAATTTTGATAACTTGATAATGTGCCTTCGTGGAAACAAAGGGAATCCTATTTTGTTGTGTTTGCCGCAATGGCCGATGATCTACTAACCATTGAAGCTTCTATGGTTGCTTTGGAATTTATTTTTTTCTCAAGTGGCATGGTTTTATCTATGCGAAGAACGAGGCTCACTACGGTGTCGGTGGAATTAAGCATTTGCTTAAAGGACCACTTGGATGCAATGGAACGTATAAATCATGTCGTAAGGCTAGAAGGCGAACTCCTAGTTGAAGAAGAATTGCACGAGGAGAAAACGTAACACGAGGAAAAGCGTACCACTATCTGACGAAAAACAAATGTATGATGAATCTGGACATCAAGTGGGAAGACGAAAAACATAGAAACTGAAGAATAAACATTATACAAAGAAGACAACGCACGACGATTATATATATACACACATATATAAAATAAAATGTTTTTGGGGTTTTCTATTTTAACTTTTGAACAAATTATGTCATTATGCTATGATGCATATAAAACTTCAAAATAAATTAAAAAGAGGTATTTTTAATTATTTTTTGTGTTTATAAGAGTTTTTTTATGTTTCTATGAGAAATAAAAGTTTATGTTTACACAGATTCCGATTTTAGCCTATAACTGGTTTCATAAGTGAGTGTTTTTGACTAACTAAAACCGATTATTACCAGTTATTACTTAATAACCAAGCCAGTTATTGATGAAATTGATTTGGTCGCATTTATCAATGACCAGTCTGATTAATAGACGGTATAAAAAACCGGTTAAGCGGTTCATGGCTTCATGAACCACTACGTTTTATCATTGTCATTTAATGACTAACTACATATTACTTATTACTCATTGTTATCTTTTTAAAATGTTTGTAGTTCAACTTTAGTGTCATTCTTATCTTTATCAGTCGTTATCATCCATTTAATTACTTTTTCTAAAACGTGTTGTTGATAAATAAACGGTAAAAGATTTAAAAGTCGTAACTCACGTGAGGGTCTGGGTTAGATGACTCGTATATGCAATGTAGATCACGTGCAAGGGATCCAATGACCTTGGTGGTGCTGACTCTATTCATTCAATCCGATATTAAACCATCTTAATTTCTTGGGCTGACCAAAATTTCTTGAGTTTTTTACCAAAATAGGTTGGGTGGAAAAAATATTTACTAAAATAGGTGATTTGAAAACTTTTTAACAAAATAGGTTTTTTTTTCTCTTTCTTCTTGTAAAATTGTCTTTTTTCACTTCTAATATTAATGGATAAGAATAATTTCTATTATATTGTTTGATTTAAGTACTATATAGAAAAATATATATTAAAAAGTAATAAAATTCACTATTTTGTGTAAATGTAAGCTAAGGTACGAGTTTCATATGATCATATTTTATTATTATTATTATTATTGTTATCGTTATTGTTATTGTTATTGTTATTATTATTGTTTATCACTGTATACTCCATGTATGTCTTTTTAAAATATATATTAGGGATGCTTAAAATTTGATTTAAAGATATTATCAAAACAAAACACAATAAATTAAAAGAACTAAATGAAGAAAAAACACTAAAAATCAGAACAACGATCTTTAAAGTTTTCTTTGTTTTTTTTTTAATCTTAGTTCTTAGTTGCATCCTTATATTTTAATACCGCGAAGATGACTTACGTTTGTTAATTTAAAAAAAAGCATTGAATAGGAAGTTGTGTTAATTTATTTCTCGACATTCCAGTATAATTTTTATAGGAAACCGGATCGTATTTAAGCAAGGTATTGAGTATTACTTCTGGTATCGTGAGCTATATGAGTGTTGGCAGTGTACCGATACCATGGCAAACCGAGCACATTCCAACTGAACAACATTGGTACTTGTATCGGTGGAACCGGTATCAAATTCGATTTTATAGATTTCACAAGCATTTTTTTTTTGCTTTGGCATTACAATATAAATTTTGTTGCGACGAAATTGTATTAAAGATAAGTATTTTTTATAATAATATAAAACCTTTTCTTTAATCGTTTGGTTAATTAAAATAGCTTGAATAAAACCATAAAAACGTATTGCAAAAATAAAAACAATAAAGATAAAAAAACTAAAATATAATAATAAAAAACCTTTTCTTTAATCGTTTGGTTAATTAAATAAAAATAAATTTATAATATACAATTTTCATAAAAATATTTGATAGTATTATTAAACCAGGTGAAAAACATAATTGTGAGTTTCGTTACTTTTAGTATATACATTTTGTATATCTTATTTACAAATATAAAAAATTATAATAGAAATTGTACTTATTTATTAAGATGGTGTGTAAGCGGGAGAAATTAACCTATTTTTGTAAATAGTTTTAAAATCACCCATTTAAGTAAATACTTTTTCCATCCAACCCATTTTGGTAAAAAAACTCAAATTTCTTCCCTTTTCCATGTTCTTCAAGAATTTAACTTGTTTTTATGTTTGACTCATCCTATTACCATTATAAAATATACCATGGTTGAGATCGGTACAACATATGTATCCGTACTCGTATACGATTGTATCTGTATCGAGAATCAATAAAAGTGAGAATCGATACACAGCCTCAACCCATAGGGTGGGCAGAGAGGGCAACAACCCAAGGCACACCCTCTTTTAGGGCCCATAAATATTTTTATTCATTTATTATATCTATAATATATATAAACGAAAACATAAAAATCCTACGTGTCGCGATGTGGTCACTCCCCCTTTTTTTAGAGTCATCAGATTTGCTTGATTTTTAAATGGAGGCTTCTCATGCATTTGACCCGAATTCACAGGTATGGGTCTTACCAAACCCAGATATTCCTTAAACGGGTTATAACATCTCATTAAATAAAAAATTATTCTCACCACATTATTGATGTGAAAATCCTATAAAATAAGATATACTAAAAATTATTATATGATTTTTTTAAAAAAATATTATTTATAATTAATAAACAATTTTATAGTAAAAAAAATAAGCGGGTCTTGTGTCTTATTAAACTCAGATAAATTTTAAACCGGGTTATGACATCTTAGTTATTTATGAAATCTTTTACTAATCAAACTCTAAATATATTATAAATATCATTACAATAAATAAAATTAACCCAAAAAAAATATATAAATATTAAAACGAGTAATGTAAAACAGCCCCCGTAATACGGGGGATAAAAACTAGTAATATATAAATAAACAATTCCATGTTAGAAGATGTAGATTGGTGTAGCTGGTAAGTTCCCTTTCCTATAAACAGGTTGGTCATGTTCGATTCTTGCTGACAGCTTTATTTTTTTTTTTAATTTGTTGCTCAACAGGTTGTATCTAATAGTTTTTTCTTTTTTAATTTTATTTGTTGTTCAACAGGAAGCATAAGCCACTAAAATTAGGTTTCAATCTTATTTGATTTTATTCTTGATTGCTAGTTTACTAGTATGCCCATGTGTCTTATGTTTCTTTATTTTTTATATTTTAAGAACAAAATAACTTTTGATTTAAAATTAAAAATGTTAAAAGAGACTCATGTTTAAGTATTTAAATTTGACCATTGTTACAATAACTTTGTTAATTATTATCATAATTATCATTGTAATATTGAACTTTTATATACAAGTTATTGATTTATTTTAATTTTCGAGGCCCATTTTTTCATTTTCCCCGAGCCCTCGAATTTTTGAGGATTCTCAGAGACAACCCTGTCGATACACATATCAAATTCATTGTGCAGTACATGTACGGGCATTGATATCCATGTGTATTTCGGCACGGTACCTGTTTATGTGCCACTTTGCTTCTTCTTTTTTCCTTCCAAATTTCCAACGATCTTGGTAACAATACAAATACCAAATAAGCTTAATTGATCAGGGTACGGGTTGTAACGGGTTCCAAATTGTCAAAACTAATACGGGTACCGATATTATAATACCACACCAAAGCAAAACCAAAATAAACCCATTAAACCATAAGACCGAAGTAAACCATAATATCAAATCCAAACAAAATGTAACATAGCATACAATATGTCCAAAAACCGTATCATAATAAACCAAAGAAAGTTAAACTCGTATAATAATCGCTAATCACCTTTGTGAATCGTTTTACATTCAATGATGATACGATTCGGGGATTTATTTGAGATACATTAAATATGGAGAATCCTAATAAACACCTCTACATATTTCAAACGGTTAAAAAATACCAAACCTACCTGCACCCACTTGTATCCGTATCGAAAATCAGTAAAAATGAGTACCGATACCCATACCAAATAAGCTAAATCGATACAACCAAGAGTATGGGCATGGGTATAGTATGAATACAGTTACGGGTATTCATGACAAAAATCTCATCCCTAAGATATACCATTTTCTAAAACATTTATGAGACTTCATTTAGGCTTTACTTTACGAAAAGTTAATGAACAAACTAAAAAATTATACAAAACATGTGAATCAAATACTATAATTATATATACAAATAGTACAATTATGTAAAGTAGTTTTGTATGCAGTGTTTTGCATGTAGTGTAATTACACCGCGTACTTGTATATATAATTAAACAATTTGATTCGAACGTTTAATATACTAATTTAATTTGTATTTGATCTAAATCCTTATTTACTACCATATATATACATCAAATAAAGAACTCATTAGAAAAGGTTGATGATTAGTTGGATGAACACTCTTCCTCTACGTTATCTCTTCCATATTACAACTTACAACCTTACTCGTTCATTATTTAAGTGTCATTATATCACTATTATAGTTAACTAGATTTACGTAGGACCAAAGAAAAACCAAAATAAATGTTGATGCAAGTTAGAAGATGTGAAATACATACTTGTTTAAGACTATTCCAATTTCCAACATCGAAGAACCCAAGATTCAAGGGGTAATACCCCTAGTGGGTTTAGTAGGAGCTCCCCTCATGGTATTTAAGGGTCTAACCCGGTGGTGGTGGCCTCGTTACTCGATTAGTTACTGGCAACAAACAAGAAGCAAAAATTCGATTAAAGTAGTTCAAAGCCTATCTTAGAGAGTTGCATAGAAATTTATTTATCAATAGAAAGTGATTAATTATTTAATAACTGACTTATCAGCAGTAACAATGGTCAAAAATATGTATGCTATTAACGTTTTGTATATTATTGGTGATAGAAACAATTAATTATTTGAAACTTCTAAGTTAGCTAGTGCTGACAGAAAGGAAAGCTAATAAGCAATTCATCTATGATTCATAGTAACTTGGAAGTGTTACTACTAATATAGGTTAACATAGGAGAATCGCCAATGAAGAAGTTTGTAGTAACCAACAATCAGAATTAACCACCAACGAACATACTATTTCTTGAAAGATCATGTCGTGTCAACTGAACGTAATAACAATTCTCGGCCGATAAAACTTTTTTTTGTCTATTTTGGGTACATCTTTATGAGTAGAAATACACATTCTTCTTATTGTTTTGTTTCTAAATTATTTGAACAAATTTTTAAAGTTCAATTGAAATACTTTAATTTGAAAGTGATCATACACGATTTAGATAGACTATCCACGTACATTCCAAACTACAAAGCCTAGATTACTTAAACATGATCAATTCTATAGGATCATACTTAATGTATTCTTGTAGACCAAGCCCATATGTGTTAGTTGATAAACAACTATGCACATGTAATCAAGTGTGATAAATCAAGCCTTACTTGTCTTGGTAGAGGAATTTGTTGATGATAGTATTCAACATTTTCATCATGGCTTCATTTTATGTCTTTGGGATACATTTGGCTTGTTACGTGCTATTATCGTATGCATGAAATGGATCTTTAATTTGAGGTGTTTGCTCTATCTTGGAGCTTTAGGTAAATTTGTACTATATATTCCCCCAGTCCCACGCTCTATAAAAAGAAAAAAAAAGTTTAATAATATTATGCCAAATGTATTGTAGTTAAATGGGAAAATTCCAAATTAAAATAGTATATTTGACCAACAGTTTTCAAATATGGCCATCGTTTAAAAAAAATTCCCAAAATGATCATAATATTCAATCGGATCCGACGTAAACAATAACTTATTCGGAGGATTAGATGGGCCTCTAAAATCTTGCCATGTGTCCTGATGTCTGGTCTTCTGACAAAAAACGAAGCTTTTTCATCGTCCGAAGTAATTTTTTTCATCGTCTGGTGCAATTTTTTTCGTCATCCGACATAATTTTTCATCTTCTGCATATGAAACCCTAAACCTTTATAACCAACCTCCATCTCCATCTTTCTTATATATCTACATAATCACCAAAATCCATAGGATAAATCGCTTAGCTTTTTTAGGAGAACACAACCGTAGTGTTTGTTTTCCACAAGTCACATTTGTTGTTCAGAAATCCGCGCAAGAAAGTGACGAGCCGTTGAGTTTAATATAGAGAAATTCAGTGGAAGATTAATCCGTCGGATCCGATTGTAACGGGATTTAAACCGTCGGATTGGACAATTTTGTTTTATGTCGGTTCATCACTTTTACCTCGGATGATTTTTTTGTGTCGGATCCACTGGGACATTTTTATACGTGACGAGTTCTGATAGGCTATATTAATCCGTCGGAGCAGTTCTTATTTTCGTGAGATCCGACGGAATGATATGTGGCCATTTTAGGGTTTTTTGTTAAAAAAACAAACATGACTATATTTAGAATGAATTCATTATGGTTATTTTGGAAAATTTCCCAAGTTAAATTGATAAATTTC
Organism: Bidens hawaiensis; assembly: GCF_021521415.1. NCBI lineage: Eukaryota > Viridiplantae > Streptophyta > Magnoliopsida > Asterales > Asteraceae > Bidens > Bidens hawaiensis. Next base: position 172,418 of record NW_027493571.1, on the reverse strand, counting down.
ATAGAATAACGTTTTGGTTCATTTTGAAGAGTAAGTTTAAAATACAAAGTACAACAACTGGTGAGAAAGAATCTAATTTATTAATCTTAAATTTGAATGGCGGAGGTTAATTTAAGAATAAAAATTGATGATAAGGGCATGAAGATAATAACCCACTTATGATTACTTTCTCTCTTCACATGCAAGACACGTGTCATTTCCCCAATCATTTTAAAATGTCTATAACTTTGTTAGAAATTTTTTTTACCATAATAGCAAGCGTTTTTTTATTTTTAATATAAGATCATATTGTTATATAAAAATAAATATTTAAAAAAATATTAGTGGGTTTTTTTATATTGTTTTATTTGGTTGTCTATCGTATCTTTTAATTGAGTTTTTTTATGCATTGTGTTATAGATTTTGGTCATTGTGTTTTACAATTGTTACTCATATTAAAGATAGAATTAAAATAAAGCTTACATTATTGTGTTTTTTTGTTCGTCATTGTGTATTTGTTCTCAACATTTGTCTTTCTACTTATCATTATGTTTTAGTCATTGTGTTCAACATTTACTTAATTTGAGAAAAATAGTATTATGTTCATTGAGTATTACGTTCAAGTCATTGTGTAATATGTAGTTTTCATTGTGTTATACGTTTCAGGTTATTGTGCTATATGTATTTACCATTGTGTCTTACGTTTTATGCCATTGTGTTAAATGTATTCATTATTGTGTTTTACGTTTCAGGTTATTGTGTAATACGTATTCATCATTGTGTTTTATGTATTAGATAATTTGTTAGTATTTTTCATTATATATACATATTATTATTACACAATTATTACACAACGATGTTATCAGTATTTAAAAAAACAAACACAATGATGAGTTGAAAGACACAATGGCGAAAAAACACAATGACAAATAGAAATATACAATGACGAAAAAATGCATAGTAGTAAGCACAAAGACACAATAACGTAAACTTTTTTTTATATTTTTATATAACAAAATCATACTCATATTACAGATAATAACGCTCGTTATTATGGTGAACTTTTTTTAAAAAAAATATATCATATGAAAAAGTTATAAACGTTTCTAAATGATGGGAAATTAATATGTGACTTGCATATGGAGAGAGGAAAATGTGTATTAAATACTTTTATATTTTTTTCGCTTGACACATGTCAGTTAATTATAGCTTCTCACACTTTTCATTTTTGTTGGCATTTGTAGAGTAACTCAACCCTCATTTTGAAATCATTAATTATACCTGTTTTGAGTGTCATGTCATTTTTTTTGTTCCGTTAACGTTTTTCTTTTTTCTTTTTTATTATTGTTGTCAAATGTGTGACATTTTAGTTTAACGGGTTGACTTGTCAACTAATATAAATTGTAAAAAACATTAAACAAGTCATAAGTGAGCGTTTGGTTTCGTTTATTACGAGGCATCACCCCGTTGGTCAGGGGGTGTCCGAGGGGCGCTACCCTGTTGTAGCATGGTTCAAGAGACTGTAGCCCATGGCAGGGTCCATGGGGCAACCCCTGTAGATAAGGTCGATTTTCTAAGATTTTATGTTTTTTTATCCTAAGTCAAAATAAAGAGAATTTTAATTATTATTTGGTAATTGCCAAAGGCGATTACAAAACCCCAAACTGATATCCCATTCTTTTAGGTCGTATGCTTATTCTCTATTTCACAAAAATTCACATACAAAGTTTATTGTCCCTTGAGTGTTGTTCGATTGAGATATTTGGAAAACAACTATATAATTTCAATCTAAAAGTACAAACGACTCTCATAAAATCTAAGTTATTATTCCAGAAATTCTCTAATAAAATGTGTCTCTAAATAGTTAGATATATATGTATGCATTTGATCTATTTTGTGAATTATAACCTTTAGTTTCATCTTGTTTTTTTAGAACGGAAACAATAATGTAAAAGGATAAGACTAGCAAGATGCTTCCCACTTAATATTTTGTAGTTTAATTAATTTTGGTAGTCAAAGGTTTTTGATAAGTTATATTTAATAAAAATCAAAGAATGTTTTGTGAGAGCACCCACCACGCCAGTGTCTAGCGTCGTGGGTGTGGTTTGTGATGTGACAGATGAACGGACGAGGGAAGGGAGGTAGCGTTGTGTAGCAAAGTTTATGGGGGAGGACTTGGGAACGGACTCTACGTGGGTACCCCCACTCACACACATACATACATACATATGGAAAATCATTTATTTTTTTGAAAATTTTCCAAAACAAATGCTATGAATTAACCATGTATATATCCAGCGTCATGTAAACTTTGGTGGCTAGTCTCATTTAAATGTATGTGTTCAATTGTCTAGACGCTAAAAACGTATTGGAATATCTTTTAGCTTTTATTATAGATTACTCTTAAAAACCATTTATACTTTCAAGGTCTGAAAAATGCCATCTTTTATAGCATGTAACAAGTTCTATTGAATAATCTCAACGTATTTCGTTGTATATGTTAAAGAAGCTCAGTTAGTTTCACAAAACTTGTTTGATGATCATGTCTAACTTTGAATTTTTAAATCAATTATCATTAAGTCAATTTATATAAACCTTGAATTGTATTATAAAACTTTTGCCTGGTTAATAAAAGGCATGTTCATAAGTATTATTAAAAAAAATTATTTTAAATGATGTTACGTTTAATTTTTAACAAGCAACATCATCACTAATATATCTTAGAGAAAACTATTATTTGTGCCTCCGTGTTTTATGAACGGGGACACTATACATGTCCTATTTTTAAATTAAGTGATGTGTGTCATCGTAGTTTTCCTGCGGGTTTTATTGTGCCACTTCGTCAGTTGGTCGTCATATTTTACATCCACATCAAGGGCAATATCGTCCTTTTACCTCTAACTGTTTCTGGTGACCCTTTGGAGTTGTTTTCGGTGACCCTTTCGAGCCCTCCGACCAACCCGACAACACCATCACCTTTCTCCACCTTCTATAGATATATTTTGCATGTTTGATGTTGTGATTAAACTATGTTGATAAACTAAGAAAGTAGGATATAAAATATAAATAATTATATTTAGTATTTGTATTACATATTTGTAATATCAAACTAAGAAATGCTTATTTATTTATATATATATACAATTATAACTAAACTTGGCATTGTGATTTTGTACTTTATGGAGTTAGAGTTGTACTCTCTTTATGTTTTTATTTGGCTAGCATATAATCCTTTCAAGTTTTGTAAAAATTTTTATATGTAATTTTACTTTTCATCAATAAACATCCAATGATTTATAATGAACGGCAGGTAAGCGGGTAACAAGTTGTGTCGAACCCCTTTTGGATAGCAAACTCAATCATACTAAAAACAAAGTTTTGGTTCTTAGGGGCCGATAAATTACTATGCACGACCCGCTGAACTTTGTTCAGAAAGTCTACGGCATCCGGAGCTAAGAAACTAAATGTGTCAAAGGCAAACCTTAAGCCTTTGTAATAATGGTATAATTCAAGATATGTTCTTAGGCAATGTACACATATGTAGAAACCTTAATATTTTGTAACATAGTTTGCGATTCTACACCCAAACTCTTTATTGCATTTGGAAACATTCAAATCGATCGCCCATCCTTGCAACGCGGGGGATAAAAAATACTAGTTATAACATAAGATCAACCGCCACTTTTTATTTAGCATGTAAAATTAAAATTCATACCAAGACTCTCATTAAATTTAATAATTTTTAAAATACACTTCTTATTTTATATAAATATATTTAAAATATATTTGATGTTGTAGAAAAATCTACTTTGACTTGTTGAAAGTCAAGCTTAAATGTAAACTTTTAAAGATCGAACCTAGTACCTTTCCATCTATGCAAGCAATTGAAAGATCTTTGATGATCTAGAATTATAGAACTTTATAAAAGGCATTACTAAGTTCAATATTTAATATTTTTTTTCCTTTATGTAAAAGGACCTTTTGCCAAATAAAACTTTATAAAAGTTAAAACAAGGGTTGGGGTGGGTGAATTTTGGTATATTTTGGGCATAGAATTGAGCAAAGAAGAGCAAAGTCACATGATTTGAAAGTGTGGTGGTTTAAAATATAAGATGGATGACTAATGAATATAGATAGATGAATCAACCCCCATGTGAAGATTAGTAATTTATGCCAAAATTACACAAAAAAGGGGAAAAATCTAATTTGTGAAATAAAAAGAAATGCTTAATTATATTATAATAGTATAAAAATTGTGGAATAAAATTAAAAGTCTAGAAAATAAGTAATGAAAATTAAAGAATAGATTATCAAAAAAATGTATTATATTTCCAAACAACTTTTAGAAATAGCAATACTTTTATAAGGGTACAATTCAGCATAAATGAAATTAACCTACTAAATATATAAATAATCAGAGTAATTATTATTATGGTAAAGTTAAAATACATAGAGACAAACTGAGAAGTGTGAGAATGATTTGTGACCATACAAAAAAACCCTTAAAAATAAATTCAAAAGAAATAATTAAAAAATCATAACTTAAAATATAAATAAAAAATGAAAAAGTTTAAAAAAACAAAAATGTTTCTACCGTCATTCCCGTTCAAAAAAAATAATAACATATCGACGAAAAGACACAATGACGATAATGAACAAAAGACACAATTATAACTACTATAACACAATTCCGAACAAAATATAACACAATGCTGAGTAATATAACAAAATATCAAGAAAAAAAGACACAGTCAATAACGAAAATAAACACAAAACACAATGATAAACAAAAAGACACAATGATCTTTTTCACTCACTAATGTGTCTTTTTTTTAGAAAGAGAAAGGTGGTAGAAACATGTTTGTGTTTTTATATTTTACGTTATTTTATTAAATTTTGAGTTGTGATTTTTTTATTATTTTTTTGAGTGATTTTTTTTGTGACTACAAATCTTCTCACTCTTCTCATGTTTATTTCACTTTGTATAATAACTTGACCCTTATTATTATTTAAAACTAAAATAACTAAACTATAAAAACTAAACTATAGTAATAATAATTATTTTACTTCCAAAATTATTTAATTATAATAATTACTCAACTATTATACTCTTCTCAAGTTAAAAAGGGGTTAGTATTTGATCCTAACCCACTGTTATAAGACAATGGAATATAAAACTCGTAGTGTTTTTTTAAAGTACTTATAACTTTTTGAAGAAAACAAAAGTCGGTTGAAAAATGAAGGGTGCAAAGTGCAATATCAAAATCATGAGTCATAAGAATAAGAGATCTCCCCTCGTTTGGCTCAAACGCTGACCATTCTGTTTGCTCTCACTTCTTTTTCTCAATATCATTTTATATATATTTTATAAATGATTGATGTCACATATTTGAGCAAGTCATCACACTTGATATTTATATAGAGAGTGAGTAAAAAGATATTCTATAATTCAAATACCCAATTTGATGAACATCAAAGATATTTGATAGGTAGAATAATTGGGTTGCTATGCATAAGCAAATTAATGATCATATTAACACTGGCATCTATATTCTTTGGCCGGTATTAACTTGATTTCTTGTTATATCGGTGCGGTAACGACACTCGATGTAATTTAGGATACTAAGAACCATTGGCGGATGTACATTAGGAGGAGGGGTAGCCTCCGCTACCTCTCAACGTTTCGCCGGTAGTGTAAAAAAAATTAATTTGGTCGGTTTTCGTGTTTCGTTACCCCTGAAAAAAAAATAACGTTACCCCTATGTGTTTTAAGCCCAACCAATTTAATACTTAAACCCAAAAAACTCACTTAACTTATAAGCCCAAACCAAAAAACTCAACCCAGATAATCCTTTTAATTAACAATAATAATAAAAAATCCGATCTTGATATTCAAATATTGTGAACACAACCTACAGGTCACAAAACACCACTTTAAGAAACTTGAATTTGTGTTTTATATACACTTGTTGAAAGAAATTTTAGTCCTCACAAATGCTCTACTAAAACATCTTAAAAAAAGAGTTAAGATTTGTTAGAAACTTCTAAGTTGATAAGGAGGACAAATCGAGCATTGAATAATCTAAGATAAAACGGATTTGACAAGATGTTGGCAAAATTGACATCTTTTTGTGAAAAAAAAAACAAGATTAAGATATTAGATATAATGGAAAGTTATGGTAATCAAAGAAACCAAAAGAATGTCATTACTAACCGACATCATTTTGAGGTTGAAGTTTTTAACACGATTTTGGATATGCAAATTCAATAACTTGGAAATAGATTTAGTAAGGTCTCAACTAGTTTGTTAGAAAATATGTCGGGTTTAAATCCTTGTGATTCGTTTTCTTAGTGTGACATATCTAAGATAGTGACTTTTCATAGAAGTATCCGAATAATTTTACTACCGAAGAAAGATGGTGTATTTCGGGTGATCTTACGACATTTTATTACACTTTAAAGGAAAATGATAAATTTGCAAAACTTGGTGGAAGAGGTGATCTTGCTCGTGTAATGGTGGAAACCGCGAAGCACACAGCTTTTCCTTTGGTTTATCGAATATTGAAGCTAGGGTTGGTTTTACTGGTTGCAACTGCAACCGTGAAAGACGTTTTCCAAAAATGAAGCTTATTAAAACGGATTTGCGCAATCGAATGGGTGATGAGTATTTGAACAATGCTTTAATTTGTGTGGTCGAAAGAGAAACGTTCGATAAAGTAAATGAAGATGTAATAGCTCGATTTCAAACTTTCAAAAACCAAAAAGGAGAAATTTACAGCCCAACCTAGATCCATCACTGTTGGTTCGTTATTTGTTGGGTTTTTTGTATTTGTTTCGTTATCATTGTATGAAATATGGGGAATTTTTTTTTGAACACTACCCCTATGTTTCAAATCTGGATCCGCCACTTAGTAAGAACTGCTATACTTCAAATACAATCTATTTTTAATAAAATTGGTATCAAAATGTTGAAAAAAGTAATTACGATAGCGTATTTAGTTTTAGAGTACACGTTCTTAAAAAAATTGATTAAAGAATATATATTTTATAGCATAAGGGTGAAATTACAACTTAAAAAGCTAAAAAATAACTATTAGTTTTAATATTATTATTTTGAGGTACAGTTCAATGAGTTGTGTTCCTCACTCAAGGCGTCCATAACGCTAGAACTCCACAAACCGTCATATCATCATTACAATAGATTACAAACTTTTCTCAAAACACTCGTATCTATTTTTTGACATTGATGTGGAATGGTGACGTGGATTTTATTTTTTATTTTTAATATAATTAAAAATTATATGTATGTATGATAACAAAATTATATATATAATTTCGTATACACCCTTCTAGATTTTTACATCTTCTTTACAAAGAAATGAAAGTTTTCTTTGTAGAATGATCAAGTACATAGAATTAGCTTTAACCACATATTCAAGGCTTTTGTGCAGAAAACGTGATGAAAGCTTGCTGGACTTTGCATGAGTAGTTTGTAAAACCACAGGATTTGATCAAGTCTTCAATCTCTTCTTCTGTTAAGTTGTTATAATTCCCAGCAAGCCTCTGCCACATAACAATATTAATTATACCTAGAAATCTATGAAAGACATAAATTTACAAAAATTTCAACATGTAACAAATACGTGACCAACTTCACAAAATTAAAGATAAATGATTGAAGAGACGTGGATCGACTCACTGGTAGACGATCTACTTTCCTCGGGTGTGATTATGCTTCTTCACCGATGGATCTCTGGGATCTGTGTTCTTCCACCTACAAAATGAACAGCACCGTCAACTTACCCCTCAGAAAGGGACAGAGGGGTCCTCTTTGGGGTAACCCTCCGGTGTGAGAATAAGTATTTGTGGGAGAAGATAATAATATCAGAGTAAGGAAATCTGGAGAGTATTGCTTAATAGCTGAATACTCTGTAATTGGATGTGATTGGATGTAATTGAGTATGTTACTGGCTGTAACTGTGTGTTGTTGGATGTAATTGAATATGATTGAATGTCTCTTCTTGTGGAGTTGATGCTGTATTTATAGTGCTAGGGTTTCCACTGATTGGGCTCAGCCTTGTTGGCCTCCTCCAATTGCTCTGCGCCACGTGTCCTCTGGGACACCTGGTGCTTTCTCATTGGTTATAATCACGTGGTAGCACATGGGTTATGCTGAGTTGTCTACCTTTCATTTGGCAGCTGTCAACATCAGCATATTCTTATTCCTTAAAAAGATATCTTCTGGAAGGTTGTCTGACGTGCACAATCAAGGTTGCCCTAATCCTGATTTGGATAAGGGCGAGGTTGATTATGTGCATGTATGATATGCGCCTATCCTGAGGATGCGCGAGGTCTTCTCTTTATTCTCACGCGCAGATGTTTCATGCGCAGATGTGATATGCACAAGCATGTGATATGCGCCACGCGCGGATGCGCCACGCGCAGATGTGATATGCGTGAGCATATGTGATGCGTGAGCATCTGTGGTGCCTGAGCATATGTGATGCGTGAGCATCTGTGGTGCCTGAGCATATGTGATGCCTGAGCATCTGATGCATGAGCATATGTGATATGCGTGAGCATATGTGATATGCGCCATGCGCATAGGTTTTGGCTTTGCGCCTTCATAATGTCTTGATTTCAAGCCTCTTGTCTATATCTTGTGGGTTGACCCGCCTCGCTCGGTGTTGAGACGGGTACATACCTCTTCAAGCCCCCCCAGTCTAATGTGTGTCTTGTCTCGCGCGAGCGAGGTAAGATAGATGTTAGACTAAATAGTTTGCTCCTTTAGTAGGGGTTTTATCCTTTTCTTCTTATTATTCATCGTTGCGCGAAATTCTATCCTTTTAGTTGAAAACGAATCGTCCCTATACGTGATGGAGACGTGTCAGACCTTTCGTGTGCTCGAGGTGCTACAGTTGCCTTTCGTGTCCCCTCACAGAGTGTCAGGAACACGTGTCGTGCTCGCATTGGTCCGTTCCTGCGAGTGGTGGCGCGTGAACTCTGGCAACAGCTGTATTATTTCTTTTCGTGTCCCCTCACACAGTGTGATTGACACGTGTCGCGCTCGCGTTGGCTTACACCTGCGAGTGGGGGCGCGTGAAGTCCGATCAGCACCAATTTTTCTCTCTCCTGGGCCTATAAAAGCCAGCCCTTAGAGTTTTTTATCCTTCATCTTCTTGTTTATTATTCAGAGCTCTTTTCTTTCTGTCTTTGTCTTCCGATTACCTTTGTTCTGCTTCCAAATATCTGTTCTTCAGAAGCAACCTTTGTTCGTTGTCACAGTTGTATGTCTGATAGCTCAGACAACACAATCTCCCCCATCCATTGCCGTGTGAAATCGTTAGTGATGTCGACGTTGAAGAAGACCGGCAAGGGGAAGAAGGCTGCTGAGGCCTCATCGGAGGAGGTAGGGAGGTCCAAGGCCGTGAAGAGGTGGAATGAAATCCCCTGCAAACTGAGGCAGGCTGATCTTGACAGCCTTATCGCCTCTCAGGGTTTTCTCCCTGTGTTTGGCTGCATGTTGCCTGGGGCCGGGCAAACGGCGGCGGATCCGCCCACCGGCTATATATCCCTTTATAGCCATTTTTTCACCCACTGTAACCTTCGTCTCCCGATGACAAGGTTTGTGGGTGCCCTGCTTAAGTTTTATGGGATTCATATATCCCAAGTCCATCCGTTTGGACTTGTGCGCATGACTCACTTTGAGTTCATGTGCAAATCCCAGCGCGAGGAGCCCACCCCTCGGCGCTTTCAGTTTTTTTACAAGCCCAAGATCCAAGATTCTTGGTTCTCATTTATTCCTCGCAGTCAGAAGGTGAAGTGCTCCACTGTTTCATTCAAGAGCCTTCATGACTGGTCTGAGAGGTTTTTTTACATCAGGGCTGGTGTGATCCCCATCCGCATGACCATGCGCGCGATTTCTTCTGCGCCTGCGGATGTGGGTGTCCTCAAGAACCCAACTGGCGCCTGGGTTAATAAGTTGACCGCTGAACCATCCCCCGCCAAGAACATTTGTGTGGAGGCGCTGGTGGGGGTTGGTATGAGCAGGAGGTGGGCGGACAGCGCGACTGAGCCCGTTATCCAAGTCGACGGCTTGTGTAAGTTTATCTCATTGCTTTACTTCTGCGCGAATATAATTCTTTTTGCTGATATCATTTGACTTGTTTTGTGCAGTTACCAAGGAGTATATCCACGCCGCATATGATGAGCATATGGAGGGTGGCTCCGTCGCGCTCGGCGCTGGGGAGGTTGGTTTCCCCGATCGCTTTGATGACATGTTCATCCCTGTTGATCTGGGATTTGTCTTCGACAGCGATGCGCCTGGTAAGGCTTTGTACTTATGCATTTTCCCTTATAATACCAAATTTTGCTAACACTTCTGTTGCGTGTATTGTAGATGCGCTCGAAAACTACGAGCTGGAGCTCGCGGAAGAGGAGGAGGAGGAGGAGGAGGCGCCCCAACTAAAGCGTAAAGCTAAAGGGAAAACTGGCGCATGGGCCAGTAAGAAACAGAAGAAAGATGTTGCCCCTGTTGTTCAGGATCCTCCTACTCAGGCGGGGGGATTTGGGAAAACCCAGGAGTTTACCACCAAGGTTTCCTTGTCTTCCCTGCCTCAAAAAGTGGGCAGACCTCCTGTCCACTTGAGGTATGGTGGTGCTACCTCCTCCCTTCGCGCGGCGGAAAAGGGAAGCGGTGTTGCGCCTTCGACAGGTATACTTTGCTTATCCTTTGCTTATCTTTTATGGTTCTATGAGCGCGATTCTGATAGAATTGCTAATGAATCTTTGCTCACTCAAATGTTTGTAGAGCCGGCGACAGTGCAACAAGATGCCGAGGCTGCGCCGGAGGTCGCTTCGAAGTCCCCTGTTTTACCCTCAAAGAAGGGTAGAATGGACTTCATGGCGATGTTTGCTTCGCGAACGGAGTTGCGCCAAGGTACGTATTGCGCTCTTATTTTCTGACTTTCTTTTAGATCAAGTCATGAACCATTTCTTTTTGTTGATTTTTTCATAGAAGCCGTAGCTGGCGTACAAGCTGCTGGCGGCACTCCTGGCGCCGGGGTGCCAGCGCCGTTGGCTCTGCTCCTGCTCCTGCAAGCGATGAATCTCCCCTCATCGGGATTACTAAGGAGCAGGAGGCCGTTTTGCACGCCGACCTGGCGGCGTCGAGACCTCCCTCACCTCCTCCTGCGCACAGCCCTCCTCGCGAGACCGATTTTGGCTCTAGGTCTCAGGAGAAAAGGCCTGTTTCCGAGGAGGATGAGGAGTTTGAAGTTGAAGACTCCGACCGCCGTCGCGCCAGTCCTGCAGCGCCACGAGGCTTCGCGGCGGAGCCTTCTCGTGGGGCTGGCGCTGACTTTTCTGCTTCATCCCCGCAGGTATAGGTTCTTTTTTGCTCCGCTGCGCGGACTTCCATCTTAATGTTTTGATGACTTAGATAATTACTTTGTTTTTGCAGGAAGCCGATCACATTTACCGCCCGAGATGGAATATTACTGAAGACAGCACATTTCAGTCCATGGGTGTGTGTGCGGAATTCTGGGCTCATGCTGTGCCTCCATCTGAAAGGAGGTTCCAGGAGGACCGCGCTCGCGACGACTTGCTCAACGATCATATGTTTGCTGGGTCGGCTTTCTTTGCTGCCTCCCAAGAGCTTCGCTATGATTACGTAAAAGTACGTGATGTTCTTGCGGAAGCCAAGCAAGAGGCTAAGGTGTCTGCTTGTCATCTTTCTGATGCTCGAGAGAGAGCTGAGAAGCTCCAAGCAGAGCTCAGTGAGAACAGAGCAAGTGCCAACAGCGCCTTCGTGAAGCGCGGGCATGAGCTTCAGGCTGCGCGGGAGAAGCTGCAGGCGGCGGAGGCGGACGCGGCCAAGTACGCGCGCAGAGCGCGCGACTTGGAGCTGGAGGCGGAGGCGCGTGACCAAGCTCTTGTCCAGTCTATAACTGAAAAATCATCACTGGAGAGTGAGGTTGCGCGCCTGAAGAAGGAGCTGGCGGCCGCGCAGGCCGATAAAGATGAAGCCTTGGCGACGGCAGCGTCTAGCCAGGAAGCACTTGATGCTGCGCGGGCGGAAAAAGAAGAAACCTTGGCGGCAGCAGCGTCCGACAAAGAGGAGCTGAAAAAGACTAAGGAAACTGTTGAGTTATTAAACTCTCAGGTTCCTGCCCTCGAGACGTCTGTTGCTGGCCTCGCGCAGGATCGCCAATGGCTAATCTCACAGGGCATGACTCGTTGCGCTTTCGCGATGAAATACTCAGACGAGTTTCAGGCCCTTGTGATGGACTGCAACGCTGCCGCGCGCTTGGTGGGTCGAGCTAAAGGGTTTACGGATGGCTATGAATATGGCATGTTGAAGAAGAACCCATCCGAGTACCCTTATCAGAGCGACGTTGCCTGCGCGGACATGGCCGCGATGGGGGAGAAGTATATGAATACTCCCATTCCCATCCTTGCGCAGGTATTTTTAACCTTAATGAGATTACCTTGACTTATTTTCTAATTCTTTTTGTACTCATATTTTTGCTTATGATTTGCAGATATCCGCGCTTGCTGACCAGCCCGACCTCGGCGCGCTAAAGAAATTACTTGACGAGTGCGAAGGGGCTGGTGGCGGCGATGATGGCGCGGGGAATGCTGCTCCTGCAAGCGGCTCTGGCGTGGCCAAAGGATCCGCTCCTGACACTGTTGTGATAGAAGACTCCATTCAAGATGAACAACTTGACTATGGTCAATTTGGAGATGACGAGGAGCAGGCTGCGCCAGATGCCGAGGGCGATGATGAGGATGATGAAGAGGCTGATGTCAACGTGGAGACTTGAGAAGCCCTTCATGTTTTTTATTTTTATTTGTAGTTTGTATCTCATCTTGTAAACTTGTAAATTTCAATGCTTTGGAATGAAAAGTTATTTTTCCCTTCTTCGCATCTTGCGCATTCCCCATTCATCTCTTTATATCGCATGTTTGCTTGTTGAATATAAGATATGCTTGCACGTTGGAATAAGAACAAGGTTGTAAGGAATTTATTATACTTAACCCTTGTCATATTGTAAGTGATTTTGCCATATCCTGATTATGTTGACACGTGTGTTGGCGTTTTCACTATTCCTCTTTTGCGTGACGTTATCGCGCATGGAATTATGAGTTTTTTAGCCTTTACGTGTCAATATGTGTTACTCAGATATCCATTACAATTTCATGTGCGACCTCGACCTGAGACCTTAACAACTATGTTTTGGCATTCGCTTTGCCCTAGTTGTGCTTAGGTATTTTTATGGTCAGTCTGCGCAGCATGTAGAATGGATGTTGTGAGTGATTTGAGCTAAGGCTCACATTATTGGGCTAAAGCCCTGAGCTAAGGCTCATATTATTGGGCTAAGGCCGTGACGTTTTAGAGTTAAGACTCATTAACGCGTTTGAGCTTGAAGCTCGCGCATGTATGTTTTACTTCGTTTTATTTCGTTTTGATGTCAATACAATGTTGTCATATTGCTCAAAATTAATAAAGGGAAGTGTGAAACATGTATGCAAAAGGTAATAGAATTGGGCTAAGGCCCTGACGTTTTAGAGTTAAGACTCGTTAACGCGTTTGAGCTTGAAGCTCGCACATGTATGTTTTACTTCGTTTTTATTTCGTTTTGATGTCAATACAATGTTGTCATATTGCTAAAAATTAATAAAGGGAAGTGTGAAGCATGTATGCCAAAGGTAATAGAATCCACATTAAGAGAAGATAGCGCGTATCATTATTCATAATGGCTTAAAAAGCCTTGATTACAAACTTGACAATTTTTACATGAAACATTTTCTGAGCTGTGCCGCGTTCCATGCCCGCGGGATCTTCTTTCCATTCAAATCTTTTAAGGCGTATGCGCCTTTTCCCAATTCTTCCGAGACTTGATAAGGTCCCTCCCAATTGGGGGACATTTTTCCCAGGGGTATCGCGCGGCTAACTTCATTGTTTCGAAGGACAAAATCATTTTTCTTGAAGTGGCATTCTTTCACGCGCTGGTTGTAATATTTTTCCAGCTTTTTCTTGTACTTGGCTTCACTGATGATAGCCGCCTCTCTGCGCCCTTCAAGTAAGTTGAGATCCAACCTCCTTTCGCGCTCGTTATCAATCTTGTTCATCATGAGCACTCTATGGGATGGGCATCCAATTTCTGCTGGAATCATTGCCTCCGTTCCATAGGTTAGGCTGAACGGGGATTCGCCATTGCTGGTTTTGCTTAATGTCCTGTGTGCCCACAGGACATTAGGTAGCTCTTCGACCCAAGAATGGGATTCTCCCTCCAACCTTTTCTTCAGCCCATTTAACAAGCTTTGATTCGCGCGCTCCACTTGGCCATTCCCCTGAGGGTGGTATACCGAAGTGAAGATTTGGTTGATGCGCAATTCCTTGAGCCAGTTTGATAACTTCTTGTCAGTGAATTGTTTGCCATTATCGCTCACAATTTCCATGGGCAAGCCAAAACGGCATATGATGTGGCTCCAAATAAACTGCTTCATCGCTTCGGCTGTGATTTTTGCTAGTGGCTTGGCTTCAACCCATTTTGTAAAATAGTCTACTGCCACTACCAAAAATTTTACTCGCCCTTGCGCTTGCGGTAGGGGACCCACAATGTCGATTGCCCATTTGTGGAAAGGCCATGCAGAGGTCACTGGAATCAAGTTGTTCTTTGGTCGCATGGTGTTTGGCGCATAGCTCTGACATGCTTTGCATTTTTGGATCTCTTTTATAGCGTCCAAGTACATGCCTGGCCAATAGTAACCTGCGCTCATTGCCTTGGCAACCACCATGCGCGGGCCAGCATATATTCCACAGATTCCTTCGTGTATCTCTCTGATCACATAACTTGCTTCCTCAGCATCTAGGCATTTCATGAGCGGCCCAAGATAAGAGCGTCGATATAATGTGCCATCAAGGAGTTCATAGTTCTGCGACTTGTGTCTTATCTTCCTCGCCTGTGCGCGATCATCTGGTACCTTTCCCTCCTTCAAGAATTCCATTATTGGAGTTATCCATGAGTAAGGGGTTGTATGAGTTACAAGGACAGATTTCGCTACCACTGACGGGTTGCTCATTACTTCTACCCTGACATCTTTGCCAAAGTGATCAAAACTGGTTGATGCCATCTTACTCAGCGCGTCTGCAGATTTGTTTTCACTGCGCGGAATATGAATGATTCTGAAGCAGTCAAATTGCTCGATGAGCTTTTTCGCCTGCTCTAGATATAGAGGCATTGTGTTCTCCTTGGCATCATAAAGGCCATTGACCTGTGCTGCTACCAAGTATGAATCAACATGGGCCTCTAGTTTTTTAACTCCGAATTTGTGCGCGATGCGCAGCCCAGCCAGCAGGGCTTCATACTCAGCCTCATTGTTGGTGCTCTTGAAGTCCAACCTGATGGCATAAGTATATTCATGATTCTCTGGATCCACCAGTTTGAGACCTGCGCCGGACCCTTCGTTGTTTGAAGCTCCGTCAGTGAACAATCTCCAGACATTTTCTTCATCATTGGCTCGCGGAGGGTCTACCTCGCGCTGAGCCTCTTCAACTCTTCCTTCGGGGATTTCTGCGATGAAATCAGCTAAAACTTGCCCCTTTATTGCTGGACGGGGCTTATAGGCGATCGTGTGTTCACCTAATTCCAGGGCCCATTTTGTCAGCCTTCCCGAGAGCGCGGGGCGCCGCAAGACTTGCTGGATGTTGTAACCAGTCAGTACTTCAATGGGATGACCATAGAAATATCTATGAAGCTTGCGCGACGCGTGTGTTAGTGACAAAATTAACTTTTCCATGATGGAATAGCGCGTCTCAGGATCTATCAGCACCCGACTCACATAGTATATTGGCGTTTGGATTCCCTTTCGATCCACCAACAATACTGCGCCAATGGCGCGCTCTCCTGCTGATAGGTACAATGTCAAAGTTTCTCCAGGAAGTGGAGCTGTGAGCGCGGGCAGATTTATCAAACATTCTTTAATCTCACTGAAAGCTTGCTCGGCCTCAGGAGTCCATTTGAACTGGCTTTTCTTTAAGCAGTTTCTCAATGTATTGACAAATGGGGTAGATTTGGTTGCATGGTTCGCTAGGAACCTGTTGATTGATACCAATCTACCATTCAGCTTCTGAACTTCTTTCATGGTGGATGGCGAGGGCATGTCAAGGATGGCCTCCACCTTCTCAGGGTTCACCTTGAAACCATCCTTGGTGACCATTACACCTAGAAATTTTCCCTCTTGTACGCCGAAAGTACATTTGCTCGGATTGAGCTTCATGTTAACTTCCTTTAGGCGCCCAAGGGTTTCCTCGATGTCTTTGAGCATCTGTTTTTCCTCCCTGCTTTTGATCACCAAATCATCCACATAGACTTCTAGGTTTCTTCCAATTTGCTCGTTGAAAACGGCATCCATAAGTCTTTGGTAGGTGGCGCCCGCATTCTTCAAACCAAAGGGCATTTTTGTGTAACAAAAAACACCCTTGTCGGTTCTGAATGCGGTCTTGTCCTCGTCTTGTGGTGCCATTTGAATCTGGTGATAGCCCTTGTAGGCATCCAGAAAACATTTTAGTTTGAATGGCGCCACGGAGTCCACCTTTGCATCGATGTTTGGTAGGGGGTAACAATCCTTTGGGCACGCTTTGTTGAGGTCCTTGAAGTCAATGCACATCCTCCACGACCCGTTACTTTTCTTTACCATCACAGGATTGGCTACCCACGTCTGGTATCGTATCGGGCGGATGATGTTTGCGCGCAGTAGATCCTCAACCTGCTCATTCATGGCCCTCGCTTTCTCATCCCCCATGACTCTCTTCTTTTGAGCAATTGGCTCTACAGACTTGAACGTGTTGAGAGAATGTTGTGCCAGGTCTCGCGGAACCCCAGTCATATCAGAGTGTTGCCACGCGAAGACCGACATATATGCTGTGAGCAATCTTTTCATTCTCACCCTCGTGTCGTCTGATATCGTTGCGCCAATTGTGATCTTCTGCTCCGGGAATTTTGGGTTGAGAATCCATTCCTCTGGCGCGTTGTCTGCCATTGGAAGTTTCATTCTCCCCTCCCGCGGAGTACTTGTCACTGCACACAAATGATCCCAGTATACAAAAGTTACACCTGTTGGTGTTGGGAACCCCAACGCGCCGTGCGCTGGCGACGGTATGGCGTTGAATTGGGCAATCGTTCCCCTACCCAAGATCATATTGTGGCAAGAAGTGGTGGGCAAGACCAAGAAGTTAACAACTTCGGCTCGCTTGTGTTTCTCATCCCCCATGGTTAGTTCAAATTGTATTTGACCTAGGGGATGAATGATTTCATTTAAAACACCAGAGATTGGTGCATTCACAATTTCAAGCCTTGCTTGGTCTGCCGGATCCAGTTTTCTGAAACATTGCTCATACATGATGTCTGATTCGCTGCCAGTGTCCACCAGGACTTTTGACACTTCGTAATGAGCAATGTGTGTAGTGATGACAAGAGGACTGCTGATAGAAGGGCCTCCCCTAATTCTTGGGAAGATTACTTGTTGCTCGCGCCAATCTCCTTGGATTTGCGCGCTTCTCTTTCTTGATGTTTGCCCTTGCCTTCCTCCCTCGGCTACACAGATTCTTTTGTACTTTTTGCTGGCAGAGGCTCCTTCTGGTTGTTCATTTTCTGGTCTTGAGTTTTTTACCAGGTGAGCCAGCTTGCCTGATTTTACATCCTTTTCAATTGCATCCTTCAAGTGGTGGCATGCATCAGTGTTGTGTCCTGTGGACTTGTGAAACTCACAGTACTTGCCACTGTCTGATGGTCCCTTGTAGTGTAGTGGCTTGGGGCTTTTGAATTGGACATTCTCAGTGCTTAACACCTGTGAAGGCGTTTTAGTGAGGGGAGTCCATATTCGTGGCAGAGGTCTGTTAGGATCTCTGCCGCCTTCCCTCTTGTCACCCTCCCGGCGATTACGAACATCTTTTTGGGGCTGGGGTGAGCTTGGTTGCGCCTGCTTTTCTGCGGAAGAAAAACTGGTTGGTTGCAACCTGGACCATACAGAGTTCTGTTTGCCCCTTTTTTCTTTGCTGCGCGGTGACTCAGCTTGATGCGCTCTTTCTCTTGCCCTATCTTGGGCAATTTGTTGATGCTTCCATTAACTTGGCCCACGTGGTGGGCATGCCATCTCTGCTTACGAGAGCTCGGCGGAGTTGATCACTGCGCGCGCCTTGTATAAAGGCCACGCGCAATAGTTGCCCAGTGATACCTCCGATTGCCAGAGACTCCTGATTGAAACGAGTGATGTAGTCTTCAATCGTTTCATCATTCCTGCGCACGCAGTGCATGATGTCATCAGGGTCGCGCGTGTGTCTGCGCTGCTGTACGAAATGGGCTTGGAACTTTTCCAATAGTTCCTCGAACCCATCGATTTGCCCAGTCGGCAAGCTCTCGAACCAGACACGCGCCGCGCCCGTGAGGCAGCGAGCAAACATGTGACACCATGTTGGCATCGTCCAGCTCTCTAGGTTTCCCGTGTTGTAAAAACCTTGCAAGAAATCGTCTGGATCTGTTGTGCCGTCATATTTACCCAAACCACTTGGCATCTTGGTTTTGTGCTGGATGGGAGCCTTCGCGATGCGCTCAGTGAACTTTGAATGTTTCACCAAGATGGCTGGTCTATACGGTGTGGTTACGTCCACTTGCCCTCTAACTGGTGGGCTGTACGGCATGTGCAGATCCAGATCGGCTCTGGCTCCAGGCGCCATGTTCACAGGCGCGCGGAGCTGTGAGCCTCCTGCATGAGTATCTCGCGTCTTCCTCATGCTGTGCACTTCTTCATCACTGAACTCAGTGTGTGCAGTGTGAACAGAATGTCCTTCTTCCGGCGCGCGCGCCCTTTTTGTTCCATGAACAGTTTGCTTATCAAACGCTTGCCTTTGTGTTAAGTCGGCTAACTTTTTCTGTTTGACCATCTCATTATACTTGTCCATTAGACGCCGCTGCTCGTTTATGAGCCATTCTTTAGGGTCATTTGTTTCATCTTCTGGACCCATTGGTCCTTTTTGTTTCGCGCCGGCAAGATTTTGTAACGTGAGATCGTCTGGAGGAGTTTCGGTCTGGTCATGAGGAGTTGTGATGAAGGGACGGTTACTGGTGGTGCGCGTAGAATCACGCGGCACCCTCAGAAACTGTTGTCCCCCATTAACATCCTCACGATCAATATCCTCCAGAACTTGATCATCGTTACGAACGCCAGAAACCATGGTGAAAATTTGTTTTTTTTTTATAGATCTGATGAGATCTTGTTGCCGTTGTAACAGTGGATGGCGCCAATGAAGAGACGTGGATCGACTCACTGGTAGACGATCTACTTTCCTCGGGTGTGATTATGCTTCTTCACCGATGGATCTCTGGGATCTGTGTTCTTCCACCTACAAAATGAACAGCACCGTCAACTTACCCCTCAGAAAGGGACAGAGGGGTCCTCTTTGGGGTAACCCTCCGGTGTGAGAATAAGTATTTGTGGGAGAAGATAATAATATCAGAGTAAGGAAATCTGGAGAGTATTGCTTAATAGCTGAATACTCTGTAATTGGATGTGATTGGATGTAATTGAGTATGTTACTGGCTGTAACTGTGTGTTGTTGGATGTAATTGAATATGATTGAATGTCTCTCCTTGTGGAGTTGATGCTGTATTTATAGTGCTAGGGTTTCCACTGATTGGGCTCAGCCTTGTTGGCCTCCTCTAATTGCTCTGCGCCACGTGTCCTCTGGGACACCTGGTGCTTTCTCATTGGTTATAATCACGTGGTAGCACATGGGTTATGCTGAGTTGTCCACCTTTCATTTGGCAGCTGTCAACATCAGCATATTCTTATTCCTTAAAAAGATACCTTCTGAAAGGTTGTCTGACGTGCACAATCAAGGTTGCCCTAATCCTGATTTGGATAAGGGCGAGGTTGATTATGTGCATGTATGATATGCGCCTATCCTGAGGATGCGCGAGGTCTTCTCTTTATTCTCACGCGCAGATGTTTCATGCGCAGATGTGATATGCACAAGCATGTGATATGCGCCACGCGCGGATGCGCCACGCGCAGATGTGATATGCGTGAGCATATGTGATGCGTGAGCATCTGTGGTGCCTGAGCATATGTGATGCCTGAGCATATGTGATGCGTGAGCATCTGTGGTGCCTGAGCATATGTGATGCCTGAGCATGTGATGCGTGAGCATCTGTGGTGCCTGAGCATATGTGATGCCTGAGCATGTGATACATGAGCATATGTGATATGCGTGAGCATATGTGATATGCGCCATGCGCATAGGTTTTGGCTTTGCGCCTTCATAATGTCTTGATTTCAAGCCTCTTGTCTATATCTTGTGGGTTGACCCGCCTCGCTCGGTGTTGAGGCGGGTACATACCTCTTCAATGATCAACATGAACAAGTGAACGAACGGGATTTTCGTGTTCATTCGTTAAGAAAATAAATGTCCGTGTGTCCGTTTACTAGGTCCATTAACAATATAAGCACATGGTTCATGAACATAACCAAACGAACACAACTGAGCTATAACCAATTAAAAGTAAATGTGAACGTCAATGTGTTGGACCTAAAAAGTAATTAAAACTAGACAATATTTTAATGGGATTAAATATTTAAATATATGTATAAACGAACAAATGTAAAGTAATGAACAAAATTGAATTCAAACAAATGAAAGAACATAACCACCATACCCTAGTAAAGATCCCACCAAAAGAAGGGCTATTAGTAGGGTATGGGGAGGGTGGGATGTAGGCAATACATACGAACATAGACAAATTTACATGAACGAATGAGACGTGTTCATGTTCGTTCGTTTAACTGAATGAACAAAACATTTGTTCATGTTCGTTCCGTTTAACTGAATGAACAAAAAAATTTGTTCATGTTTGTTCCTGTATTAAATAAACAAACATAAACGAACTTCCTGCCAAACGGTTTATAAACAGTACACTAAATGTTCACTTCGTTTATAGGCCAAGGGCGGGGCCCTCAAAATGCAAATGCACGAAAATCATGTAACTGAATGAAATTAAAATACTTTTAGAAGTTATCAATTAAAGGTCAAATTTAACATAGGTAAAAGATAATAATTAATTACCCGATCAAACGGCCTTAATATAGCAGGAGTTGATGAAGTGTACCGAAGAAATGTTGTACCAACAAACACACCACCACTTCGCAATACGCGATTAATTTCAGCAATCTATTAACGAAAAATCAATCAAATTCAGATCTCAAATTGTGTATAACCCGAACATGACACGTTTAACGCATTTATCTGAATTAGTCAAACGGGTTGTAAATGAGTTATATTAAGTTGTAAGTGTGTTGATTAAATGGGTTCGCAGGCCGACCTGTTTGATTAAACAAAATGTGTTAAACATGTCAGCCCAAACATGGTCCGTTTAATCCATTTATCTAAGTGAGTCAAACAGGTTGTAAACGAACATGGCCCGTTTAATCCATTTATCTAAGTGAGTCAAACAGGTTGTAAACGAACATGGCCCGTTTAATCCATTTATCTAAGTGAGTCAAACAGGTTGTAAACGAACATGGCCCGTTTAATCCATTTATCTAAGTTAGTCAAACAGGTTGTAAACGAAGCATAATCAGTTGTAAGCATGTTAATTCAATGGGTCAAGCGGGCCGTAAATGGGTTGACTGGTCAACCTGTTTAATTGTAGAAAGCGGGTTAAACATGTCAACCTAACACAGCCTGTTTAATTAAAGTTGGCGGCCTGTTTAAGTGGTTATGCAATGAAAACCAAAATCTGGTTATGTTCATTTCTTAAATGGATCGTAAATAAGTTGGCGGCTAGACTTGTCTAATTAAACTAGGGGTGTGCGTGGTGCGGTTTTGAGCTAAAACCAAAACTTTGGTTTTTGGATTTTTTGAATTCGTTAGATTCTTACATGCAATACCAAAACCGAATCGTTAGTTCGGTTTTTACAAAAACATAAAACCAAACCGTTGGTTTTGTTTCGGTTTGGTTTTTTCGGTTTCGGATCAGTTTTTTCGCTTTCTTGCACACCCCTTTATTAAACAAAATGGATTAAGCAAGTCAGCCCAAACACAACCTGTTCAGTTAAACTAATAAAACAAATTAATCCAAACACAACCTATTTAATAAAACGGGTTAACACGTCAACAAGAACCTAACCCAATTATTAAACATGTTATATGTGAGTCAAATGACAACCCAAAAAGTGAAAACATAGCATACTGTATTAGAAGGAGATGGCCAACAATGCAAAGCTGCACCAGCATGAACCGCATCAATCGAACCCGATGGGAATGGAAGTCTAGAAACATCTGCCCTTACAAGTGCAAGATTGCTGTAATTTATAAGTTGACTTTGTTAACCATGATGAAAATAATAATTAAAAAATATATATATGGGAAAAGAATATACGAGTTTAAAATTGTATCATCGGCTTTTATAAAATCATAAGTTTGACGAAGCATATTTTCAGAAAAGTCAAGAGCTATGACTTTTGAGTAGGTCCCGCTTTTTGCAAATTTGCGGGTAAACAAACCGCTTCCGCAACTAACATCTACTAAAGTTCCACCTTCGGCTGGTTTGAAGTACTCTTGAGCCATATTGAACTGCAGGTGATAATAATAATGATGATAATAATAACAACAATAACAACAATAATAATAACAATAAGAAGAAAAGGTTACATAAATGCTCTCCGTGGTATGTTTGGATATCATTTTTGGTCCTCAAGTACCAGAAAGTACACCATAAGTCCAAACTTATGCATCAACGTAACATGGTTGGTCCATGGCATAGATGGAGATTAGCCTTTTCTGTTAAATAAGTATTAAATGACCAAAATACCCTCCATCCATGCCAGGGACTAACCATTAAGTTCATGCATAAGTTTGAACTTGTGTGTACATTCTTGAGGATCAAAAGTGAAATTTGAACATACCACGACCATTTATGTAAATTTTTTAGTGATAATAACCTCTTCGTCCGGACCAGGAAAACCACTACGGTTGAAATTTTGACGCCATCCACGTTCATACAAAAACGAAACTAATGGGCTCCTAATGAAAATACAAACCAATGTTAGCATAGATGTTACAGAATAAGATCTTCATAATATTAAAGTGAGTACACAAAATAATACAAACATATTGGTACCGAAATAATTCAGTCCGAGAAGGTTGAACTTCAACATATTCTTTTGCACCAGCAATTAGAGTAAGATCAAGATACACGTTTTTGCTTGAATATGATTTCTTGCACTTTACACATTTAAAACCTGAACGATAGATAGCCGGCCTGCAAGTTTCAAGATTTTTGGTTAAAACTATACTCGATCATGTGCAAGAATTTAAACGTGACACTTTCGACCCGTTTACTTATAAACGGGTTGATTCGGGTTATGTTTTATTTATAATGGTCAAACGTGAAAAAAAAAACCTAGCCTAAAAGTAGGCTTCTGAACATTTGTTTATTTATTTTCATTTATGTTCGTTAGTTTTCTTTCGTTTATAGATTTATTCATTTTTTTAGATCCTTTATAATTACTCTAGTTTTATGAAATTGAAAATAGTCACAAGTTACAAATTAATTTTTCAAGCGAAAAAGATTGATGTTCATGTTTACTTTTATTGGTGTTCGCTTAGTTATGTTCGTTTATGTAGGTTTAGTTATGTATGTCCGCTTACGCTCGTGAATCGTTAGTTGATACTATTAACAAACAAACATAAACAAACACATTCATTTTCTTAGCGTACAAACACGAGCAAGAAAAATTCGTTCATATGCTCGGTTAAAGTTAAACAAACAAACATGAACATTTCTCGCTCTGGCCATTTATAGGCCTACTTAGAACGAAACATGTCGAAAGTCATCGAGAGTATATTTTTATAAGACATAAAACCTCTTAAGTCTTAACTCATTTTATTCAAAAATTCCAATATTACTAAAATAACATAGTTTTATTAATTTTTTTTAATTTTTACCCGTTACTCAACCCACTAGACCTGACCATATCGCCTCTATATGAAGTATTGCCACCAAATTAACTTACAAATTGAAACCAGGAGGACCTTTTCTTATAAGTGGTTCAAAACAAACAGGACATGCAAACAAGTCAACTTCCCCTGAATCTTGAGGCTGTGTGATTGTCTTTGTCTCCTGCAATTATGAAATACTATATTAATACTAAGCCAAATATAATTTAGAAAATCATGTTTAACGTGTTCTAATATCCGGCAAACTAAAGGTCTCTAGTAATGGATACACGTGTTATGACCTTTTGAGGTTTAACAAGTCACGATCAAAGTTCAATATTGACGTTGGACTTAACAATATCAAGAGGGTAAAGATGACAATGCAAGATACAAAAGTCAATCTTTTCCAATACAAATTTTATAATCTTCAAAAAAAAAAAGAAATCAACTTTGAGTTAGAAAAATAACATCATTGACTGCAAAATTCAAATGTTTCATGAAGAAGTAGGTGCACAAAGTACAGTGTAGTTGTAATGTGAGTTTTGAGGCACATACATAAAACGGCTACGATATGGTCAAGAATTTTTCTATATATAACACATAGGCCTTAAAAACTATAACAAGCAAACATACGGCGTAAAATCCCACTTATAACAAGCTATTGGTAGGGTCTGGGGAGAGTAGGATACAGTAAGGCAAACCTTTCTTCTATCCCATAAGATAGAGAGGCCGCTCCCATTAACACCTGGCTCCATAAACCTTCTCTTGAAATGTAAAGTTATAGTATAGTATCTAGATAACATAGAGTGTGGCATAGCGAATTAAAAAAAAACACTAAAGAAAATAGTAGTAAACACTAATACATTAAATGATGAGAAAATAGCAGTAAACACTAATGCATGATCATAGCAAGGGGCTGTGTTGTAGAAGTCGGCATTCATCGGCGACTAGTCGGTAATCGCTAAGTTACTGATTAAGTTTAAGCTAATCGGTGATATTAATTGGTAGTCGATCAAAGTCGGTTAAAGATGGTCAAAATCAGACATATTTGTTCAAAATCTTTGAACACTTATATGAAAATTTTGGAAAAATATTGTGTGTGTGTATAAATTTGCAAAATTACATATAAAATTCCAATACTGTTAATCGCTAGTCGGTACCCCACTACTCGACTAGTGCCTAGCAAGTTCCACAATACTGGCAAGGAGGACACTAAAAAAATGGGAACCGCGTAATTGGACACATGCAGGCCAAGTCTCATGATCAAGAAAACGGTATCTCTTAGTTCGCAAAAAGTCAACTTTTGACATTTGGGAATTGATCTTCAAACTTCAAATTTAGATCCCATATTGTTCATACAATTCACTCAAATTGGAATTGGAAAACACATAATAATCCAATTAAACCCTAAACAAATCAAAATAACAATTCCTATTCATTTCCAATCCAAACTACACAATATCCCTAAACCACAAAATTGCACAAACAACGAACATTATCCAACTATAACCCGACTTCCATACCCTAAAATCAACAAACAACCCACAAAACTAACACTATTTAGTAACACACACCAACTGTTTGTGTCAATGCCAGTTAGAGACAAATTACCGATTTCAGTTTTCATAAACCTTCAAACTTCAAACATAAGATTCAATGGGACTTTATCAACATATAACAATATGTTTATAATATTAATGAAAATTGGATAATTAATTCAGCATAACCCTCGAACGAACTGAATTCGTACTCGCACCACAACCGAAGCAAATTGATCATATAAAATTAAAACCTATTGAACTTAATATACACAATGTTCACATAATAACAATCCAATTAAACCCCCCAAAAAACACAAACTTGCACACCAAGTGTTTGTATAAATGCCAGAGAGACCCAACTAACCAATTCGGTCGCCACAAGGGCCGAAACCGGGCGAGCTCTCAAACCCGGGTACCGAACAGGATATCCCAAGTGAGTTTGCTTCAAAAAGGCAGGAACTTTAGGGACAAGTAAGGTTTGATGGTGAACAGAGTGAAGCATAACATGGTTTAAAGAGGCCATTGATGGTTAATAAATTAATGATCTTTATGTGGTCTTTTGAATTGGCGTTGGATGTAGAAACAGAGGGTTATGTATATGGGTAGTTTCATGATGGAGATTAAGAGTGAGGTGGTTTGGTGTTTTTGTTTCATGGGGTTTGAGTGTGTGGTGATCAACAAACCAGGTGAAGAAAAGTGTTTTGGAACAGAAGAATCATGTTTTGGTTGAGGATGGTTGCTTGACACGTCATCATGTTTAGCCACCGTGTAGTTTTTATTTATTTATTTTTTTAAGACAGAATTACAAATTTTATCCCTTAAAAGAAGTTAAATTATGGTTCGTGTATTTTTTTTAGTTTCTTTGCAGGTGGTGTACTTTAAACATTTTTTTCCTACACGTTATGTCATTTACGTTAACTGGGTTAGAAAAACCAGTTAAATACCCTCACTTGAGGCGCATGTGAGGACATTTTTGTCCTTTCATTTGTACCTGTAACTTCTTCTTCTTCTTCTTCTTCATTTTTGCAGATCTCAAACAACTCCGTTTGACCTCCAGCAGCCACCATTCACTCTCCAGAACCACCACTGTCTGAAACCTCCGCCACCTTCCACCACCATCGCTCATCACCCATAATGGCCGATCCAGGAATTTTTTTCAGTGGGTTCACTGTTTTTAGATGTTCTAAGTTTATACGACCGGAGAAAATTTTAGGCTCGGTTCGATAGTTTGGGTCGGTTTGACGGTTCAAGTCGGGTAAGGTTAATCACATAATAAAAATCCGATGCAACAACAAAAAACAAACTTCCTCATTAGCTAATTTTCTAGTCTGGGCTGGCTCAAACCATTTTGTAGGTCTAAAGCATAATAAAATTCGACACCTTATCCAAATTTCATTAGTTTGAATCTTCCATTATTCAGCTTGTTATAAGACTTAAAAATTCTAGCTAAAGAATTTAGTTTAGTTTTATACAGATTAAGACGAGAATTTTAAAAACTTTTTACTAAAAAAGAGCAAGTAAAAAACATCAATAAAGGAATATAAGCTATGGGTTAATGATTCTTACCGTAACATCTTATCTAGGATAAGTGTGACCTTTGTAGCAATTTTCAAACAAAATATTTGTGTGTAATTAAAAGCATGCTAATGCATAATGTATTTAAAATAGTTGAAGAATAGAGAATGAATGCATTCAATCAAACATGATATTGTATTTAAAATAAAAACCAAAACATTAATAAATGAAATCCTAGGTTGCAGGGTTATGTGCAGTTGTTGTGGAAAAAAAATCATGCTCAAGATGGGATTAAAAATAACTATGCTCACGATGGGATTTGAACCTGGGTTAGGATTACAAGAAGCAGGATTCCTTACCACTAGACTAAGGTTGAATTTGTGTATGGGTTCACTCAACGTTTTATATATGGGTTCACTATCATAATTTATATAGACATTTTATAGAAAATCCGAAACTCAATGGGTTCCCGTAAACTCGCACCTTGCATGTTAGGTCCGCCCCTGATCACCCACCACCTTCCCTACCAAGTCACCGAAACCACCCAACCTTTAGATTCTGAGCTCTGGCCATCTCATACCTTAATGGAATCATTCTTACTAATAGGCTATTGATTTACAAAAAAAGTGAAGTGGAATCGAAATCAAGAAAAAGAAATGGTCATTGACTAATTAAAGCCAAAATTATGCTAGATCCGCAAGTTTTGAAAGCTCTAAAACGGAATTAAGTCGTCGGAAAACAGATTTGTGACGGAGATTGATTGATTGGCCCGACCTAACTCGTTTCGACTCCCCGGGTCTGACCCAGGTACTGTTGGCCGAAAAATCGATTGTGACGGAGAGGGTTTGATTCTGGTGAAGTAGAAGATAGGGGTACTGTAGTGATGGCTGCTTTTTAAAGTGTTAATGATGGCAGGTGGTGGTGTAGGGCGGTTGGTGATGGTGGTGGCGTGTGAGTGTGGGTGATGTTGGGGGTGGGTTGTTTGGGAAGAGAAAGGGCTAAGGTGTAGGTTAAGTTATATCTTATTATTTTGTCCTTTAAAAAAAAGAGGAAAATGAAGATTGAGATGTGCAAAAATGAAGAAGAAGAAGTTGCAAGTACAGACGAAAAGACATAAATGCCCTCACATGCGCCTCACGTGAGGGTATTTAACTGCGTTTTTCTAACCCAGTTAGCGTAAAGGACATAACGTGTACGAAAAAAATGTTTAAAGTACACCGCCTGCAAAGAAACTAAAAAAAGGACAAGAACGTAATTTGGCTTTTTTTAAAGGACAAAATTTGTAATTCTGTCTTTTTTTAACGACTAAATTTTAATAGATGACGTTTTAATTTCATACATTAATCACCTTACACTATGCGTAGTGGTAACCAAGAGTTATTCGACATGTGACGTCTCAGTCAGCATTAACTAGTTTTGTAAAAATTGGCATAGTGATGATAACTTGTCTATAGTCGTTATACTCAATCATTACTTAATTATTGTTTTTTATTTTTTTAACAAAAATAAAAAATAACATTTCATTAAATTAAAACAAATTACAATAAAATTAAAAAAAACCATTAAATAAAAACAAATTACAAAAAATTAAAAAAAACACAAAAGGGTACTTTAAAAATACATATAAATACTTGAAACGATAGTTTATTTAATAAACAAAATAAATATATAAAAAATATTATTCACAATTTCATCTTTTGATTGTCGTTATGACTTCATACGTGTCATTATCATGAGCGATAATTTATCTCACTATATTTTGTCATTTCGGACAAACTTGGTCCTCGTTTGGCCCTCCCTCTAAAAACAAAATAGTTGCAAACTCGTGGCCGAAAAACCTAACTTCCGTTGTTCCACATGGTCCAAGTCTTCGGAAACAAAGACCCAAGTATTTTCTAAAGCTACCTCTATTTCATGGGTCCATCTTCATGACCCTACCCGAATTATCGGTTGAGGATTTGGTTGCTTCATTGTTGTAGACGAATTGTTGTTGAAAATAATATGGAGTTATGTCATGTTTTGAGAAATGGTTGTGTTTAAATTAGCTTATGGTTTAAAATAATAAACTAATTGATTTTTTTTAAATATAGCCATTGACAACATCTAGTATTGAAAGTCGTGCCAAGACCAAATACAACGAGCTTAGCTAAAAGAAGACGAAAACGAGGTGGGGGCGGTGTTCAACTCGTTGAATCAGTTACTCATAATTGATATTAACTGAGTCTGTTAGATTAGTTATGTTATCTCATTAAAATCTTAATAAAAATACCATTATGACAAAACTTCGTCAATGAAAAAGACTACATGTATGTTACTCCATCTCAACTCTTAGTGTGTGGATTTCCATCTTTTATTGCAAGTATTTGACTTGATCTTTATAACGGTCTTCTTTGATTTGAATAGTGCACCCTTCATTTTCTTTAAATAGCATAATTGGACTTCTTTTGATCGACTCTAGTTCAAATCCTTGAATGTGTTGAATTCATTAATCTCCATAACTAAAAGCTACATGTGATAGTAATATAATCATACATAATCATAAATTGGGTCTCAAGTCCCTTAAATATATCAACTTACCATTTATTATGGTTGATTATGTGGTCTCGCGAAAACCTTAGTTAGAAAATCAAGTGGGACAAATAGCTCAAAAAAATGTAATGTGTTGGATTATAGCTATATCTTCTGAATACATATATATATATATATATATATATATATTTACTCTAATAAAAGAATACTTATTTTTGTCACTTGTCACTCTCTTAGTCATCCTCACATTTTTCAGTTGTTTCCATAATGTGTTTTTTTTTTTGGATCATGTCTAGGTTATTACCCAGCCAAGATATTTGTTTTGGATCAATATGTTTTCTACAATCCGCTTTGTTATTTTTTCAACAAAGAGGTCACTCTCTGAACGTTTACACACAAAAAGTGAAGAACTCCGGTTACCTACCACTTCATTTATCGAAGCAGCCCACATCATCATCCTCCATATTCATCCAACAGTCTATTCATCCTGCTTTGATTCATCTAAATTCGGTACATCTTTTTTTCTAATTTCTTCTTCCGTGTGCTAAAATCTAAATCAATTGCGTAAATGTCTATTAAGTTCTTCGTTTCCTTTGTATAAATTGGAGGTATCGAATTGAATTGCACTTCTATGGAGGAGTATTTGCTTAATGTTAACCCTAGGTTGTATATTTTTGTTCAAATTCAGTCAATATGTTCGTTTATATTTAGAAATTGTTACTTGTTACATGCTTTATAACATTTTTTTTCTTTCATTTTGTGTATCGTTAATGGGATCCACAAAATTTAGTGTTGGTTATATGTGATGAAAATCTTAATGAGCTTTTTGGATGTGAAAGAATTTCTACAATGGATATGCCTCAGTTTTTGGTCAACCATCATTTACATAAGTGATGAACTTATTGACCGGTACGTGTTTTAGACTTTTATTTTGATTTTTTCATTAATCTATCCACATCAATACTGTTTTGTCAGACTATTGATTTAAATGTCAAAAGAAATGTGAACTCATTTTTATTACACTATTTTGATACATTTCTTTTATCCAGTTATACAAATGATGATATTATTCTCTAGCCTATTTTCTCTTGGAAATAAACTCGGTACCAATTGTGTTAACGTTTAATTTTTTTAAACGGTTTATGTGTTGACATAGTTAGAAAGACGTTATATGGCTTTGTAAATCAACTTTGAAGCTTTAATTGTAATGTTGCTCCTAAAGGGACTGGGAGAAGCTCCATCTTCAAAATGTCTCGAGAGTTGAAGGCTACAGATAGTTAATATGGTATCCTGATATAAATGATACTTATATAATTGCTTCGGACAACTTTTTTATTTTTTACGCTTTTGTAGCTTATTTTGTTTATGTAATTTGTAAAATATACTATAAAGTTAGTTAATTGTTCTGCATGGTGCCTTATTCTATATGCAATATGTTCTGTTCTAACCAAGGAAGGAAAATCTGGTTAATATTAAGAAATTTTTACTTAGTTATATGCTTTATAACATTTTTTTTATTTTGTGTATTGTTGATAGATCCTCAAATTTAAGTGATGCTTTATAACAACCTTTTGTCAACCATTGTATTATTACACACAAACTAGTTTGAGACCCGTGTTTTACATAAGAAATGATGAAAATTTTAATCTTTAAACATTAAGCAAAATACAATAAACACCTCATATATTGTTTATACAATTATAATTTACATTAAAATTACGGGAATTACAAAACACATTACACAAATATTTTACAAATAACTTATAATTTTCTTGTATACTACATTTTTTGGTTGTATTGATTAATATATCTTATTTATCAAGAAACAAAAGTATATGTCTTCTTATAACTCCTAGTAAGGCAATATATAACTTGTAACTCTTGATAAGGCTTTGTAACTCTTGATAATGCCACATAACATATCATGCATACTTCTTGATAAATTAATATCATATCCTATGAGATTATTTGTTCAGGTTTATCTCAAACATGATTATCCCAAAATTGGATAACACGAACTTTGATGATAGAATCATCCTTAAAGTCCTTAAAACTTTAAAACTTGAAAGTTGATTGAGCATGATAAATTTGGTTGTCACCGACTGATCTCTATATGAAATATTGCAACCTTTGTTAATACATAGCAATTAAAAGTCGTATAGTCAAGCAACATATAAAATAAATGTAACTGAAATTAAAATTAATATATGAATTTTTTAATACGTTAAAATTAAAATTCATATAATCAAGCACATCTAAAGTAACTGAAAGTATTAGATAAGGAATTCAGTTTCCAGAAATATGGAAACGATATGATGGGTATTATTATAATTTTCTTAAATGTGATTGCTTTTGATAACTTTTTAAAATTTTCAAGCACATTAGTATGTCTTTTTCGTATTACTAGAAACTGCATTCCTTATCGAATACTTTCATTTATTTTATATGTTGCTTGACTATACGACTTTTAATTGCTATGTATTAACAAAGGTTGAAATATTTCATATAGAGATCGTTGGCGACAACAAATTTATCATGGCCAGTCAACTTCCAATCTAAGGACTCTAAGGATGACTCAATCATCAAAGTTCGTGTTATCTGATTTTAGGATGAATCATTTTTTAGATAAACCTGAACAAATCATCTCAAAGGACATGATCTTAATTGATCAAGAGGTATGATATGTTATGTGGCTTTATCAAGAGTTACAAGTTATAAGTAGCATGTGACCGTATCAAGAGTTACAAGACATGTAGACTAAAGATTTTGATTCTTGATAAGGTATATTAATCAATACAACCACAAATATAATGTACAAGAAAATTTTTGGGTATTTGTAAAATATTTGTGTAATTAATTTTACGGCTTGGGTGAAGCAATTCAAATGAGTACTCTATCATCAATATAACAATAACATATCAAATTCAAAAACCTATCATCAATATTATGTCAAAATCAAATACTATAATGTAGTATTCTAAAACTATTTTGATATATCCATTTCATTTTCGTTATATCAAATCGTTGTAGGGGTGTGTGTGGTGCGGTTTGGTTGGTTTTTGGATAAAAACAAACCGAAAATCAAAACTTCGATTTTTGAAGTTTTTGAAACCGTTCGGTTTCGGTTTTTTGGATTTCGTTTTGGTTTTGGTTCGGTTTCGGTTTTTGCCATTTGAGCTTGAAAATTTTAGGCCAAAAAAAAAGTTGACAAAATATAATGAATTTAGGCATAAATAATTTTATTAATGGTAAAATAATAGACTATTATACATTTTATCAAATATATTGGAGTTACATATTTATTAAATTCTTATAAATTACTTAATATAAAATATAATAAAACAAAAATTTAGGAATTCAGTTCAGTTCGGTTTTTTCGGATTTGTTTTCATGCAAAACCAATACCGAACCGTTAGTGCGGTTTTTACAAAAACATAAAACGAAATCGTCGGTTTTTTTTCGGTTTAGATTTTTCAGTTTTTTTCGGTTTTTTCGTTTTCGGATTGGTTTTTTCGATTTTTTGAACACCGATCATAGCTCATTTGTCATTGACTTCTTAACTTGTCACTCTATACTACCCTTATATATGTCATTTACTATAATGTTCTTAATTTTGTGATGCATTTAACACCTAATATATGACCTCATTCACTAAAAACTACCTATTTATCTAACACAATTAAGTATATTGGAATTACTAATTTGTCATCATTTGTAAGTGCATTAGTTATTATTTTAGAGTTTGATACAGTATCCTTTCAATTGGTTAAAACATATATAAACTTTAAATCATTATTTTAGAGTCTGATACAGTACCCTTCCAATTGGTTAAAACATATATAAACTTTAAATCAAATGAACAAGAAGCCAATACACTCATCATCGATTATCCTTTATGACCACGAAATCAATCGGCGCCCTTCGAGAAAAATATGAACTTTTATAGAAACACATAAGAACTCTTAAAAGGAAGGAGATGGATCTCAAGTTCTTTTAGAAATGACAAGGCCTTCCACCAAAAAAGGGTTGATCCATATCATCTTTACTTTGTTCTTTTCCTTGATTATTTTAATAATACTGGGTTGTGTTCTTCTCTTACTCGTATAGAACAGAACACGTTGTGCAAAATCTTCTTCGTTTCCATCCTACTTGATTTAGATCAGGAAAATCATATAGTTTTATGTAACCATGTGCTATGGCTTGAATTCATAGTCATTTATATTCCCTAGACAATTGACAACTGAATTCAATTTTTTTCTATTGTTTTCATATTCGCAAATAGTGAGAATTGATGGCTTGGCTCCAGGTGGTTCAAAACTTCAAGAATAGTATTATAGAGTTTCTCGACCTTTTCTAAGGATTAGTCAGTTTTATTTCTCGATAGGGGCGAAGAATGGGTTTGTTTCAGCGATAGAGTACCTAGTAAAAACACCCCAAAATATTGTGGTCGTAAGGGATACCCAAAAACAATTGTATTGGTTGCTTGTACATTTGATTTAAAGTTTACGTAGGTTTTAACCAGTTGGGAAGGTATTCCATCAGACTGAAGAAAATAAAGAATGCACTTACTAATGATGATAAACTAGTAATTCCAACGTGTAATTTCTTAAAGTGAGTTTATTTTAATATGTAGTTTAAATAGATATGTATTGCTTAGTGTATGAGGTCATACATTAGGTGTTAAATGGATCACAAGCATGAAAGCGATCATAATACACGAGACATACATGAGGGTAGTATCGGAGCAGACCGATTAAAGAACTCAACAACGAATGAAATATTAGCCAACTATTTTATTTGATGTATCCAAAAAAATGAAATACATATGTCAAACTAGTTTTAGAATAGCACATTACAATATTTCAATTTGACATTTTATTGCTGATTGATGTTTGAATTTGATATGTTACTTAGTTCTCGTATTAGCCTTACGTTTACCATTTTCAGTTATTTAACTATTCTAACAATGTATCATTCTTCTATTTATGTTACCATGTAGAAAGTCACCATGAGCAAACGTACATTAAGCCATTTGAAATACGAGTAAGAAGAAACAATTTATAAATTGAACAAAGTAATTGGATAATGCATTATGGTAACTCAACAAGATAAAGGTAATAGAATTAAAGGGACATTTAGTTCAAAAACATACAATAATATGCTTGAGGACATGACTACAAAGTCTCAAATGGAGTTTACCAACAATCATTCGAAGACAAGATTGTTTTTCTCATTGTTGCGATATGTTTCAAAGAATTCACTGAGTATGTTCTCATTCAGAATCTCACATACTTTGGTATGAGATAAATTCATAAATTAATAGATGTAAATGTTTTAGTTAATTAATTCTTTAAATATTTATGCTATTAATTCTTTAAATATTTATGCTATCGTTTATAATACTAACTTTGTTTTGTTAAACAGCCAAAGCCGGAGACAATAACGTGGAAGATGAGAAAACTGTCAAACTGCAATGAAATGTTTAAACAATGGATGCGCATGCTAAAACGGCTAAAGAAAGAAATGGCCGATTGCGCAAGAATAACAATATTGAAATATATACAATTACGGAAGTGGATGACTATTTAGCCGCCAACGAAGCAACTCTAGAGAACCAATATATACAATAACGATTACGATGTTCAATTCAGATATTCAACACCTTTTCCAGTTCCACCTCGATGTCCGTCATGTGCATCGTCGATCGGAACCATTCTGCGTTCTTGATCATGAATGTTCTACCTTCTTGAGCTTTTCGTTGTTAGGGAATGAGTTGCACCAGTCAGTCACATTTA
The DNA here is from genome assembly GCF_021521415.1 of Bidens hawaiensis. Lineage (NCBI taxonomy): Eukaryota > Viridiplantae > Streptophyta > Magnoliopsida > Asterales > Asteraceae > Bidens > Bidens hawaiensis. The sequence goes on along the minus strand of NW_027493571.1, from coordinate 137,061 downwards.
GTATCTTTCAAGTTAGAGCTTATTATTTTCCTCTCACTAGAAGACATATTATTTTGGTCGTACTTTGAGAAAATCATCTCAATACTTAGGCGACATGTGCAGATTATAAAAGTGTGGAAAGTTAACAACGTATTTTGTAGCATGTCACTATGTGCCATCAGTAAATTAGTTTCAGTTGATAAAAAGTACTATCTTAAAATCATAAAGTAAATATCGCCATAGAGTTAAAATATATCTTTTAGCCTCATTACTAGACTCCTATATATATAAGAACTAATACTGATGATCACATTCAATTTCATCCTACTGTGTACTATCATCTAACTAAATCTTGAGGTAACTCATATATGATATAAACTAAAATTAACTAAAAACAAATAAATATTCTACAATTGTTGCGTGAAACTAATAATATATTAAATAAATACATGATCATGAGTTATAAAAATTGTGGCGTTTGATTTTTCTTTTCTTTTTCGATTTTGATATTAATAATAATGTTGTTAAAACTTTGATTAATAATCCAACAAAAGATATATTAAGAGCAAACAGTGATATGAATTATACAAGATTTATAAGGGTGGAAGACAATACCTTTTGTGACCCGTATTTGGCATGTATATATGGCTATCGGCTGGATCTGGTCTTCACTTCGTTATTGTGTTGGTATCAATTCTTTTAAGGAAACAGAAGAGAACTCATGGTGAATTAGGTTTTTGTTTTTTGGATTTGTGTTGATATTATGACTAAATACACATAACCTAAACCCTAAAGCCCATAAAACAATGGATTGGGTTTAAAAAGTGGTGTTGATAATATATATGTTTTTGTTTTTCAAATGCAACTAACAATAAGGAAAATATATTTTTAACTAACTCATTGTCTACGTTTATTCAATCTTCTTCCATTCATTGGTCGCATGAAAATGTTTCAAGCAGCATATATGCAGACGTAGATACTTTAACCAACTAAATATACTATTAACTAATATGTCATGCATCTCTTAGGAGATAATTGTATGTCAAATGTTATCTCTATAACATTACCAATATTAGTTGTGTGACGAAATCATATTATATTATCCTGAAGATCATATTTTCTTCATCGTAACTTAATTTGAAAGAGGACAGTTGGCATGTTGACATATTGTGATCAAACGTGGGAAAAGAAAAATGAGGCATCACGACCCAGTATCTTAGAATGAACGTGAGAATAATACTAACGGTTCTCTTTAGAGAGATCACCTTATAAGATATACAGGCTTATTTACTAATAAAACTAAAACATACTTGCTCTAAACAAGTTCACCGAAAAAATTAGGGCAATGCATGTTAAATAATAGTACGAGACATGCATATATTGCATTAAATCGTACAACATATGTTTGTCTTGGATCTTATTTGGAGGATGAGAAAGCATATAATAGCCATAAACGATGGCATCACTACCTAAAACGATGGATCTTGAATAATTTAGTGCAAAATTTGACTAACACATTCGGCAAGTCCCGTAGTGACGAGCTATCACCACTACAAAACTGGTGTTTTAAAAGCGGTTGAAAACCGCTTCAAAGGAATATATAAACCGCTTCTGAGCTCATCGTTGTTGATCAACTATGTGTACACTTTGAAGCGGTTTTTGAATTTCCAGACTATTTGAAGCGGTGATTTGTTTAAAGCGGTTTCCACACCAGAACCGCTTCAAACTTACATATTACAAATTCATTTGCTGCCAGCTGTGCATTGGAATTTGGAATTCTAGAACAAAATATTGATAAATAAATAGCAGCCAACACTAACTAAATAGTTGGATATTATATTTCAAAAAAATTGTTACACGTTAATAATATTATGCAATAAAAACTGCTATAAATATTACCAAAATCACACAAATTATCTGAATTCAACAATAGAAAACCATACAAAATTTTCAAATAAATAATACGAGAAACTTATAAATCTATACTATATATAATATAGGAGTGAAGGACATCTTAAATTTTAAAAGGTAACACTTTTGTTGCATAATCTACAACTACCAATGCATAAAATTTAAAGAATATAGGGGTAATATAGTCTTTATCATTCAAAAATAATTTACAATAATGGTCCTTCAACTTCAATCAAGTTTTGTTAATTTATTAAAGAATTTCACATTTCCCCCTCATTATTAACCAACTACCCCACGACTTTTTAACGGTTATAACTTTTTCACACGTTAATATTTTTTCTAAAAGGTTACACCATAAAAACGAGCATTTTACGCTCTTTAATTTGAGTATGATATTGTTATAGTTTATTAACTTTAAAAAAACTAACATGTCTTGTGATTACCGGTTATTACAGACGAGTCGGGCAAGTTTGACTAATGTTGTCGGAACATGTTAGGGTTTGAACATGTTAATACAAAAAGAGTTATTTTAGTTCATGTCGGGATTGGTTTAGATCGAAAGGGTTCATGTCAAAACGGGCTTCGGGTTAAAACATTTTCGGGTCGGAATAGGTTCGTCAAAACGGATTGGATTAAAAAGTAGTTTATTTGAAATTATTGTATATGTCATCTTTGCTTCTTGCTTGTCGCCACCAGTTACGCGTGTTCAAGCATCAGTTACGTGGATGACATTTTTTATACATACGGGGTTGCTCGCGTATAGGCATTGTGTGGGGCGCTTACTGGCACCGTTTACACGTCCGATGCCACGTTAAATGCATACCACCTTCGGGTTACACACATACCGTTGCGAGGTTACAGACGTACTAACATCGATTGCGTTTTCGAGTACACCGCTGCATCGCGCGGGCAACTGGCTAGTCTAACTTAATGTGGGAGTTGTTTTCTACCAAAAAGCAGCGATATTACTCTCATTATCATATCGTCGATCCCCGCGAGCTTAGCAAACCCCGATTCTTGCCAAATCTAAAAACAAATAAATGACGTTAGAATAAACCGAGCAAAACCATAATCTTATATTTAAGAACCCGACAAACCTTAACAAAAAATTAACCCAATCTGAAACAAACCCGTAAACGAAAACCCGAAACAACAATCAAGACCCTTATTTTCCCTTTACCCCTAAAACAAATCCAACCCAAACAAACCCTAGCCTGAATAACCAATTCATATATTGTAACTAATCCTAAATTACAAGAATACCCTTGGTAACCAAAGTTAATCCACTACAACCAACAAACCCATATAAGCAAGAAAACACAAACTATGAAACTAATTGCCATAGTATCACATGAAGTATAAACAATTTTTAACTATAAACCAATTAACAAAAACTAAAGAACTATAAATATAGAAAACATACCTCAACAATTTTCCATGTAAATATTTCCCAAAAGCTACTCGAATTATGTTTTGAAGAAGATATTTATCTTGGTCCTTTACGCATTTTAAAGAGCACCATTCACTTGTCTATCATTCAAACTTTCTATCATTCATGTGTTTAGAATATCCAATCAAAAGAGTCATAATCAGAACATTTAAGTAAACAAATCAACTTTTTGTATAAACGGTTAAATAAGTAAACAAATTGAGTATTTTTAGCAAATATCTAGTATATACTTACTGAAATCATTCGATAATTTATACACTGTATCAACAATCCATTTTTCTTTGTTTCACAAAAAGTTCACAATTTCATATAGCATCCAATAAATTGTATCATCATAAACAACTTCAAACACTTAAAATCAAAAAACACAAGATTTACATGCTAACATAACATTATCACCTAAAATCATCACAAAATAAGGCTGCAATATCCAACAGTATGCCACCAGTTATCAAATTACATAAAAATAGCACTAAAAACATATTTGATCTTAGAGAATATATCACCCAAAATACTATAAATCTAGACAGTAACTAAATTAAGCTTATATAATCCATAAAGTTATAACAGCAAACTAAGATAATATAATCATCTTGGCAATTCATCAAACAACTAGAATGCAAAGCAACAAAGCAGATAATATCAACAATAAACATGTTAATCAGATTGTAGAAAATGAAATAATCACACTGTAAACCGTTCACAACCCAAACTCGTGTCTGAAAACATGATGTTTAGTTTTTGATTTGTTTAACAAATACAAATACACAAACTAAAGTGCAATCCATCTATGTAACACATATTATAAGGCTCCAACCGTTAATCAACAAGAAAAAAAACAAATGGCATATTCACAAACACCTTGTGGGCATTCACATGTATTGAATAACTGAAGAACCGACAAGCTCCAAATACAGCTATATTAACATATAAAAAGCTCATATAGTTATGTTTGATAGATCTGGGGGTTTCATGTTTGAAAGATTTGGTTATGTTTGATAGATTTGAGGTATTGAATGGGCTTGAAGCGGTGGTAACATGGAAACCGCTTGTAATATAATGAGATTTAAATATTTTATTTAATTTTGAGCGGGTTTGAAGCGGTTTTTTATGTTAACCACTTTAAACATGAAAAGTGAACCGCTTGTAAATGACTGTTTTTGTAGTAGTGTATTAAGCTAAAAGCATGAATTTAATATTGTGTTTTGGTTACAACAATATTTTAACCCACATGAAGAAGCATTCATAAAACATGTCAAACTTTGTATTGAACCAAATCAACCCAAATAAAATTGACCCCCTACCAACTAAGTCTACTCTAACCTCATCTCTCAAGGCTCAAGCTATAAGTCAGTGTCGACATTTTGCTTTAACAAATTAAAAAACTGTCTCGCATGTTGGTCAAGTAGTAAAGCTCAAATTTGCAAATTAATTAATAGCTTTGTTTTAAAAGTGGACCCAACTAACTGCTTTAACACGAATAAACTAATTCTTATTAACGGTATTTCTAGAGAAAGTTGAGAGAGGCTAAGAGAAAATATTTTAGTAAGTTTATTTTGATATGTTTATTTGGAAATTAGGTTAGTTGATCGTGTAGCACACGGGTTAGAATAAAATAAGTAATTTTTTTTAAATAATAACATAATGTGAAATACAAAAAAAAATGTATCACGTATATAAATATATATTATACAGTAAAAAATTACACATTATGCAATTTGGAAATAAAAAGTTGTTAAAAAATTCATAAATCATAAATTATTTCTTTGTTATTTTTAAATCAAACTTAGTTGTAAATAGCAACTTTTTTAAACCAACTCGTAGACCAAAACTCATTCTAATCTTAAACTATTTTAACATGAACAATGTTTGGTACTTTGATCGGTTAAAGAAACCCGCCCGTGTCGTATTGGTTACTTATAAAAATCTAATATTAATAACTAATGCAATACATTTTATATTAAACAAATTAACATATTTATGATGATATTAATTCTTTTAAATTAGGATGGAATTATTAAAAATTGAAAAAGAAATATTAAAAAGAGAAATGCATTTAATACGAGAGAGATGAAGGAAAATTTTGTAAGGATCAACATAGTTAATATGAGAGAGATGAGGAAAAACTATTGAACTAAAACCGCAGATTTCGACAACGTAAGAACGAAAAACGCAGTTCACACAATAATAATAGATTGAAAAGAAAAAGAAGAATAAAATATATAACTATTAATAAGAAAAATAAATATATATTTAGCATGAGATAAATGAGAAAATTTTGTAATGATCACTCATGTGTAATGGCATATGGCATTAAGACTCGTGTAGAATACGGGTTAGAATAAATAAATTTGTTTAGAGAATAACACAATGTAAATATGTTCAAATGATATAAAGATATAATATATGGTAGATAAATTACATATTACATACTATGGAAATAAAAAGTTTTTGAAAATTCATAAATCTCTAAATATTTTTTTTGTATACAATATTTGTAATTTTAACCTACATATCAAAATTAGTAGTTTCGTTTTGTTTTTTTTATTTCAACTTTAGATAATGAAACACATAACTTACCATGCTTTAAAACAAGTTGTCTCAAAAACAAATCAAACCATCTATAGTGATTGATTTTAGCTTTTATTAATCTTTATTGCAAAACAAACATAAAGTTAAAATTCTTTATTTGAAATTAATTATTTTTACCTAAATTAATGTGAAATTTGTTACTTATAAAATATTAATAACTAATACAACATATTTATATAAAACTAAATAATGTATCTATGTTTGTATTAAATTTTGAAATCAAAAAATAATTATTAAAAGGTATAAATAATTGAGTAAGGAAAAAAAAGTTAAGTAAAAAATTATTAATAAAAAGGGTAATGTATTTAATAAGAGAAAGAGGTGGGAAAATTTTGTAAGAAATTATCTTGTGTGATGCCATGTCGCATTAAGAACCTTTATTTATTATGCTAGGTTATTGACCCGTGTACGACACGGGTGTAAATATATAAATCGTTTAACAACACTCGAGGAGACAATAAAATGATATATAGTTGTTAATAATACGTATAAGAAACAAAAACTTTGTTCAACACAAGTTTCAACTAAAATAACATTGGTTCTACAATTACTATATACATAATACAAAATTCAAAATGATAATTTCATAAACAACTAAATAACTTTCGTTTACAATTATTTTATAGATAATCGTTACTTGTAAAAGAAACGTCTATGGATCCAAATAAAATCAATGAATGAATATATGTGAATCTAATTAGTAAGACATACCATTTGCATTTGTGAAGGATCATAAAATGCAATAACCGCGGGTACGTACATTATCAATATTTGTTAATCAAAACATTGAGTACAAGTTGTTATAACATATACACGAACTTGAAATATGTAACATCCCGAAATTTCTAAGTAATATTTAATATATTATTTTGTCGGGTGAAATAAACGAGTTAGTGGAACAGCATAATATGAAGACTTAGTAGGATAATTAGATGGGTTTGGATATGGACCAAAAGGAAATATGGGCCTTCGGTCCATGGGCTTGAGGGAGTATAAATACCCCCTTAAACCCCAGTCCTTTCCATTCCATCCATTTATCCATATCTCTACACACACCCAAAACACACACACCACATACACCGCCGGCGGCCGAGGAGAGGAACGAACAAGATCCGAGAGAGGGTGAGCGATTAGTTGTGATTAAACAAGTTAAACGAGATCCAAACAAGCTCAAAAAGGTATGATTCTTGATCTTTGAAGTTTAAAGATCCAAGCTTTATAGTGTATAAACGACCGAAAACGGTTGGGGAACGTAGTGGGTGATGTTGAACCATAACAAGGGTGTTAAAATCGCCAAAATGATTGATAGAGACCAAACAGCGGCTGGACTGGGCAACTTCGCCGCGAACTGGGCAACTTCGCCTTCAAAGCGATAACTTCGCCTTCAAAGCGATAACTTCGCCTGAGGCCAAGTTCGCCTAACTGGTAACTTCACCTGATGCCAAGTTCGCCTAATTGATAACTTCGCTTACGGCCAAGTTCGCCTAACTGATAACTTCGCCTAAAGCTAAGTTCGCCTGATGACAACTTCGCCTAAAGCTAAGTTCGCCAGATGACAACTTCGCCTAAAGCTAAGTTCGCCTGATGACAACTTCGCCTAAAGCCAAGTTCGCCTAAGGATTAACTTCGCCTAAAGTCAAGTTCGATTAGAAAATAGATTAAAAACGATAAGTAAAAGTAAGCTAATACTAGGCCACCAGATTAAATCAGGCGAGTATTGATACGTGTAACTTATACAGTCAGCCGAGCTCAGTTAAAGAAGGGATTTAACACTATCGGAGGAAGAAGCAGAGTTCAGGTGAGTTTCTAGCCCAATTCCTTGTTATATTTTCGGGGCTGTGTGCATACTCGATGTGAAGTGTGAATACACTTACCTTAAGTGGTAAGTGTATGCTATAGATGTTATACGAGGTATATGTTTTATAATGCTTGTCGGTACGTGAACGATCTTCGGATATTGCACGTATCGCCAAGGATAGTAAATTCCAAGTGGTTGATAGCGTGTATGAATGTTACGATGTGACTTGTTCATTACGTAAATACTGAACTGATATGAAGTGTGATATAGGCAGGTAGAGGTAGAGTGTGTTAGAAGTGGCAAGAGTCTAAGGGTGTTAGTGGCATAACGTGAGCGCGTGATAGGGAAAGCCTGTACGTGCCATCGTTATTACGTGGGTATGAATGCTATGATGTGACTTGCTTATTATGTAAATGATATGAAGCATGTTGTAGACAAGTAGAGGTAGAGCGTGTTAGAAGTGGCAAGAGTGTAGTAAGAGTGTTAGTGGCATGACGATAGTACGTGGTAGGGTAAGCCTATACGTGACTACGTCATTAAAGTGGCAAAGTGGCATAACGTTATACGTTATTAAAGTGGCAAAGTGGCATAACGTTTTACGTTATTAAAGTGGCAAAGTGGCATAACGTTTTACGTTATTAAAGTGGCATAACGTTATACGTTATTAAAGTGGCAAAGTGGCAAGGTGGTAGGTGTAAATAAGAGGCTAAGTGGTAAGGTAAGCAGGTTAGATGTGAAAGTGGGAATACACTTACCTTAAGTGGTAAGTGTATAGATGTTATACAAGTAGCTATTATGTAATGCTTGTCGGTACGTGAACGATCTTCGGATATTGCACGTATCGCCAAGGATAGTGATTGTCAAGTGGTTGTTAGTGTGTATGTATTCTATGATGTGACTTGTTTATTATGTAAATATTGTATTGATATAAAGTGTGCTGTAGACAAGTAGGGGTAGATTGTGATAGAAGTGGCAGAGTCTAGTAAGAGTGTTAGTGGCATGACAATAGTACGTGGTAGGGTAAGCCTATACGTGACTTCGTTATTAAAGTGGCAAAGTGGCATAACGATATTCGTTATTAAAGTGGCATAAAGTGGCATAAGTGGCTAAGCTGTAGGGGTAATTAAGAGGCTAAGCTATAGGGGTAATTAAGTGGTTAAGCAGTGGCATGTTAGACTGTGGACTATGTGTCTTCGGATACGTATATATTGTATGTAGTGGTTGTATGATAAGTTGCTTGATTAACTAGAACTCACTCAGCGTAGCTGACTTTTAGTATGCACGCAGGTGAGTAGAATGAGACAGCTAGCTTGAGCGGGCACATGGTGGGCGAATAGGAGACTGGCATCTGAAGACTCAAGATGTTTTAATGTAATTGACGTTTATTTTGAAAGACAAGAATGTTTAATTAAGGCAAGTTTTGGATTGCTGTAACGTTTCATGAAAGCTTTTATAATCCGCGAAAGTTTTAATGAACTCTGATTTGTAAGAACTGTGTTTATGAGTAAATCCGACGCTAAAGTAGGGCTACCGTTCGGGGCCTTACAAGTTGGTATCAGAGCATAAGTTCGAGAGATTTAAGCATCCTACGTGCTTAGACTCGAACAGAGAATGGGATTTAAAATGAGAAAGAAAGAAGATGCCAGTTCAAGATAGCCATGTGCCACTCATGCAAGCTCAGTAAAGGTAAAGTGTATGGTAAATGGTGTATGTTAATGTTGGCTTATTTGCTAAATGAAGAATGAGTGCAAGTTAGGGATAGGATTAATTGATCTTAACGGATTATCTGTTTAAGAGTATAAACAAGCACAAGTGAAATCATGAAGGGAAGTATGTAGAACCTGAGGAGTAACGCAAATAGTTAATTACACTTGATCAACGTCATTAACTACTTACTTTACAAATCATGTGCTAAATAATTCCTAGAGTGATGACGTTTGTGTTTTGCCTTTTAGAATACTAATGGCTGGAGCTGGAGGAATTGTTGGAACTGGGGGTCGCACTGGACGTCGTGGCAGGCCTCGTCTTGTCCGGCAACCCTCGGTAGAAGAAGCTTCCAACACCGGAGACGAAGGAGGCGCAGCTGGAGGAAACTCGAGCAACAACGAAGAGGTTCAACTTAGCCCTGCAGTTCAAGCAGCCATTGTTCAAGCTGTAGTTGCTGCTGTGAAGAACCTGAATCCCGAAAGATCTGCTGGAAACCGCGAACGAACTGCTGAAGGGGCGGGTGGTGATGGTAGGAAGGATGGGGAAGGAGAAAGAGAGGCCTCGAATGAGGATAAGTCTGTGAAGGTCGATGATAGGAAAAGAGGCCAAGATGGGTGCAACTATAAGTCCTTCAAAGGATGCGACCCGCCAAAGCTGACTGGGCTGGGAGACGCAATCGCTACTCTCCAGTGGATAACCACAATGGACAAGAAAATCCGAATTAGCGAATGCCGTCCCGACCAAGCAGTGGGTTATGCCACTCAGTCATTTGAAGATGAGGCCATGTACTGGTGGGAAACTGTGGAATAAAGGAAGACCCGAGAGGAGATTAAGGCCATGAGGTGGGATGACCTTAAGGAGTTAGTGATGAAAAGGTTCTGTGCTGATGCTGAGGTTGAGAGGGCCGAGATGAAATATTTGAATCTGAAGGCGGACAAGATGACACATCGTGAGTACACTACTGAATTCAACCGCATGTCTAGGCTGGTTCCTGACATGGTGAACACCGAGGCGAAACGGATCAAGTGCTACGTTAGAGGACTTCCCCAGAAGGTCCGCATGTTAGTCAGGGCCAACAAACCTGTTACCTTTGAGTCTGCGGTCGAGTTGGCGGAGATGGTCTATGTTGATCTGGCGGCGGATGATGTGGAAGTGGAAGATGAGGAAGAAGGGAAAGGAACTAAAAGAGCTAGGGATGTCGTGGAGCGTGCAGGGAGAAAGACACAGAAGATGGCAGGAAAGGAAGCATGTAAGGTGTGCGGGAAGATGCACTTAGGGGAATGCAAGGCTGGTCCAAATCAGTGCTACCGATGTGGGAGGAAGGGGCACATCTCCCGTGAATGCACCGAGGACCAGAAGTGTTACAAGTGTGGTAAGTCAGGTCACATAGCTAGGGAGTGTGGAAAAGTCGTGGCAGTGGGGGAAGGAAGAGGAGACGCGTGAAAGGATGGTCTATTAGCTGCTGAGGAGGTTGCAAGAGAATAAGTGGCATGTCACAGTTGTTTTATGTTAATAGTTAAAGAGTGTTTTATGTTACAGTTGAACCCATGTTTGTTTAGCAAGCTTGAATGATTTCCTTTTATGTTATGAAGTACTTGTGACTTCTTGTGATTTTGTATGAACGACCTATGAATTTATCTTGAATGCGTGTTGGTTATGATAAATAGTTGTGTGAGGGTAAAGCGTCGCCTTAGGAGTTAGCGTTGTTATATAAAACAAGGTTCCTCGGGAAGGTGAGATGAGACTTGGCACATTGAGGGCCTCATGGACAAGCTACCTTAATAGCTAAAACACATGATCACCGCTCGATGACTACAAGTCAGGAGTAAGAAGGATAACCCAGAAAGCATAGGTGATTCAATAAAGTGTGCGATTATAAAGAAAAAGGTATTCCTTTTACAAAGGTATTCCTTTTGGAGAAATAAGCTAGGTTTCGGGGACGAAACCTCTTTAAGGAGGGAAGACTTGTAACATCCCGAAATTTCTAAGTAATATTTAATATATTATTTTGTCGGGTGAAATAAACGAGTTAGTGGAACAGCATAATATGAAGACTTAGTAAGATAATTAGATGGGTTTGGATATGGACCAAAAGGAAATATGGGCCTTCGGTCCATGGGCTTGAGGGAGTATAAATACCCCCTTAAACCCCAATCCTTTCCATTCCATCCATTTATCCATATCTCTACACACACCCAAAACACACACACCACATACACCGCCGGCGGCCGAGGAGAGGAACGAACAAGATCCGAGAGAGGGTGAGCGATTAGTTGTGATTAAACAAGTTAAACGAGATCCAAACAAGCTCAAAAAGGTATGATTCTTGATCTTTGAAGTTTAAAGATCAGAAAACGGTTGGGGAACGTAGTGGGTGATGTTGAACCATAACAAGGGTGTTAAAATCGCCAAAATGATTGATAGAGACCAAACAGCGGCTGGACTGGGCAACTTCGCCGCGAACTGGCCAACTTCGCCTTCAAAGCGATAACTTCGCCTTCAAAGCGATAACTTCGCCTGAGGCCAAGTTCGCCTAATTGATAACTTCGCTTACGGCCAAGTTCGCCTAACTGGTAACTTCGCCTGAGGCCAAGTTCGCCTAATTGATAACTTCGCTTACTGCCAAGTTCGCCTAACTGATAACTTCGCCTAAAGCTAAGTTCGCCTGATGACAACTTCGCCTAAAGCTAAGTTCGCCTGATGACAACTTCGCCTAAAGCTAAGTTCGCCTGATGACAACTTCGCCTAAAGCCAAGTTTGCCTAAGGTTTAACTTCGCCTAAAGTCAAGTTCGATTAGAAAATAGATTAAAAATGATAAGTAAAAGTAAGCATACTAGGCCACCAGATTAAATCAGGCGAGTATTGATACGTGTAACTTATACAGTCAGCCGAGCTCAGTTAAAGAAGGGATTTACAACTATCGGAGGAAGAAGCAGAGTTCAGGTGAGTTTCTAGCCCCATTCCTTGTTATGTTTTCGGGGCTGTGTGCATACTCGATGTGAAGTGTGAATACACTTACCTTAAGTGGAAATGTTATACGAGATATATGTTTTATAATGCTTGTCGGTACGTGAACGATCTTCGGATATTGCACGTATCGCCAAGGATAGTAAATTCCAAGTGGTTGATAGCGTGTATGAATGTTACGATGTGACTTGTTCATTACGTAAATACTGAACTGATATGAAGTGTGATATAGGCAGGTAGAGGTAGAGTGTGTTAGAAGTGGCAAGAGTCTAAGGGTGTTAGTGGCATAACGTGAGCGCGTGATAGGGAAAGCCTGTACGTGCCATCGTTATTACGTGGGTATGAATGCTATGATGTGACTTGCTTATTATGTAAATGATATGAAGCATGTTGTAGACAAGTAGAGGTAGAGCGTGTTAGAAGTGGCAAGAGTGTAGTAAGAGTGTTAGTGGCATGAGGATAGTACGTGGTAAGGTAAGCCTATACGTGACTACGTCATTAAAGTGGCAAAGTGGCATAACGTTATACGTTATTAAAGTGGCAAAGTGGCATAACGTTTTACGTTATTAAAGTGGCACAGTGGCATAACGTTATACGTTATTAAAGTGGCAAAGTGGCAAGGTGGTAGGTGTAAATAAGAGGCTAAGTGGTAAGGTAAGCAGGTTAGATGTGAAAGTGGGAATACACTTACCTTAAGTGGTAAGTGTATAGATGTTATACAAGTAGCTATTATGTAATGCTTGTCGGTACGTGAACGATCTTCGGATATTGCACGTATCGCCAAGGATAGTGATTGTCAAGTGGTTGTTAGTGTGTATGTATTCTATGATGTGACTTGTTTATTATGTAAATATTGTATTGATATAAAGTGTGTTGTAGACAAGTAGGGGTAGATTGTGATAGAAGTGGCAGAGTCTAGTAAGAGTGTTAGTGGCATGACAATAGTATGTGGTAGGGTAAGCCTATACGTGACTTCGTTATTAAAGTGGCAAAGTGGCATAACGATATTCGTTATTAAAGTGGCATAAAGTGGCATAAGTGGCTAAGCTGTAGGGGTAATTAAGAGGCTAAGCTATAGGGGTAATTAAGTGGTTAAGCAGTGGCATGTTAGACTGTGGACTATGTGTCTTCGGATACGTATATATTGTATGTAGTGGTTGTATGATAAGTTGCTTGATTAACTAGAACTCACTCAGCGTAGCTGACTTTTAGTATGCACGCAGGTGAGTAGAATGAGACAGCTAGCTTGAGCGGGCACATGGTGGGCGAATAGGAGACTGGCATCTGAAGACTCAAGATGTTTTAATGTAATTGACGTTTATTTTGAAAGACAAGAATGTTTAATTAAGGCAAGTTTTGGATTGCTGTAACGTTTCATGAAAGTTTTTATATTCCGCGAAAGTTTTAATGAACTCTGATTTGTAAGAACTGTGTTTATGAGTAAATCCGACGCTAAAGTAGGGCTACCGGGTTCGGGGCCTTACAAAATACACAAATCAGGAAAACATATGTTACAAAAAATGAAGGTAACATCAATTTAAAATCTCAGTAACACCTGCTTACGAATAGTGTACTTTAAAATCACAATTTGGTATGTATTATTAATTTCATATACTCACATAGATTACACGATAAACTCATAGTGTAGCTCTACTTTACCGTTTACCATAAACATTACCTTTTAAGTATAATATGTAATGAGGTTTCATAGGCACTCAATAATGGTGATTAATATTTATGTCTACTAAAAAACAAAGAACATTAGTTACCAGAAACAACAAAGTAAAGTATTCATTGAAATAGGAGGTTGTATAGTTTACAAAAATCGGTTCATCAAAATGTTTCATTTACTATAAAATTGGGAGCTAAGTAACGTCGCTATGATAAAATAAGAGGCTACTAACAAAAGCGGTGAAGATCATTCAAAGATTACGTCCTCCAGTTGGTGAAGAACATACCTGAGTGTAGTGCAACGGATTTAGAGATGAAGAAGATGAAAGGTTTTTTGAATTGTGAGGAGTCTGATGAAGATATTATGTTTATAATTTTATTTTGGTAAGATTATAATATTGCTATGTTAAGTTTCTAGAGTTTTAATTGTATGAAATTGTTTAATCATTGTGACATATTTACATTCCATATTTTCTTTTGAAATGCCATATTTTAATACAAAAATATAATTGTCGGTATTGGTATCTGCTAGTTTACCGTTTAAGGAAAAAACGGTTTAAAAAGAGATCTCAAATTTATTAGTCGTTTGTAAATTTCTAGTTTGATTATGTTGGGTTTGAAGAACAGGAACTCAGTCGCGAAACGCCACACGTTTTGGTTGGTTTGACAAGTCTAAATGTTTAATATTTACAATCAAAATAGTTTTTGTCAAGCATAGATGCTTAAATATTCATAAGTTAATACTTTATTTTGAATAATATTACAGGATTGATAAACTTTATACTTATATTAATGTTAATACGTTTTAAAAATACATAAATAAATAGTGGTATCCCGTATATAAACGTTCGTGTTGCGTATAACTACTGTAATCAATATTCTTTTATTTACTTTCATTTCCTTTTTACTTATTTGTTAACAAATAC
This sequence comes from Bidens hawaiensis, assembly GCF_021521415.1. NCBI lineage: Eukaryota > Viridiplantae > Streptophyta > Magnoliopsida > Asterales > Asteraceae > Bidens > Bidens hawaiensis. The sequence goes on along the minus strand of NW_027493571.1, from coordinate 122,059 downwards.
ACAGTGGTATACGCTACTTAAACATTGGAGTTGAAAAAATTCTTGTTACATAAAAATATGTTATCAAAATTGTTTAAATAATTTATTAAAATTTTGGGTGTTGTTGGTTATGCTTGTTGGATAATTATTAGTGGCTTTCATCATAAAGTGTATAGTAGTAATTAATGGTATGAGCTTAAATAAAGATGATGATTTATGCTAATCACATTATAATTGATTTTCACTTATAATACATACATTATATTCAAAAAGTTACAAATAAAATACATCGCATGTTAAAGAGTGAAAATGATTATTAAATTCGTTTGAAAAGATTTTAATCAATAAGTTTAGGGAATTAAGTTTAGTAAAATAGTACAACATAAGTTCTTCAACAAATATATGAAAATATTGGTAATCGTGAATATTCTACATGTAGATATCCAAATTAGGTGTGAAATGTCACTTCACATTGCTTGTTGGTAGCAGGGGCGGACCCACATAGAACCCATCGGGTTCTCGGACAATGTTTTTTAAAAATTACTTTGAGTCAGTATATTAAATTTTGTAAGGACCCCATAAAAATTAATACTTGGAATCCATACTATTAAGGATTAACTGGTCTAGTAGAAAGTCCCTTGTTTTTCCTTTGGGAGGTTGCAGGTTCAAGCATCACCATACTCTGTTGTTGTTTTTTATTGTTTTTTTATATCCTAGTCAATATTAGTTATTTAGTTAGAGTATTTGTGTTTTTCGTTAGTTTCTCCCATATATTCATTATCACCATGCAACATATATATATAATGACAACATGGGTTTTGCATATTATTTTATTATTTATCTTGTGTATACATATTATAGTTAATCATTTATTTGTGTTAGAGTTAGTTTTTTATGTTTGGTCATGTATGTAAGACCATATATATAGCTTACGTTTATGTTTTGGTATGAATATAAATGAATTAAAAGTCCATGTTCTATCTAGTTTCTAATCTAGATTCTTTCTACTTACTCGTTTCCAATGACACCATATTTTCATGTTTTATTATTTTCATCGCATCGACCCGACCCGGATAACGACCGGCCCGAAAATTTTGTAAACCGAAAAAATTGGGACCCCATTGACAAAAAATCCTGGGTCCGCCACTGGTTGGTAGTACCAATGTAAGTAGTAATTTTAGTAGTATTACAATGATGAAGATTCCCTCATTGAAAGTTTTATAAAAAAATGTAGTTGTAAACCAACATTAGAAAGGATAAACAAAGTAGTTTGTATAAACTATAAACCAAGAAGAATAGAGAATACAACTATTAAACAACACATAACGTAAGGAAAAAACAAATTCATTGATATGCATATAAAATGCAAACATCACAAATAAAACCAAATTGTCAAAGTGAAATAAAGGACTGTAAACACAAACACATCCAAAAAAAAAAAAAAAAACTAAACATGAATGCAAAACGTTGCATTTATTATGAAACTTACAAATCCGTCCATTTTAAAACTTTTGCATCCCAACGGTATCTCTCTCACCAACATTGGTATCAACAGTTGTTTCTTCATCAACCTTCGTCTTGGTTGCAGACATACCAGTGTCATCATCAACATCATAAGTGTCATTCAACTTCCATTTGAGTTTTGCATCATTCAATAATCAATATTTATACTTTGAACAAAACAAATAAAATTAAAAATAAAAAAATACAAAAGTATGAACAAAATTATAAACCTTGAAAATGACACAAATAAGATTTTTGAGTAAGGAAGTGAGAAGTGTGAGAATTTGTGTATTCGGATTATAGTATATATAGATAAATAGATTGTGTTTGAAAGTTTGAATTGTTCCATAAGAAGGAAAAGTCTAAATATAGTAAATTTAGGGAATACAATTAGGGATTTTTAAATAACCAAACAATAATAACCCATCACTCATATCAATTAAATTATAATTGATGTTTACTTATATTGGTAGTAATAAATATAGTAAATTTAGAGAATGTAATTAGGAATTTTCTATAACCGAACAATAATAACTCATATCAATTAAATTATAACTATTGTTTATAAAATTAGACACATTAAGTTGACTTTCATTTAAATATAAATCCGTAATAAGTTGTTAGGTTGTAATAATGATATGAATGAATACAAATCAATCACAATACATCTAAAAATAAACCAAAGTATGATCAATTCAAAATTTAAATTGTAATAAGTGTTTAGGATCTTTTATATTCAATCCTATAGATGCAACTTCAATTAACATTATACATTAAAATAAAGATTAAAATATATTATACATTAAACATTAAATTAAACATATAGTATAAAACATTACTCAAAAACATTAAAGATATATTTAAGTATACTAACCTAAGTTACTAATCTAAAATACAAATAAAAAATATTTAACATATACTGTAATTGAAATTTGGAATCAATTAAACATAGGAATTAAACATAGCAATCGATATGAAACATATCAATTAACAATATCAATTAACAATTAAACATTAAACATACTAACCTAAATTAGTAATCTAAAATAATAAATCTTTTAACCATACAAACATTATGGTTTAGTGACCCGAAAAAACATCGATTGACGGGGAAAACGGCCATGGATGTGAAGACATGAGTAACAGTATACTTCCAGATGCTGAGCAGGTACATCGTTATGGATCTACTGAAATCAATTGCCGGGTCTAATCAAATCAATCCTTGTCTTCAAATAATGGAGCCTTACTTTACCGTCGATCACACTAATTTAGGCAAACTCCAAGGTCGATTAGAATTGCAGGATCTAATGAAATCATCATCGGATCGATGTAAAATAATGGCGGAGTGAAAGAGGATTTTGGTGATTAGGTAAAAAGAAATTGAATATTAGACGACTCATAAGGAAACCGGGTATTGTAATTATATTCTTATTCTTAAACTTAAATGGTTACATTAATTATTGGTAATTGAATTTCTTTTTGATTTATTTAATTGTTAAGAAAATTAGAGAAGTATATGATATATTTGGAAACAAAGAGAATAGACCAATAGAGAATGGGCATGTGGATCCAATCTCAAATGTTTTAATAGTATAGTAAGATAGTATAGATTTTAAAACTATCGAACTAAAAAAAGTTGTCATGGTAGGACCATAGTAGCCTTGGGTTCTTAGGTGAAAGTGAAGACTCAAGTTTGATTTTCAATTGTGTCATTTTGGGTGGATATTGACAATGTAAGGTTTGAGTTAAGCCTTGTGCAAAGGTTGTCTATATTATAAAATAAATAAAGGTTCTTGATAGCACATGACATCACATAAAACAGTTTCTTATAAAATTTTCCCACCTCTCTCTCTTATTAATACATTTCCCTTGTTATTAATTATTTTATATTTAACTTTTTTTTTCTTTCTTAATCATTTATTTTCTCTTTTTAATAATTATTTTTTAAATTAAAATTTTAATACAAACATAGATATATTATTTAGTTTTATATAAATATGTTATATTAGTTATTAATATTAGCTTTTACAAGTAACAAATTTTTTTACTGTATAATATATCTTTATATATGTGCTACATTTTTTTTTGTATTTCACATTATGTTATTATCTAAACCAAATTACTTATTTTAACCCGTGTACTACACGTGTAATTCACCTAGTATATTATAGTTAATTAAGATCTTAGTTTTGGAGAGAACAAAATTGTGAGAATTAACCAAAACATGACAAGTGTCCACAATTATTTTACTTTATTAAAATAGGTAGATATCATTTAAGTATATATATATATGCACTCCCTCCCACTCGTCATCTTCTTCACCTTCCAAAACCCCCACGTGTCATTCTCTGGTGCATTCTTACTCTTTCTTCCCGCCTCTCTCTCCTATTAATTATACATTAAATTGTTTTTATTTTATATAATTCATTTTGCTTTATATAACTATTTTTACGAAACGAATTTTATTTAAAAAAATTACGTTTGTTTATCAAATATTCTTTTAATTGAACATTTTTCATTATTTAACTTCTCTAATATCAAAAAAAAATTATTTTATTTATATATAAAAACATTTACAAATATATGAATTATTTTAGCCCTTAAAACTTACTCGGGTTCATTATTAAACACACGTGGATCTTTAACTGAACCTGACTCATCTTCTTTTTCTCTCTATAGACATAATCTCTTTCTTTATATTCATTTATTGCTGATCAAAACCATATCAATTATATTTTATTGCACATTATTCAACTAATCAAAAGCTTTCATCCACTTAGACATGTTCGTTTTGTACCAGTTATGTTCTCATAATACTATCCTACTTTAGTTGTTATCATATTTTTAGTGTGTCATCAAATGTTGTATTGAAAGAAATATTTAAAGATTTATGATTTATTTTTAAGTTTGTGAATTATAGTTGCAATTTAACTTTGTACTTATTTAACATAATATTATACATCAATATTTTAAAAACCGTGTATAACACGGGTACCTAACCTAGTATATATATATATATAAACATAACTACAGGTCTGCGTGGCGACAAATCAGTCAAATATTTAGATAATAACAAGATAAACAAGGGTACACATTTTGTGTGTAACTGAATTTAAAATCGATTCTCCTTTTCCAAAAGAAATCTTCCAGATAGTAAAAACCCAAATGAAAAGATGAAATGCGTGTGAATGATCATTGAAATTTGTTACGCGGTCAATTTTGTTGGGCCCACCACGTAGCTGTGCAGGGATATTAAAAGAATAAACATATTTATTGTGGGCAAAGAATGTTGGTGAAGAATATACTTGAACTAGTAATTTATAATAAAAGGTTTTCAAAATTTAAAAGCATTAATAATAATTTTATGAATCCAAAAAAGAAGAAAACGTGTATTTAGATGAGCAATGAATTGGAGCATTAATTACAATGTAATGGGTTGAAAATAGGGAAAACAAGTATTTATTTTTTTGTACATAAATTGAGGAAGTATAATAATGATAATAATAATAATATAAAGTAGATATAAGAAAATGGAGATAATGAAAATGGTTTGTTATAAACAAGTGTTTACCCCGGTGCGTTGCGGTGGTAATAACCGGGCGGTGATAAACCCAAACTTTTCGATGTGGTTTCAGCTTCTGTAGCACGGTTATCATATTGTATTTTCATATTTAGTTTAGTTCATTGCATATACCAATTTTCTAGTTAATATTTTAAGCAACATCACTTCAACATCGGCTTTTAGGACTAATCTATGACTTGACAACCTTAAATTTTGGGTCATTTAAAACATCAGGAAACTAATACTTGTTTGTAACATATCATTTTATGTCTGATAAATACCATCTGAAAAATAATAATATTTTCATCTCCCGAAAACATGGATAAAAAACGTTTGCTAATTTCTTGAACGACCTCATTCTTTGGTGCGAGTACAACGCGTTCACTAAAGAAATCTCTATTTTTGAAATCTTCAATAATAAAATGATATACAAAGTCAATATGTCACAGTGTGCAAATGTCTAACATTTGTATTTCAAAGATAAGAAGTTGTCTTATCTATCTGAAAACCAAAACATGCAGTCTAGTGTTTATATTTTTGTGAATTTTTAAAATAATGAACTTAATATAAATGATGAGTTGATTAAATAATCAATTAAAAAAAGAAGTTGTAAATGGTTACTTTTTAAACGAACCCGTGACCGAAACTCATTCTAATCATAAATTGTTTTGACCTGAACAATGTTTGATACTTTATGTGACATTCGTCAATTTCGGGTCATTTTTGTTATGTAAACCCGACCCGTTTGTAACCCGAACATTTCAAATATATAAAATATTGGATTTTGTCATTTAAAATATATAAAATATTGGATTTTTATATTATGCATTGTTTGACCATTTAAACATACCAATTTTCATGCAAACCATAAAAGAATCTTTATACCCAACCCTGCACTCCTTCCCTATATATACACGCCCATCTTTTTTCATTTTCACACTTGCTACATCTCCAAAAACTCTCTCAATTCTCCATAGATCCAAGGTTGTTTTATTTATGAGTTCTTGAAGGTGACTTCCAAATGTCAAACCAAGCTTCATCTTTTATTCTATTTAGCTTATGTAGTCTTATTAATACTTGTTTATGGTGGCACAACATAAATATAATACATACCCCTTGTTACCTTTTGGTAGTTGCTTCTCCGACTCCGACTGGTTAAGCTTCGGACTTCGTAAGGCAAGGCTTCATTTAGGACTTTTGTGGTCCTTGATATATATACACTTATATAACTTGTTGCACATATTATTCTTGTTTAACTTATGCTATTTTTAGTTTGTTTGTCATATTTATGAAGTTCCATGGTGGGGTTTCTTAGAGACTAACCTCGGTTTAACCGTAAATAGTCCAAACCGTGAACCAAACTTGTTACTAGTTTTGTTAAATAATTGTTTTAAACATGCTTTATGTTAGATTTAAGTTTCTAAATTCATTTATACAAGTTCTTGGTTATATGGGCATGTGGAGACCATCGAGGAACGTATTGTGAGATGGAAACCGAACCAATCCGTTTTTTACTCGCTTAAGACACACAAGTGTGTTTTTAGCTATCAAGACTTGTATGTTTCTTTACAAATAGTTTACAAACTGATTTTAATTATTTTTTTAAGTACTTGGAAATGTCGGATCCAACTTGATCATATAACATAGTTTGGACCGAACCGAACACTCGCTTAACGTGCGTTGTTAGTTCTAAAAATAATAAAACTACATACTTGGTTAAATCTTAATAAGTTTTATTGAGTTATCTCATAACATTCATTATGTTGGAAAGTTGACTTTGGATTTGACCAATTATCAAGACCCGAACCAACAACCCGAACACTCGTTAAAAACTCGTTTTAGTATCTTTATCCCAATGGAACTTGCATTTTAGCATTTTTCTCACCTTATTTTTTAACATTGGTTAAGTAAATATTAAGTTTAGATACTTTAACCCGGTTTCGAGCAAACTTACATTTTTAAAGAGTTACTATTATAAATTCTTAAATAGTTACATTTTAAACCTTGAACTTTAATTGTTTACTTTTTGCAAAAATTATTTTATTTAAAGATCTTCAAGACAACCTTTCTAAATCCAAGACTTTCATACGTTAAACCCGTCGTTTCGGCAAATCTTTAAATTACCAACTTTTCAACTTTATTACTTGAGCGTGAGTACATTCATCCCCCGTTTTCTATCTTTTGTTTTGGGGGTGACATTTCATACTTATTCAAATTAAATGCTTTATATTTGAGTCTTAAACCACAAACGTTATTGTATACTTTACTTAAATAAATGCTCGATTTGGTGTTCTATGCTTACAAAATTATATGTTTATGTGCTTACCGCTTTTGGAGAGTTGAATCATAAATCCGTGAACTATATGGTATTCTCTTATAGCACGGTTCCGTTAATGTATTCTTATTAACGACCTCATGAAATCCGAATCTATTTGGTATTCTCTTATAGATGGTGCCGCTAATGTATTCTTATTAGCGACCTCATATTATCCAAATTATTGCTATTTATTTGTTGTTTTGTATACACGATTGTGGCTTTTCTTATTATATACATATATGCTCAAGAACTATGAATTGCTCACCAACCTTTGTGTTGAGAAACTCTATTTTATGAAATGTTACAGGTTTGCATTTAGGTTGATGTTGGATGCTTGGAGAAAACGTCACAAATACCATTAGGATATTAGTAACAATGAACAATATTTGATTTGCTACATTTTGTGATATGTTGTATTATACTTATGCATATTGTTATATGACATTTTCGATGTTATGAAATGAAACGAGTTTGTTAAATATAGTCGTTTTAAATAGTGTCATGCGCTTATGGGCAATCGTTACACCTCGGCATGTTCCGCCGCCTTTGGTCGGGGTGTGACACTTTAACATGTTAAAGAAACCCGCTCGTTTAAATTAACATAAACACTGTAATACATCAATAGTGAATTTGTCTTTTAAGGGTTTGAAAGAATAAAAACTTGTAATTTAGTAAACAGTTATATATATTTAATAATTTAAAGTTTATTGAAATTTTAAATTTAAGTTAATCTTATCTCTTCATCCAATAACATCATTTATTATAAAATCTTAATATTAATTAACTAATATATAATATATTTAAAACCTTCATTTTTATAATCATTACTCACAATCAACGTGAAAATTGGTTATTTGTAAATACATAATATTAATAACCAATACAATATATTTATATAAAACAAAATAACATATTTATGTTGGTATTTAATTTTTTTAATTAAGACAAGTTTATTAAAAAGAGAAAATGAAAGATTAAAAAGAAAAAAAAAGAAATATAAAGCTATTAATAAGAAAGAGAAATGTATTTAATATGAGAGGGAGGAGAGAAATTTTTGTAAGTAACATTTTGGTAATAACTTTAGCTTTTATTAATCTTTATTGTAAAACAAACATAAAGTTAAAATTTCTTTATTTGAAATTAATTATTTTTATCTAAATCAACGTGAAATTTGTTACTTATAAAATATTAATAACTAATACAATATATTATAAATAAAACTAAATAATATATCTATATTTGTATTAAATTTTGAAATCAAAAAATAATTATTAAAAAGTATAAATAATTGATTAAGGAAAAAAAAGTTAAATATAAAACTATTAATAAAAAGGGAAATTTATTTAATAAGAGAGAGAGGTGAGAAAATTTTTTAAGAAATTATCTTGTGTGATGCCATGTGGCATTAAGAACCTTTATTTATTATATAGTATAGATAAGTTAAAGTTTATTGAAATTTTAAATTTAAGTTAATCTTATCTCTTCATCCAATAATATTATTTCTTATAAAATATTAATATTAATTAACTAATATATAATATATTTAAAACCTTCATTTTTGCAATCATTACTCACAATCAACGTGAAAATTGTAAGACAAAAATATTAAAAAGAGAAAATAAAAGATTAAAAAGAAAAAAAATGAAATATAAAGCTATTAATAAAAAGAGAAATGTATTTAATATGAGAGAGATGAGGGAAATTTTTGTAAGGAACATTTTGGTGATGACTTTAGCTTTTATTAATCTTTATTGCAAAACAAACATAAAGTTAAAATTTCTTTATTTGAAATTAATTGTTTTTATCTAAATGAATGTGAAATTTGTTACTTATAAAATATTAATAACTAACACAATATATTATAAATAAAACTAAATAATATATCTATGTTTGTATTAAATTTTGAAATCAAAAAATAATTATTAAAAAGTATAAATAATTGATTAAGGAAAAAAAATTTAAATATAAAACTATTAATAAAAAGGGAAATGTATTTAATAAGAGAGACAGGTGGGAAAATTTTGTAAGAAATTATCTTGTGTGATGTCATGTGGTATTAAGAACCTTTATTTATTATATAGTATAGATTTTAAAACTATCTAACTAAAAAAAGTTGTTATGGTAGGACTATAGGAGGCTTGGGTTCTTGTGTCATTTTGGGTGGATATTGACAATGAAAGATTTGAGCTAAGCCTTGTGCAAAGGTTGTCTATATTTATAAAATAGATAAAGGTTCTTAATGCCACATGGCATCACATAAAACAACTTTTTATAAAATTTTCCCACCTCTCTCTCTTATTAAATACATTTCCCTTTTTATTAATTATTTTATATATAACTTTTTTTTCTTTCTTAATCATTTATTTTCTATTTTTAATAATTATTTTTTAATTTAAAATTTTAATACAAACATAGAATTATTTAATTTTATATAAATATGTTATATTAGTTATTAATATTAAGCTTTTACAAGTAACAAATTTTTTTACTGTATATTATATCTTTATATACGTGGTACATTTTTTTGTATTTCACATTATGTTATTATCTATAATAAATTACTTATTTTAACCCGTGTGCTACACGGGTAACTAACTTAGTATATTATAGTTAATTAAGATCTTAGTTTTGGAGAGAACAAAATTGTGAGAATTAACCAAAACATGACAAGTGTCCACAATTATTTTACTTTATTAAAATAGGTAGATATCATTTAAGTATATATATATATGCATTCCCTCCCACTCATCATCTTCTTCACCTTCACAAAACCTCCACTTGTCATTCTCTGGTGCATTCTTACTCTTTCTTTCCGCCTCTCTCTCTTATTAATTATACATTAAACATTTTTTTATTTTTTATAATTCATTTTGATTTATATAACTGCTTTTACGAAACAAATTTTATTTAAAAAAAAGTTACGTTTGTTTATCAAATATTCTTATAATTGAACATTTTTCATTATTTAACTTCTCTAATATGAAAAATTATTATTTTATTTATATATAAAAACATTTACAAATATATATGAATTATTTTAGCCCTTAAAGCTTACTTGGGTTCATTGTTAAAAACACGTGGCACTTTAACTGAACCTGACTCATCTTCTTTTTCTCTCAATAAACGTAATCTCTTTCTTTATGTTCATATATTGCTGATCAAAACCATATCGATTATATTTTATTGCACATTCTTCAACTAATAGAAAGCTTTAATCCACTTAGACATGTTCGTTTTGTTCTGATTGTACCGGTTATGTTCTCATAATACTATCCTACTTTAGTTGTTATCATATTTTTAGTGTATCATCAAATGCTGTATTGAAAGAAATATTTAAAGATTTATGATTTATTTTGAAGTTTGTGAATTATAGTTGCAATTTAACTTTGTACTTATTTAATATAATATTATACATCATTATTTTAAGCTCTTCAACCCGTGTATAACATGGGTACCTAACCTAGTATGTATATATATATATATATATATAAACATAACTACATGTCTGCGTGGCGACAAATCAGTCATATTTTTAGATAATAACAAGATAAACAAGGGTACACATTTTGTGTGTAACTGAATTTAAAATCGATTCTCCTTTTCCAAAAGAAATCTTCCAGATAGTACAAACCCAAATGAAAAGATGAAATGCGTGTGAATGATCATTGAAATGTGTTACGCGGTCAATTTTGTTGGGCCCACCACGTAGCTGTTCAGGGATATTAAAACAATAAACATATTTATTGTGGGCAAAGAATGTTGGTGAAGAATATACTTGAACTAGTAATTTATAATAAAATGTTTTCAAATTTAGAAGCATTAATAATAATTTTATGAATCTAAAAAAGAAGAAAACATGTATTTAGATGAGCAATGAATTGGAGCATTAATTACAATGTGATGGGTTAAAAATAGGGAAAACAAGTATTTATTTTTTGTACATAAATTGAGGATGTATAATAATGATAATAATAATAATATAAAGTAGATATAAGAGAATGGAGATAATGAAAACGGTTTGTTATAAACAAGTGTTTAACCCGGTGCGTTGCGGTGGTAAAAACCGGGCGGTGATAAACCCAAACTTTTCGATATGGTTTCAGCTTCTGTAGCACGGTTATCATATTGTATTTTCATATTTAGTTTAGTTCATTGCATATACCAATTTTCTAGTTAATATTTTAAGCAACATCACTTCAACATCGGCTTTTAGGACTAACCTATGACTTGACAACCTTAGATTTTGAGTCATTTAAAACATCAGGAAACTAATATTTTCTTGTAACATATCATTTTAAGTCTGATAAATACCATCTGAAAAATAGTAATATTTTCATCTCTCGAAAACATGAATAACAAACGTTTGCTAATTTATTGAATGACCTCATTCTTTGGTGTGAGTACAACGCGTTCACTAAAGAAATCTGTATTTTTGAAATCTTCGATAATAAAAAGATATACAAAGTCAATATGTCACAGTTTGCTAATGTCTAACATTTGTATTCCAAAGATAAGAAGTTGTCTTATCCATCTGAAAACCAAGACATGTAGTCTAGTGTTTATATTTTTGTGAATTTTTAAGATAATGAACTTAATATAAATGACGAGTTGATTAAATAATCAATTAAAAAAAGAAGTTGTAAATGGTTACTTTTTAAACCAACCCGTGACCGAAACTCATTCTAATCATAAACTGCTTTGACCTGAACCATGTTTGATACTTTAACATGTTAAAGAAATCCGCTCGTTTAAATTAACATAAACACTGTAATACATCAATATCAAGAGCCGAGGGTCTCTATGAAAGCCACCTCTCTATCCCGTTGGATAGAGGTACGGTGTGCCTACATCTCACCCTCCCCAGACCCTACTTATAATTTTGCTATTGGTGGGACTCCACCGGGTATGATTGATTGATTGATTGACTGTAATACATAAATAGTGAATTTGTCCTTTAAGGGTTTGAAAGAATAAAAACTTGTAATTTAGTAAACAATCATATATATTTAATAAGTTAAAGTTTATTGAAAATCTAAATTTAAGTTAATCTTGTCTCTTTTTCCAATAATATCATTTCTTATAAAACCTTAATATTAATTAACTAATATATAATATATTTAAAACCTTCATTTTTGCAATCATTTCTCACAATCAACGTGAAAATTGGTTATTTATAAATACCTAATATTAATAACCAATACAATATATTTATGTAAAACAAAATAACATATTTATGTTGGTATTTAATTTTTTAAATTAAGAAAAAAATATTAAAAAGAGAAAATGAAAGATTAAAAAGAAAAAAAAAATGAAATATAAAACTATTAATAAGAAAGAGAAATGTATTTAATATGTGTAATGCCTCGTTCCGGTGCCTTACTTTAACGTTGGATTTACTCATAAACACAGTTCTAAATATCAGAGTTAATTAAAACATTCGCGGAAACGTTAACTTAAATCCATTCGTTACAAAACATTAATCTTTTCCTTAAAACCATGACATAAAACATTATATTTTAAACATCATTTCTTCCATCTTCAGATGTCAGCCGTTCAATCCATGCCACGTGCCCTTCTCATGCTATCTCATTAAACATATTCACCTGCGTGCATACTAAAAGTCAGCTACGCTGAGTGAGTTCTAGTTAATTAGGCGACATACAATACATACATCTGTCATCCATACGTACATATCCGAATATACATATCCCTACTTAACCAGTTACATTTCTATCATACATACATACATACATACTCAAGGTCGTGAACACGTAAAAGGTCCGCAGTCCTTACCTATTCTCACCATTTATGGTACGTGCAAGGTCCGCAGTCCTTCCCTATACCATCCTACAATAACAACACGTACAAGGTCCACAATCCTTCCCTATGTTGCAACCTAATTCATAGCACGTACGAGGTCCACAGTCCTCCCCTATGCTACCACAATACAATTACAGCACGTATAAGGTCCGCAGTCCTTTCCTATGCTGGATCCTATCTGAAGTACGTATAAGGTCCACAGTCCTTAACTACGTTCTCATCTATCATCTATAACACGTATAAGGTCCACAGTCCTTAACTACGCCATCACATGCCAAGTCTATGCCAACGAAAGTTAGAGGGATTTGCCATCCTAACTTACTACGTCAGACGTAGAACTCACATACATTCATATCTTTATTTACAACCTGACAGTACGCGCAATATCCGAAGATCATTCGCGTACCGACAATTAATCATTCATATCTATCACATTATCATATATGGCATACACTTACCACTTAAGGTAAGTGTATTAACTAATCACATAGAGTATGCACACAGCCCCGAAAACATAACAAGGAATGGGGCTAGAAACTCACCTGAATGCGGTTACGTTCACCGTTTATGGTTATCCCTTTCTTGAGCTGTGCACGACTAACTGTATAACAATTACACGTATCAATTTAACTGTCACTACCCATAATGTGTTTCTAGTTTAATTATTGCCCTCAACGAACGGGGGTCCGGGGGCAGCGCCCCTGGCAGTGAGGTTCTAGGGGTGGCAGCCCTTAGCGGGGTCCAAGGGGCAGAGCCCATGGCTGGGGTTAAGCTGCCAGGTCAGCTTGGAAAAATTTTATTTTCATTAACTGTCTTAACACATTTTCCATTATCATTTTAGATTATTTTCTAAATTGGGCTTATTTTCTAAGCCTAAGTTAATGGGCTAGTTTGCTTTGTATTAGATATGGACTTAGCCCAACTGCCCATTATGGTACCTGGGCCCAACTGTTCACTATCTGGGCCCAACTGGACTCAGCCCAATACCCAACAGAGGACTGGCCGAGAACTCTTTGGTAGAGAACTCGTGTCCGAGAACCTTGGTTGACCGAGAACCTTGGCTGACCGAAAACCTTGGTTGAACGAAAACCCATGTCTGATGCCTGCAGTTCTCATTTTTCTATCCTTTTCATTTCTTTCTTAGCATAGTTAACTGTGTTATGGTTCATATCATTGGTTTTAGCCACCTTTGCTACTCATCCTAACCGTTTTACATCCGTTAGTATTTCCTTATCAAGATCCAACCCTTTTTAGGTATAAAGTTTAAACCTTTATCCCGTTTTAGGTCTAAAGCTTAAAGCTTTATCGGTTTTAAACCCATTTTAGCTAGATCCTTAGCTAATCAATAGACTAAGTCCATTTTTTATCATCAAGTTTGCAACTTTACGAAACATCTAGACCCGATCTATTCTAGGGTTAAGTTCCATAACAAACCGTTCATAAAAATGTAAACCTTTAAGGTCAAGAACGTACCTTTACGTTTTTGTTAGGTCACACGGTTATCTTGGTTATGAACTTATCTTGTATCTTGCTTAAATATCCAAGCTTTACAAGAATATAGGCTCAGATTTTGGTCTTTGATCTTCATCTTACTCACGACCGCATTTGGTGGTGTTTATGTGTGTGTTTTATGGTGTGGAGAGAATAGGATGGAAAATATGGATGGAAATGGAAAGGATTATGGTTTAAGAGGTATTTATACTCCCTTAAGCCCATGGACTCAAAGCCCATCTTTCCTTTTTGGTCCATAATTAATTCCCTTTAGTTAAACTACTTATCCTTTCATATTTATTATTATTAATCCACTAACTCAATTATTTCACCCGACGCAAATAATATATATTAAATATTATTTTTAGAAAGTTCGGGATGTTACAATATGAGAGAGAGGAGGGAAAATTTTGTAAGGAACATTTCGGTGATGACATGTGGCATTAGAAAGCTTTATTTATTATATAGTATAGATTATAATGGTAAGAATATTATGAGTTATTTATTTCTCGTATAATAGGTTGTTTTGTTTTCCATAATATGGTGTTAGCATAAATAGGGATGGGTTAACGTACAATAATGACTTATCATACATTACGTACGCGATCTTCCAGAGCGTTAGATTAAAAAACACGTTGTGGCAATTTCGTAAATAACCCAACAATAGTTCGTGATCAAAATTCGTCGATTACAAATCGACTCTGATCCAAATTCGGAACTCGTCGCTCAATCTAATCCTATTTCTAAACTCTAATCACAGCTTAAAGTATGAAATCTCTAAAGTCAAAAACCAAATCAAAATCGAACGGCGTTGAACATCAAGAAATCTTCAAAATTGATCAAAAAAATGATGATTTAATCAATCGAATTGATGTGTAGAAGTATTTAGATTCATCAATCGATTATGGAATTGCAGAAATAATGCACTCAATCAAGCTCTTATTAGGGTTCAAAATATTATGTTTAAACGTTCTGAAACAAAACTGAAGACCTTTAAATGTTCTGACCAAAACGAACATCTTTAAACATTCTAACTCGTTCAATGAAGTTCTGGGTGTTAAAAAAAATCATCTTTAAACGTTCTAATACGTTCAATGAAGTTCTGGGTGTTCAAAAAAATGAACATCTTTAAATGTTCTAATACGATCTAAGAAGTTCTGGGTGTTCGAAAAAGTTTAGAAGTTCTGAACTTCTAACAGAACTTCTAAACTAACAAAAAATTAAACACCAATAACATGAAATTGAACACTGAAATCACTTCATATAATCTCGTAATCATCAAACAATTATCAATCGACCATCAATTTGATCATCGATTGGATCATATGAACAAAATATGGAACGTCTGCAACTGAGTTTCTACAAATGGCGCTGAAAACTTTAAACGTTCAGTTAAAACTCATCACTCAAAACTCAAATTCACCAATTGAAACTTCAAATTGATGATTAATTGGACTAATTTTAAAGTTTAATTGATCAATTAGTTCAAAATTTTCAATTTCAATCGGTCAATTTTATCAACTGATCTGTGAACAAGTCGTGACGGAGGAAGATGGTGTACGGTGGACGAAATCGCCGGATGGTGGACGGTGTATGGTGGACATAATCGTTGGATGGTGACGGATTGCTGAACGCTCATGGTGAAGGTGGACGGAATCAATGGGAGCAGCGAATCAGATTGGGTGAAAATTACAGTATTGCCACCGCGTGTTATTTGAGATCGACGGGGATACAAGTCGCGTACGTAATGTACGATTATGGATTGTTGTATTGGATCCTTTATCAACATAAATAGATGGTTACTGTATATATATTTGCGTGCCAAACATTATAATAAAGTAGAGAAAGCGTCGATTTTGATTGAGATCAAAATTTCCGTTTGTGTTATTGGGCATGATTTTCAACAATCCATTCGGTTTGGTTGTTAAAACCGAAGTTGTTAAAACAAATTATGAACCGAAGTTGTTAAAACCGGCCATGGGACAATCTACCAAAACTGCAAATATTTCATCAAATTATTTTAACGTCATATGATTCTTATATCCACTTCAATCGATCCGACTAGGGATGAGATCGGGATCGTACTGGTACCGACCGGTCCCAGTCCCGAATATCGCGAATTCTTGGTACTTGTACCGGTACCGAAATATTCGGTTTGGTACCAGTACCGGTACTAAAGGAAAAGTTCGGGAAATACCGATCCCATACAGTAACTGTATGTCACACCTCAACCTATGGTGGAAATGCCAGGGAGTGAAATGATTACTCACAACTCTCAAGGTACTATCATGCAATAATAGAAATTTCACTATCTATTAAGTAAAATTCAATTAAAACAAAATCTTCCATACAATATCCAAAAAGACAAATAATTCACCGAACAAACATAAATCATGAAACAAATGTCTCATTTATTTCTCTATCTTGATTCTTAAATTTTCTTCCAAAATTTAAACTAACTTCACATCACACGATGACCTGCATATACGTTAAAAATAAAGTAGTTTTTTCAACACAAGTTTGAGTGAGCAACACACGAGTTTTTAATGTGTATATAATAGAATAATAAATATTGCAACAACTCAAACGAGATAAGCAATTCAACCAATGAGTAACATAAATGAGATGTCGAAAAGCACGATGGCTAATACGATTGTCGTATGATCATACTATTCTGAGATTATTCTGGACCTCTCCATATGCGATTCACAATAAGCATGTAAGCAAGTAACAAGTATGGTACAAAATTGTTGACACAAATGACAATAGTTGCAGTTTGAGTAATAATTAGTAAAGAAATAATATAGAACGCATACGCCCCAAAACGATGTAAAATACGCGTAAAAAGGGGAATGTGGTACTCACCTCAATAGACGAGCAAAGGTGAAAAAAGAATATTAAGAATGATGATTGTGGATCACGCGTTGACAATAAAGCCTAATAAGGATAATAGAACACGAAGATACTAAGTTAATGAATCAGATATGAGAGTCGATAGTTATAATTTTATTAAGTTATATTATATTATTAGTTTGTATATCCTTTTAAAAGTATATTTTAATATTTTATTACATAAAAATATTATATAAGTAAAATTCATAAATTAAGAATATTATTAGTTTGTTAAAATATATAAAGTTTACCTTGTGTGTATATATGTATATATATATATATATATTAAATCAATGATATTATATATACGTATATATACATATATGTATATTTAATTACACATATACGTAAGTACACAGACGAAAGATGCGAGAAACACAAGCATTATAATCGGTTTTTAATAAAATAATTTATTTAATATGTTATTATTATTATTACAATTATTATACTTAATATAATGCTTTTAAAAAAAAATTACCAAAATTATCTAAAAAAACGGGGTGGCAGGGTCGAACCCGCGACTTGCCATCCCATATCCAATGTTCTAACCAGCTGGGCTAACAAGTGACGTGCACATATGTTAGGATCGTTTAAATATAAACATACACGATTCAAACATAATTTGATTATAAATTCTAACAACATCAATCGGTTAAACCGATTGATGTTGATGAAATTAAGATTAGGGCTTTTGTTTATCATGTTATTACAATCATGAAACACTAAATAATTACCTCAAACTATGTTGTTTAGCAGGTTAATTTGTTCCAACAGTGGCCATCGACGAGGAGTGATGAACAACCCACCAAATAGCTGTTATAATTTAATTGATTAAGGGGTTAAGGATGGCTAGGGTTTTGTGATTATGACCGCAAGTTTAATTTCGTTTATATGATCATTTATATAGGAAAACGATTATAGGGTTTTGTTTGAATTATAATCGGATAATGTTTAACGAGTTTGGCCGAGAATTCCTAATTGATAACGATGGTGAGGTCGATGATAACGATAACAATATATTTACGAGATCAATTAACAATAATAGTGCGAATATTATGGTCCAAGCTTATTAGGCAATCAGGTGCAAGAAGTTAATTTGGATTCGGGTTTGGATCATGGTTATCCATTTTGAAAATGGTTTATATAAGAACTTTCCATTTAGTCCTTGATGTTTGAGTATGTGTACGCAAGAGGATTAATCTTTACATTTAGGGTTGAAAATGCCAAAATAGTAAAGACATAATTATAAATAATTAAATCTACCTATATACTAATAAAAGAAAATAATTTTGGACACACGGCGGATTGTGGTTAATCCTTACAATTTTTTCCCTCCAAAACTAATATATGTTCCACATCAATAATTATTCACTTTCTTTTTACACTTCATTTATATTAAATCTATAACATGATTAAATTATTCACTTTTATTTAAACTCTATTTATATTATATCTATACACTTTTATAAAAATAAATATTTATATATAATGCGACTATACATTGTTAGAATATACTTCACAACATACTTGGTGAAGTCCAAAAATCAACAAAAAACCGTGTTGTTAAATATTAAAAAGAATATAATTTTAAATGTTATCATTAACATATTATACTATGTATATTTCCAAATATTGTAAATAAAAAAAACAAAAAAACATATAATATGCTTTCAGTTTACGAAATAATTTTTTTAATCATTAAATTATAAATATATGCTTAAAAGTTTACCCATTTTTTAAAAACAAATCCATTTTTCCATTGTTTTTTTTGTACATTATCATATAAATTTATATAATTTAAATCTATCTATTTATTTTTTCAGATAATTTAGTAAACTATACATCTATACATATATGTGTTAAATTGTAAGGATAATATATACCAATTTATTTCATATATAATAAAGTTTATCATATTTAGTTTCTTGAAGCCCTGCTTGCGGTGCGCACATATGATGTATATATGTGTGAACCCTCGGGTGGGCAAAAGTGAAATTGCACTAATTTTGACGTTATTTTACTAATCTCGTGAAAATAACGTTAAAAGTGACGGACGGTTAATCAGGCATCATGTAGTGGCGTTGATAGCCGAAAGACAAGGGTACATGCACCGATCAGCCGGTGTCCCGATGATTGAGTGCTATGTGCCTTATGTCCAAGGCTTGATGCAAAACTACTATCGAGCCGGGGGTCTCACCGGAAGCAGCCTCTCTATCCTTATGGGGTAGAGGTAAGGCTGTCTACATCTTACCCTCCTCAGACCCTACCATAGCTTTGCTATTGGTGGGATATACTGAGTACGATGATGATGATGATATTTAGTTTCTTGGGTTTTTTTTATTAAGGATTGCTTCGGGTTTTTTGTGAAACTTAAATTTGATTGTTACATGTTAAAAGTTGTTAAATAGATCGCTTGGTACAAATTAACTATATTTGGCTCAAATTTGTTATGGGTGAAAAGGGTAATCTGAATATTTTTAAAAATTTGAGAATACAAATAGATTTATCATTAAAATTGTTACATGTTCAAAGTTTTGACTTGGATTGTAAAACAAATGAAAGTTAGAATTTTAAATGTGACTGAGTTTCGAATTTATTTTTAAGAATTTTTTTGAAATTGCTTCATTATTGTATTCCGATAGTAGAACAACCCATTCTCGATTTAAAATTCAAATATATTTGATGATATAAAACAACTATATTTGTAATACATTTTCTTTACATAGTATAAAGAGACTTAATTATCTTTTTTTTTATTTGTATTAAATTATTCATTGTAATTTATACATTGATTTATCCCGTGTAATACACGGGTTTCTAAAGCTAGTAATAATAATAGAATGATCAATTTAAACTTGATAAATGCGGGAAATTTTATTGATGAGAAAGCTCGTGCCTGTAAATGGGTCGGGTAACGGTTACAAGAAAAATACGGGAAACCCCGAATTGTTACTGTACGGGTACCGAAACTCAAAACTTTGGTACCGATTCGGTACCGACGGTACCGAATCGGTTCCAGTACCAGTACCTATTTTGCTCATCCCTAGATCCGACCACTGAACTGATAAGAAAAACTGTATGACTACATGTGCACAAAAAAACTCGAACACGGGGCCGAAAAAACCCAGAAATACCTTAAACAGGACTTGATTTGTACCTAGTAACACCCGAAAACTGGAACAGGTCCCATACCCGGACCTAGGTTTTTCCAATACTCGAAATTAGGTTTTTCAAATACCCGAAGAAAGTGCAGTGTTTAAGAACTCGGTGTATAAGATTTGGTTTTTAGACAAAATACCTGAACCTGACCCCGAACCCAACCCAAGTATGATCAATACCCGGTCATTTTGAACCCGGTTCCATACCCAAACGGAGTATGACGATTCTGAAATCATGTAGGATTATTATTAGTATTTTGGTAGGCTGATTGAAACACCAGGCAATTATTGGGCTCAGCAAAAAGCAAAAAAAAGGCCCAATCTAAAGACCCTGAAAGTCTGAAACTGAAGATCATCATCCATCTCTGCTGCCGAGTTGTCGCCACCACCGCCGGCGTTTGTAAGAAATGATATTCATTTTTTATTTATCTTTTGTCTTATGAAATGATATGTATACTGGTTTGTATGATTGTAATTGGGTTTTTTGTTTTCTCAAATTCAAACCCAAACTAATAATTATATATTTGGATCACACTAAAATATTATATGCTGCAAACAGTTTTATTTTGTTAAATAACATTTCTTTAGGAATGACAAGGACGGGTCAATTAAGAAAAGGGTAATTTGTTTCGGGTCAGAACAGGTTCGGGTCGATTCAAAAAAGGATTAATTTGGTGGTCGAAAGGGGTCAGGCCAGAACGGGTTTCGGGTCAAAACGGGCTGGTTGAAACTTTCTTTTTTTTAAATTACCGGTACATTTCAGCTTTGCTTCTGGTTTTCGATAACCAATACGCGCGTTCAGGTGTCGGTTACGTGCGCAGCGTAGTTTATGCTTGTTTAAATGCCGGTTACGAGCGTTCCGGTTATGGTTAAACTTGTAAAGCTGGTTACACGTACCAGGGCCAGGATACACGTGTCCAGTGCCACGTAACACGTGTAACCCGCCGCTTAAGTGCTTAACTCAGCGCTCTGCACGAGTTACTGGCGTTGGTTACGCGTGTTTAATGTCGTTACGCATATTCTGTGCGGAGTTGGTTACATGTGTTTAATGCCAGTTACGCGCTTAACTCATCAATGTTTGTTTTCTCATGGTTGCAGGGTTGGTCAAAATCAATATAAAAAAACAATGGAAATTAGGAACCTTAACTCTAATTCAACATTGCTGAGACTTGACTCCTTTAATAAGATTTCAAACACATCTGTTTTCGGTTCTACCAGAAAGGAGTTTGTAACAGCACCTACGCGGGCCTCAAGTATGTCTAAGCATTGTTTGTTTAGGACTATGTGCTTGTTCCTTGAACATTTTATAGTGGTTAAAGCAATATATGTTCCAATGACAGGATCTCGGTGTTTATCTGTTAAGTGTGGAGTAAAGTTTCGCCCTTGTATTGATATACATAAGGTGATTCACTTTCTATGTTTTCATATGTTTGTTTAGAAGGCAGACATTTTGACACGTTTACGTATCACTAGGTTGGTTTGGGTTATGTTTTATCCCTAACGGGCTAATTGGTCCTAACTTTATAATATACTTTTAAAGCAAATGGTGAAACGGATCACATATGTTAAAAGTAGTGGTGTAAACAAGACGGGACAGTCCCGAGCTTGGCTAGGCTCGTTTAAGTTACGAGAGCTCGATTTCGAATTCGGCTTGTTTGGAGCTCTATTTTTAAACCTCGAATCTGGCTCGTGAGTAGTTTCTAAAGCTCGGGCACGGCTTGTTTAGTTTCTTGTTAATTTATGTATTTACAATTATAATCATTTGCACCTATAAATATTTTAATTATAATTTTTATGCATATCTTAATATATAGTTAGTTATTTTACAATAGTTTATAGATATTAAAATTCTTATCATTATTACATAAATATATGTAAGTAATGTATTAAATAAATGTTATATAAATATTAGGCTTCTTTAGACTCACCAGCCAGCTCGAGCTCGGGTCAATTATTAAACAAGCTTATGTTTAGGCTTGAACTCAGGTTCGAGCTCGTTTAAGTTTGGCTCGATTCGAGCTTTTAGCGAACCGTTCTTAAGTGTTTACTCCTCTACTTAAAAGTCTTCTGAATGTTGTTTTGATGCATGCATTCTCATAAACCGTTTTATACCTAAACTTAAATTAAAACTGTAACACTATATGAAGTTATTTACTTTTTTATATGTGTGGTATTAGGGGAAGGTAAAGCAGATTGTGGGGTCCACCCTATCAGATACAAAGGAAAACGACTCGACCCTCGTTACAAACTTCGAATCTGATAAATCAGCTGCAGAAAATGCAACTCTTTATAAAGAAGACGGTCTTGAAGGCGGTCATGTAATCATGTTGGGAGCCGATCCTCTAAGCAACGAGTCGGCCATTGGGGCCCTACGGGCTTATCGAGGTAGGTTGATTATGTTCATAAGCAAAGATAATGTATAAAAAAATATATATGCTTTGTGAACTAAAATAATAAAGTCATTGGAACTTGTATAGAAGTAGATTCTTGATGGTTAATATTACTAAATATTAATATATCATTTAGGTGGTTTGCAAGTTGGAGGTGGTATTAATTCACAAAATGCTTTGAGTTATATAGAAGAAGGAGCTAGCCATGTCATCGTCACGTCTGTATGTTACATTTATTTTGTTATGTAAACACTAGCGTCTTTGTATTCATATTAATTTATTAGATGTTTACATAAAACAAAAAATGGATAACAAGTGTTTGGCAACTGTATTTGCTATATACTGATATACCTTTTTGTATAATTGCAGTATGTATTCAACGATGGACAAATGGACCACGAGAGGTTTAAAGAACTTGTATCTCTTGTTGGAAAACAAAGGCTTATCTTGGATCTTAGTTGCAGGAAGAAGGTATGCATTTACATATGACAATCATATTATATTATTCGTATTTTATTTATATAATATATATTTTCATAATTATGATTTCAGGATGGCAAGTATGCCATTGTTACAAATAGGTGGCAGAAGTTTAGTGATGTGTATCTCGACGAGAAGATATTAAATTTTCTTTCGGAGTATTGTGACGAGTTTTTGGTACATGGTGTAGACGTTGAAGGGAAAAAGTAATTACTCACCATTTTGTCTTTTATTTTATTTTTATTATTTTTTTTATATTAATGGTAAAATAAAAACATTTAATTACTTTTTTATTTATTTTAGACTTGGCATTGATGAAGAACTTGTTGAACTACTCGGCAAATATTCCCCGGTGTGTACTAAACTCATTTTACATTATTCTTATAGCATATTTAATTCTATTAATATTACTGTTGTCGAGCAAACAAATTGAAATCTGTCACATGACCAAGTCAACTGTTATATAAACTTTTACGTGATTAATGTATTGATTTGATTTGATTCAGATTCCGGTGACATGCTGGTGGCGTAACTGTCATTGATGACATGGAGAGAATAAAGGTTGCAGGGTCAGAGCGTGTGGATGTGACGGTTGGTAGCGCTTTGGATATTTTTGGAGGAAAATTGGCTTATAAAGATGTCGTCGCTTGGCATTTTCAGCAACAAGCTCTACATGTTTAGCCCGGTGTTATGTTGTTATTATTCATCTGTTTGTCTACATTCAGTTGATTAACAAATTCTGCACAATTTATTATGGTTTGTTTTATTGTAGTTTCTGTTATATTACTAATAAATAATCATTTTCTTTATTTTGAAGTGTTTGTGTGGATAAGAAAAGCAGTTATGCTTATAAGTCACTGGTTGCACCTTTTAAGCCCAGAATGAAGGTTAAAGATATGACAAGAAAACGGGTTTGGATACCGAGACGAACTGTTTGACATGATTGATGTATATCATGTCCGTCTTCGTAGGTTCAGAAGTAGAAACACCATTTTGATATACCAAACTTTTATGAATCCGGTTTCAACACATTTTTGGTGCTATAACGTTAGGAGTTTGTGTTTGTTTACATTGGGAGATGCTACGATGAACCAAGGAATTAATAAACTTATTATCTCAACTAACAAGATAACTAGACTTAATTTCCACGTAAACACAGTTGCTCCCTGGAGTTTATATTCTCCTCCAAACCGTCATTTCAAGATAAGCCGAACCCCCCTTGATGTTGCAAACTATATATATGATTTTTATCATGTGAACCCATGAATGGTCTATGTGGAAGAAATAGATATGAAATATATGAACCCATGATGTTAATGGCTAAAGGAAACCACTACCAGTCCATGTGAATAGACCCACAAACTGAATCATAGGGTGTCAAAAGGGCATGTGTTGATTCTTAAGACTTCAATGTGTGTTGGGGCTTTAGAATGAATGGTTCAATAACTTTGTCTTGTTTTTTCTTTGGAGTTGATCAAGAAAGTATAAAGATGTTTATATTGTATGCCTCCTTATTTTACCATTGTCTCCTTCAGTTCTTCAGGCATCTAGAGGTGTATATTTCCATTCTGCCTGGATCTAGTATCACAAGTCATATTATTTCTATTTTTTCAGAAAAACCAATCTAGCTAAATTAAATACTTTTTAACTTCTATGAGCTACTTTCCCTAAAAAAAAAGTTAATGTTTCTGTTTTGTTTTCTTTTAAGAAAGCAATATCTATCTTTTACTTTATAAATATTGTTACCAATATAAAAATGTGATTAATGTCTTCTAGATTTATACTTTATATTTGAACATTTTAAACTTTCAGTTATTAAAAGTTATTATATTTTAATATTTTTAAAATAGACACCATCCGGTACGGCCGTTTCTATAACTACATTTAAAAAAAAATTGGTTGAACTCATACCATGCAAAGTTGCAATACTTGCCTAGATATATCTCTGAAACTTTAAAAACTTAATAAACCTTAAACTTGTTAACTATGGAGTAAATAGTAAATACTAGATAATTGAATTGTGGGT
Source organism: Bidens hawaiensis (assembly GCF_021521415.1). Taxonomy (NCBI): domain Eukaryota; kingdom Viridiplantae; phylum Streptophyta; class Magnoliopsida; order Asterales; family Asteraceae; genus Bidens; species Bidens hawaiensis. Next base: position 96,441 of record NW_027493571.1, on the reverse strand, counting down.
GTTTATGATGCAGTTTCGGAAGCGATCAATGGCTCGAGAGACTCATGATTAATCAAAAGACGATAATTGAACCGAAGTTCCAAGAACAATGTTCTTTATATTAAAACTTAATAAAAAACTAATGAAAACGTTTACAATCAATCCTATTTATACTAGACATGAAAAGATAAACATGAAAACTAGATAAACATAAAATAATAAAAGATAATAAAAGATAAACTAATAATAAAAACGATTTTCGATGCTCCTGCATCATACTCCCGGTCTTCGAAAAAACTCGTTCTCGAGTTTTGTCTTCGGACCAAACCCACCTGGATCGAAAGGAATATCAACTCGATTCATAATTGTTACCCCCGTGACCCACTCAAAGAACCTAACTTCATAATACGCCACACCCTGATCTAAATCTGTACCGCTGGAGTCTACAGGGTTGTCTCGTCTCTCCACCTCCTTCTCCCCATCTTTGAAAAAGACTCGTCCTCGAGTCTTGAGCACGTCGAAAAGATCGGCTCCTTTTTCCCGATTTTGATTAGCACGAGGGGCGTTGTATAACAACCAAGTTTCCCAGTTCTCTTGTGATTGCGGTTCACACAAAATAGTTTGTTTACAATAATTGATAGGGACACCCCCAAATAGGATTTGATGTTTTACTTCACCATAATCGTGACACCCATTAGGATCACATAGCCCACTCGTTTTTGGTGCTTTTAATAATTTTGGTAAAGAATTTGCATACAATCTACAACTTATTTCCACACATGCATCTTTAGTAATAGGCCCCACCATATCTTGTGTATTTTTAAAATAAAGTTGATTTACTTTTATTTTTAGAGAGGAGGCCGTAAAACTTGCATGAAAATCTTCAAAATTGGCACCATCACTTATCACATTAATTTCGTTAATTATTGTTTCCAAAAAGGAGGGAGCTACCATACTAATCAATCCATCATTTAATACCTCTTTACTTTGCAACGAACCGATCTGTCCATCCTTGATAAATCCCAAAAATTGTGATTCAAAAGTCAAACCATTATCTTCTAGTTTAACTTTCAAATCCCGTGATCCCGAAGTTTGCGATGCATCTTGCAATTCACTCATGTATCTTGGCTGTATTTTTGTTATTGTCTCAACAACCAGTTCATCATTACGGACCTTACCATTGTTTGCCACCGTAGCACCACATTTGACACCAACATTTTTATGCCATAAATCAAACATACCGTCTGTTTCTTTCATGGACTCGTCCTCTTGAATAGTAATCCCGTTAAGAACGGTTTGCACAAATAGACATTCTTCTTCATCAAAATTAATCCCGACTTCATCGTATTTAGGTTTGTCTTCCGAAAAACCCTCATGACAGGATTCATCTTCATAGATCGGTTCAAAGAACCGGGGTGGGTGACGGAAAAACGGATACTCCTCTCCGTCGACACCTTCGTCCCAGACGACAATGCTCGACTCGGTTTCCGCCTTGCGCATCTCCCGTTGTAACTCGAGATTGCGGACTCGTTTTCGAAGCCTTTTGATCTCTTCAAGATCGCGGACTCGTTGTCGGAGTCGTTGGATCTCCATAAGATCCCGTGGGTCGGAACGGACTCCACCGCTGCCTCGGTCGGCGACTCTGCGAGTGGGACATCGATCTTCACCACGAGCACGTGAATAGAAAACACTTCTATCGTTTCCTCGGTCGGCGACTCTATGATTGTTGGTACATGATGTCAGTAGTTCAGTGTCTAGTGTCTGTAATCGAGTTAGTTGGATTTGTATATTGATGTAAGCGAAGTTCTCACAAGTTCGCTGATATAGGCGAACTTGTGGAACAAGCGAAGTTAGGGACAACTTCGCCTAAACATGCTAGGCGAAGTTGTCGTGCTTTATAAGCTGTTAGGTTACGGCAGAGTTTAATATTATAGTACAAATTAGTTGTTAACGTGTTTACGAGTTGTCCAGAGTTTGTGATTGATATCACGTGTTTCCAGTTGCAATACAACGTGTCTTTGTTTATTGTAACGTGTGTTTGATCGTGTTAACGTGTATCGTCTTCTACGCTCGGGGCGATTGAAGTTAAAATTTTTTAAGGGAGATGAAATTATTTTTCAAGTCTACTACTTCGTAAGAAGTTCCTTTACTATGTTTAACAGAAAATTGATCCAACCGTGGAAAGTGATAGATATACTGATTCTGTGTGCTTAACTTGTGAAGTTATTAGGCCTAAAAGACTTTAGAACAGTCATTGTATGTCATGGTAGCTTTTTATGGTGCGTAAAAGTAAAAGTGATACTAACTAAATCTCCTCGATTTTACGTGGAAACTCCTTAAGAGTTGTGCATGTCTCCATATATATCTTTCCGAATGATAGGCAGAAAAGCGATTACCCAGTCATACACGAGCCCGTGAGTGTTCTGATTCCCGTGAAGATAGCGTGTCAAGAAACTGCAGTGATTCAGATTTGGGACTTGCAGTTGTTTACTACTCTGTAGTTGTGTAAATACTTAAAAAAAAAATTGTGTATGTTATTGAGACATTCTAGAGTTCATAATGTTAATACTTCTCAATCAAGATGTAAGAAAGAGAACGGGAAGAAGAGTCTAAAGATCGACAAGTAATTACTATTTAATCAGACACTACGGGTCGAGGTCAACTCGGGGTGACTTGGGGAAAGCCAAATAAGCTTTGAGAATAGATAGGAGACATCATAATCTCTGAGATGTTGCCCATTTAAGTTTTGAGCTTAATTGAACCTAACCCGTATCACAGAAGCGATGAAAACCATTCTAAGTTATTTACCTGCTTACAACCTGTTTCTTTATGTCATAATACAGCTGAACATGGATCTGTGTGACAGTCACTTAATTAGTATGATTCCTGTTCGGATCTTTTCTAAAACGTGGTAGTCCTTGTCGAGACTGAAATTTGATCCCGTGTACTTTATTTTTAAGTTTTATTCTACTTATGTAGTTTTATGATTTTATACCTGGTTACTTGGTCTTGATCGTATCATTTAACTCTTTAAAGGATGTTTTTAAGACTAAATTGCAAATTGTTCAAATTATGGGGTTTGTTTTGTAAAATTTAATATCGGCGAAGTTATCCATAACTTCGTCTGCAATAGGCGAAGTTATCCATAACTTCGCCTGTATAACTTTGACCCTATATATAAAGAAATTTCGGGTCAAACTCTTTATTATTTTCAAAACCAGCGAACTTATCAACTTATTAACCCACAGCGAAGTTATACCTCGATCTCATCTGTGTTAATTTTTCTCGATTTCAACTCGATTTAAAGGTGTGTAGGGTTGTTGTTTCGTATAATCACTGTCATTGATGTAAATCAAAGGTCGTTTCGACCCGTTTGATAACCCCGTTTTTTTTCGAAACCTCACCACCCGATTTTCAAACCTGTTATTACGTGGTCATACTCAACTTAATCGTCTAGATCATCATAAAATCATGTTTTATGGAGTCCGCAATCTCCAAATTGACCAAATCACATCGTTTGAAAAACTAAACTGTTGCCGATTCATATTCAGGCGAAGTTACAGTTTAGGCGAAGTTATCCGTAACTTCGCCTGAGGTTTAACTTCGCATGATAATTAATTATGTAACAGTATATGAGGCGAAGTTGTGGTTAGGCGAAGTTATCATTAACTTCGCCTGGCCCTTTTTACTTAACATTTATCAGGCGAAGTTCAAGTCGAGGCGAAGTTGTTCCCAACTTCGCCCCACCTCTAACTTCGCCTATACAGAAAAATCACAACTTCGCTCATGGTAACAGGCGAACTTGTGATTTGCCTTGACGTTTCTCTAACTTAGACTGTTTGTGTTGCAGAAATAGCAGCTGTAGCTGGAGCAGGTGGTGCAGGTGGTGATGAAGGTGGAGACAACAACCGACAGTTTTTCCCGGGTCATAACATGTACATCACATTGGACCCGGATGCGAGCGGTGTTAATGATTTCCGCGAGATCATCACGTTTCTACTATGCTCGCGTATATTCCACGCAATTACCACAACACTGCCGATATCTTTGCCAAACATTGAAGATTTCTGGCAGACAGTGGAATATGACTGTCGAGTCGAGCCCCCGGTTATGCGTGCAACGGTTAATAATCAGATAGTTCAGTTCTCATCTGAACAGATCTGGGTGGCTTTGCGGTTTGGGGATGAAACGAGAGACGACCCGACAGATTTCGTGGCTCCATTCCGAGATGGTGCGTTTTTGAGAATGGGATATTCTGGTCCTTTGGGGGATACTCAGAGACGCAAGGGGTTCTTGCTAGACCAGTGGCGCTTTCTCATGCATGTGATGATCGTGTGCATGTCCGGGAGAAAGGCTGGTACAGACGGGATGGGTGCGACCATGCAGTCGGCGATGACTGCTCTGACTTACAATAAGCGTTACAGCTTTAGTCAGATGGTATTCTACGAGATAGATCGTCAGAGAAGAGCGGTGGCGCGTGAGAGATTTCTTATGTATCCAAGATTTCTACAAATGATCTTGAATCACGTTGCTCCAACGTTACCTCAGCGCCGCCCGATTCGATATGTAGAAAGTGTCAGCAGGAGAATCTTCGCCCAGTGCAGATCTTCCAGTGCGAGGAGTAAACCTGAGCTCCGTCATCTACATACTCCACTATTGGGTACTTGATCAACCCAGAGTATGTTCCAGCTCGTGGGGACGAGTTTCGGGATCCGGCACCACAACAGGCTGGAGCACCTCACGCAATACCTGCTGCTCCTGTTGTGTCACCGGAGGAAAATGTAGACCTTGATGCAGAGTTTGGCGGTCAAGGATTTTTTGATATGGAGAGGGTTGATCCTGAGGAAATGTGCAAGTCTCGGTTGCACAGGTTTCTAGTGTGAATGTTACTAGGGCAGCTACGACGGTGGCTGATTCAGATTCTTCAGAAGATGATGTGGCTGAAGCGAGACGAATTTTGGTAACACAAGAAAGGATTCATGGGAAAAGGAAGAGAGACGATGATGATAGTGAGTCGGACTTTGAGGAAGAAGTACATCAGTTGGTCCGCAGATCGAGAAGGGAACGGACAGGTGCAGGTTCGGGAGCTGGTGAGAGCTCAAGGGTGGTACGTTTCACTCCACCCGCACTGTCCGGTATGACTATAGTTCCGTCATCATTACCAGTTACAAGGCCAAGCGCCACGGACGTTCCCGTGGTGGCTACCTCATCCTCATTCGGCCTCCCACCCACTACATTCCAGCTATCGACTCCGGAGATTGTATCCTTGCCACCTCCAACTCTTACTCCAACGGAGGTCGTGGCAAGATTTATTGAGTCGACAGTTGTAGCTACTGCAGGGTTGTCGGTTACGATACCACCTGCGGTTACGTCTACGCCTACTTCTGAGGTCCCGGTTACATTGGAAATCCCTCCTCAGTACACTCAAGACATATCACATCTGAGGTTTGATTTCGATGCAACCTTATCCGACTCGGAACGAATAGCAGCACTTGAAAGGGTCGTGGCAGAACAATCAAGGGTAAATCTTATCCAGACCCATGCTATTCAGCGCCTCGTTGCAGAGAATCAGATACAGTCGTCCCTGCTGATCGAACATGGCAAAATAATTGATGCCTTGAAGCAGTTCTTGGCATCTCAGGGGGAGACGAGCTGTAAGGGTGATGAGCTGAGGACTAAGAAGCGTAATGATCGAGACGATGATCCCAATGCATCGAAAGGTGCAGGTGGAGAGTTACCAAGAACTGATCAAGCTCTTGGGACTTCCACATCTCAGGGGGAGTCAACGAGTGCAGCTGGCGGTTCGGGTGATGATGTGGTGGTCGTGGATGCTGAGATGGTGGATGATGATATTGTAGGTGATGATGATGTGTTACCGGTTGAAGAGATAGAGAAGATTGGGGCAGAGATTGTTATTGATAGTGAGATTGAAGAGGGAGAGATTGTAGAGGAGAACATTGAGCACGAGATTCCGGAAGTTGATAAGTCTGATATAGGTCAAGATATGGGAAGTGATGAGACGGAATGGGAAGAGCAGCCAAGATGGAAAGAAGGCTACGCTCAGTGGTTTGTAAAGACAAAGAAACCGGCGGTCCCTACTATGTTCAAGAAAAGTTACAACATTAGAGGTTATGCTGAATCGAAAAAGGGGATTATATGCTGGTTATATGATGAGCAGTTGAGGCTCTTTGTGATTAAAAGGTATGATGGTGTTCAGTACTTCAAGAGGCTGTTGAGATCGTTGAATACATTGCCTGAGTGTGAAGTGAAGGACTTAGCCAGATTGGGGTTGATAAACAGAAGTGATGATAACATGGCTAGGGTCATTGGGAAGATTGTTTGGAAGGAAAGTATAAAGGAGAAGAAGTTCGAGCTGTTGAAACCACAGAAAGGAAAACTTATTGAAGACAAAGATAGAGGGTTGAGAGCATATGGCAAGCCTTGGATGATCATGAAGTATAAGTCGATCCGGTGTTTAAAAGAGGTGCGGATGAAACAAATGCCCAAGGATGTGCTCAAAGATCTGAAGTGGTGGTATGTTGATTGTGAAACAGCTGAAGCAGTAATGGAGGATGAAGATGAACAAGAGATGCTGAGAGTGTATGATGCAATGCACTTGGTGAATTTGTCTCAAGCCGATCTGCAGGTGCTGAACGAGAAGAAGATATTTTATATTCCTGCTTGGAAAGAAGAAGCGAAGAAATATCAAAGAATAGTATCGGTTTGTGTACGAGAAGGAGTTCATGCTTAAAGATGAAGATACAAGATTGTTGAGATTACAAGACACGTGCTTGAAGATAGAGATATGAAGCTACTGCCAAGGGGGAGTCTGTTGGTACATGATGTCAGTAGTTCAGTGTCTAGTGTCTGTAATCGAGTTAGTTGGATTTGTATATTGATGTAAGCGAAGTTCTCACAAGTTCGCTGATATAGGCGAACTTGTGGAACAAGCGAAGTTAGGGACAACTTCGCCTAAACATGCTAGGCGAAGTTGTCGTGCTTTATAAGCTGTTAGGTTACGGCTGAGTTTAATATTATCGTACGAATTAGTTGTTAACGTGTTTACGAGTTGTCCAGAGTTTGTGATTGATATCACGTGTTTCCAGTTGCAATACAACGTGTCTTTGTTTATTGTAACGTGTGTTTGATCATGTTAACGTGTATCGTCTTCTACGCTCGTATCGTCTTACGTAGGGATTCCGCACCTACGTAGAACGAGATATTCCGTGTAGATCCGGCTGGGAACCTACAATGATCAAGCAAGTATTCTACACCACGTCGAGCCATTAGAGAACCAAAAGCTCTGATACCAACTGATGCAGTTTCGGAAGCGATCAATGGCTCGACAGACTCATGATTAATCAAAAGAAGATAATTGAACCGAAGTTCCAAGAACAATGTTCTTTATATTAAAACTTAATCAAAAACTAATGAAAACGTTTACAATCAATCCTATTTATACTAGACATGAAAAGATAAAAATGGAAACTAGATAAACATAAAATAATAAAAGATAAACTAATAATAAAAACGATTTTCGATGCTCCTGCATCAGTTTATCACATTGTATTACCTTTTAGTTCACCAATATATATGATGTGGCCATGAGGGTCCTAAACCTCATTTATGTATATATAGGTACCCATACCCACTGTTGCTACAACAAAGATAAGACCAATGATAGTGAAAGGACTGGTTAGGCTAACAAGCTTCAAGGGTTCAGGTTAACCTAACGCAGGTCGTGGTGTCCCTCTACGTTTGCAAAACGTAGAAGGAGGTTTACTAGTTTGTTGTTAGTTGTTATAGTTTACCGGAGATCCAAGACCCAGATGTTTGGAATCGGTTTTTGGATGATGTTCTTGATGAAGCTATGAAGTTATTGAAGTAAGAAAGAAATAAGCAAAAAGCATATTTCTCAAGGAAGAAGAGAAGATAAGGGAGAGTATGTTATCTGCCCAGATCTTGTGGTATTCTTGTTTATGGCTAAGTCTTTCCTATATAGGAGAAGAGACTTAAGCCTTTCGTCCAGTTGTAACTAAACTAGTTCCCCTCCAGTTTGCCTAGAGAGTTGACCTTTGTGAGCGGGAAGCTTTGGACCGCTGGTCTATAATTAAAATAATAATACTTTATCTGAGCATGTCCTTTGCTCAGAGGGGACAATGATGTGAACAGTGAGTTGACATCGTACTGTAGCACGTGGGTACTTGTTTACATAAGTTTGGGCGGGAAATGAAGCTTTTAACCTTTTAACCTTTTTAGCGTTAATGTGTTCCAGCCATTTTATTATTTCCTTGGGCTACCCCCGTCATCAGCCCCCCAAGTCAAAGGGATTTGAGAGGTAAGCTCAAGGGCTTCTGACTTTTGCACACATTTTGTTTTATTGCTTAAAGGCTGCTAGGCTTGTAGGCTTCGAGGCTTTGTTTAGTTTTGGTTGTTTTTTGAATTTCTGACATGACAGTTGATGTGATGGTAACTGTCATATTGTGGTTCCCAATAACTGCTTTTTCATTAATAGTTATCAATAGCATAACTATTCATTTTCTTCCAGTTTTTCTTTAAAGTTTCCATCATAAACATATTCAAGTTCCTTTCAATCCTCTTTCAGGTTAGTTTTGATCCTTCATCTTTCCTTCAAAATTATGGTTGCCAAAAAGGATCTTTCGGTCAGTTTTTCCTGATTAACCCAAGAAGAGGTTGAATCGTTTTGTATTGAGTGGGGAATAGGGTTAAAGTATGAACCGGTTGCTCCGCCGGTCGATTCGTCGATCGATCGTTGTCCGGCGGGTTCCATTGCTCTATATTGCCGTAATTTTGAATTTTCTAATCTCCAGCACCCTTTTTCAGTCTTTGTTTTGAATGTTTTGGAGTATTACCGTGTATCGTTCGGTAAAATCCATCCTTTAGGGCTTGCTAGGGTTTTGCATTTTGAGGTTTTGTGTAGAGCCCTAGGTTATGACCCTTTATTGTTGAGTTTTCGCCGTTTCTTTCGCTTAGCAAAGAACGGTGATTGGTATACTTTTGAACATACTGAGGTTGATACGTGTTTGGTTTCCTCGGCAGTTACAACCCTCGGTTCTTGGAAGGACCGTTTTTTCTTTGTTTCCGACTCTATCCTTCCGTTTAAGCCCGTTTAGAGACAACCAGAGGCTGTTCTAAATGAACCAGAGCCGGCCGAATCGGAGTTGAATGAGGCTTTTTTGAAGTCGATTAGGAAATGTCCGTCGCGTCTTCGTCCTTTTCCCGAACATCTTCTTGTGTTATTAGGAATTAGCAAACTTTGGGATAAGCCTAATCGTGATCCCGTACTTATGAGAGATAATAAGGGTATGCGTTTGTTTATCCCGTATTTGTTTTTTCTCTTTGATGTGTTTGTTAATGGGTTTCCTTTGTGTTTGCAGTCATGTCGGCTTTGGACTTCTTAAAGAGTGATGATACCTCTGATGTTGGTTTTACTGATGCTACGGCTGTTGTTGGGGATGATTCGGTGGCTCGAGGGAAGGAGGGTCGGTTTGAGGATGCTGAGTATGTTGGGGTTGCAAACGTTAAAGGGTTCACCAAGACCGCTGTTCCGAAGTCTTCTACTCGTCGTTCCATATGACGTTTGCTGAAGTCTGTTGGCCCCTCATATTCTCACGAACCGGTTGAGGTTAGTGATGACATTCAGGTTGCCGAAGACCAAGGTTCAACTGTGGAGGGTGAAAAGGAGCAAGGGTTGGTGGTTTCCAAGAAGAGGAAATCGGCTGGGAAGAAAGTTGCGATGTCTATGGTTCAAAGGTTGGATGGGAATGCAGTTTATGTGCCGGAGTGGAATGTCAAGGTTGGGGATAGTTTCAAAGATCCCGAAGTTTGTGCTGATGTTTTAGCCAATTTTGCTCCTCCAGGGGTTCGTGATACTATCTCCGAGATGGAGGGTGATTCCCTGTTGTCCAGGTTGATCTTGAACTCTTGTAACTTTTCTGCCCTTTTGGCAGAGGGTGTCACTCGCTTTCGAAATGGGAGGAAGGAGTATAAGGAATTTATGAAGACGAAGGAGAAGATGAAGGCCTCTATGGCAGCCATGAAGAAGGAGGTTGAAGGTTTTTCAGAGAAGGAAAAGGTGTATGTGAAGAGGATTGACGAGTTGTCTCGTGGCCATGAGATTGAGATGGCGGATTTGAAAAAAGCTATGGAAGCTGACAGGGCTAAGTTGGATGCTGATCGAGAAGCCTTTGAGGTGCAGAGGAAAGCCTTCGAGATGGAGAAAGAAGGATTAAAGGCTTCAGTCACCCAGACCTCTGATGACAACAAGTGGCTAATTGAGCATGGGTTTCAACAGGTTGTGACTTATTTGCTTCATTCTAACGAATTCAACTCGGTGTTGGGCGGTGTGTATACGAAGCTGTTGGCCCATGGTAAGAATTTGGGCTTTGTTGCTGGTTGTAGTTATCACGAGTCTGGCCAACCTATGGAGAAGTCACCCCTGTTCAACCATGAAGCTTACAAGCTTTTTATGGATTCAGTTCGTGCCATGGAGAGGCTCACTTACCCTTATGTGGGTGAAGTGTCATCATGCTTTGGTAAGCCTCTTTCTGTGTTGAAGGGTTTGAAACCAGCCGACCTTGATGAGAAAGTTGCTAAAGAGGTGCTCGAGTCCTTGTCGAAGAAACGCTCCCGTTCTGGTGACAGTGAAGAAACTTTATCTGGGGGCAGCGACGGATCTCATGTTGCAAGCCTCGAAGGATCGGTTGTTGCTGATGTTGGCCCGCAAGTCAATAAGTCCAAGAAGGCTAAGGGTGGTAAGGCTAGTACTTCAAAGCCTGTTTATGATGTTTAAACACTTGATTCGTAGCTTTCTTAGCACCTTAAAACAATGTTATGTAATCTTTAAACAATGTAGGTTTGGCATGGAACTCTTAAAGTTTTTACCTTGTGGTTGTGTTTGGCCTTTTTGGCCCTTTGAACATTTTCTTGGAAATCCTTGTGATTTCCTTGTTTAGCCTTAATTGGCTTATTATGTATGAATGCTGTTAGTTATGGCCTTGGAATGGCCTTGTTTATGAACTATGATGTTCTATGTATTTGTGTGTTGGTTGCTTGTCTTGTTAGTTTGATGTGATTTTATCTAACTTTCCTTAAGAAGTTTTAGTGCTGCAGTCACTTTAGCTTCAAGGCTTCATTAGATAAAAAGCACATGTTGACTATCCTTTGTATCACTACTTAGTGTATGTTTTTGTTTCGTAAACTTTTTCTAAGTTTAAGGAACGAATTGGTGTAGGCTGTTCAGACCTGTCTATGAGACAAATTTTAGTTGAAAAAATTTTCTAAGTCTCATGGAGTTGAATTGATATAGGTACTCACCCCTTATATAGGTCCATTTAACCCTTGAAACTATTGAGCGATGTGGCCTGGGAGCTCATCCCCTTACATGGCCCTTGCCATGGAGTTTCTTGCTAGGTTCTCAACCTGATTATAGGATAGTAAAGACAAGTTATGACAAAAAGTTTATCATTCATTCAAGAGGTTGTTGTTCACAAAAAGGAGAATTATACATCTCTTGAAATTCATATTTAGATCTTGACTAGGCATGGAACCTTTTAAGGATTTTGCCTTTCCAGTGTCTTGGAAGCCTTTTTCCTTCTGCGTCGGCCAGCTTGTAGGATCCACCCTTGTGAGCTTCAAGGATCGTGTATGGTCCTTCCCACTTTGGGCCAAGTTTTCCTTGATTTTCTTTCTTGCTGGCCTCGTTGTTTCGGAGTACAAGGTCTCCAGGCTTGAAACGTTCATGTTTCACTCTTGCATTGTAGTAGGCTTCCACTTTTTGCTTGTACTTAGCCTCTTGTATTGCGGCTTGATCACGAACTTCTTCGAGGAGTTGCAAATTCAACATGGTCTAATTGTTGTTTGACTCGAGGTCCATGTTGAGTGTTCTTTGAGTCACAACTCCGACTTCGGCTGGGATTACAGCTTCCGATCCGAACACTAGGCTGTAAGGCGTTCATTTGTGGCTTGTTTTTTCGGTTGTTCTTATTGCCCATAGAACATTTGGGAGTTCTTAAAGCCAATTGTTGTTATGCCTTCCTAGCCTTGCTTTGACTCCTTCAACGATGGTTCTGTTTGTTCTTTGAACTTGGCCGTTTGATTGTGGGTATGCGACTGAGCTGAACACTTGAGTGATTCTGAATTCTTTGCACCATGTGCTGAAAGGCTTCTCAGCAAATTGTTTCCCATTATCCGTGACCAACACTCCTTTTAACCCATAGCGACAAATGATTCTTTCCCACACAAAGTCATTGACTTGTTTGCCCGTTATTTTTGCGAGTGGTTTGACTTCAGGCCACTTGGTGAAGTAGTCCACGGCTACTAACAAAAATTTTACCCCACCCTTGGCTGGTGGGAATGGACCAACAATATCCATTACCCACTTGTGAAAGGGCCAATCCGAGGAGATGGGGACTAGATCGTGTTTAGGGCTTTTGGGAACCGGTGCATGAATTTGACAAGCTTTATATTTCTTGAGTTGTTCTGTTGCATCTCGGTGCATTGTGGGCCAGAAGTATCCGAGGTTCATCAGTTTTGCAACCACCGTTCTTGGCCCAAAATGAGCTCCACATATCCCCTCGTGAACCTCTTTGATAAGATATTGACTTTGTTTAGGGCCCACACATCTCAACAGTGGTGCAAGGTAGGCCTTTTTATAAAGGGTTTCTTCTTGCAACACATACTGTTTGGACTTTATTCGAACCCTTTCAGCCTCCGTCTGGTCCAGAGGTAACTCACCATTTTTGAGGAACTTTTCTATGGGAGTCATCCAATTTGGACCTTCTTCAGTTATTACATCTTGAACCTCCAATTCTTGAATTGAAGGAGTTTTCAGCACTTCCACCAATACTTTCTTGGTGAGATGTGCAAACGTGAGGGATGCTAGTTTGCTCAGGGCATTGGCTCTTTTGTTTTGTGATCTTGAGACTTGTTTGATGGTGCACTCTTGAAACGTGGTCATCAACCCTTTTTCCTTTTCACGGTATTTTTTCATGTTGGGCTCTTTGGCTACATAGCTATCATTGACTTGACTTGAAACAAGCAACGAGTCTCTGAAGACTTGCAACTTTTGGATCTTCATCTCTTTGGCAATCTTCAGACCAGCAACCAATGCTTTGTATTCAGATTCATTGTTGGTGGTCTGAAATTCAAGTCGAAGAGCATATGTAAATTCTAACCCTTCGGGGTTGATTAAAACGAGCCCAGCTCCTGACCCTTCGATGCTGGAAGCTCCATCGGTAAATAGCTTCCAGGCTTCAGGGTCAGAGGGTTCAGTAGCAGTTGTATGTATTTCAGGAATGACTTGCTTTGGAATTTCTACAATGAAGTCCGCCAAGACTTGGGCTTTGATTGCTTTTCTTAGGACATAGGTGATGTTATGTTCACCTAGTTCCACAGCCCATCTGGCCAATCGGCCTGAATTTTCTGGTTTTTTAAGCACACTTTTGATGGGTTGGTCAGTGACCACTTGTATAGGGTGTGCTTCAAAGTACCTTCGAAGCCTTCTGGCCGTTTGAATTAAGGCCAGAGCAAGTTTTTCCAAAGGAGGGTATTTGACCTCTGCCAGTTTTAGTGTTTTAATAAAGAAATAAATGGGTACCTGAACTTTATCTCGTTCGATGGTTAGAACCGCGCTTAGTTCTTCTTCAGCGACTGAGTGATAGACAGAGATCAGTTCTCCCATTTCAGTGGCTGCAATAGCTGGAAGTGAAGCCAAGTGTTGTTTCATTTGGCTGAAGGCTTCCTCTGCTTCCTCCGTCCACCTGAAATCTTTCTTGTTGGTGCAACCCTGTAGTGTTTTGAAAAAGGGTAGGGACTTCTCAGCAATCTTGGAGGTAAAACGCTTCAAGGCTGCAAGCCTTCCATTCAGACTTTCCACTTCTTTTTTGCTTTGTGGGGATTTGGTTTCGAGAATAGCCCTGACTTTGTTGGGATTAGCTTTTATGCTTTGTTTTCCCACAATGTGTCCTAAAAACTTGCCTTATTCGAATGCGAATGAGCATTTTCCAGGGTTGAGCTTCATGTTTATCTTTCTCAAGTTTTGGAAGGTTTCTTGTATGTCTTCAAGCATTTGATGCTCGGTTTTACTTTTGATTACTAGATCATCAACACAAGCTTCCAAGTTTCTGCTAATTTGGCTAGCAAATGCTTTGTCAACCAAACGTTGGTAGGTTGCACCGACATTTCGTAGGCCAAAGGGAATCTTTTGATAACATAAAATACTCTTGTCCGTGTGGAAAGCGGTTTTTTCTTCGTCTTCCACTTTCATGAGAATTTGATGGTAACCCTTGTAAGCGTCGAGAAAGCACTTAAAGGGATGGCCGGTTAGAGAGTCAACCTTGAGGTCCATCTCGGGTAAGGGATAGCAATCCTTTGGACATGCTTTGTTTAAGTCTTTGAAGTTGATACACATTCTCCAAGACTTGTCAGGCTTTCGGACCATGACTGGATTAGCCACCCAAGATTGATACTTGACCTCACGTAGGATCCCGGCTTGTGCAAGATTTTCAACCTCTTGACATGCTGCTAAGCTTCTTTCAGGAGCTAGGCTCCGTTTCTTTTGGACAACATGCTTAACATCGGGAGGTATTTTGAGTTCATGCTCTGCAATGCTTCGAGGGATGCCTGTCATGTCTTCCGGGCACCAAGCAAAGACATCGCTATAGTGTATCAACAGCTTTTCAAGGTGTGAGAGAGTTTCTTTGGAAAGGCTTGTGTTAACCCGTACCTTTTGTTCGGGGTACTTGGGGTTTATGATCAAGCCTTGCTCTTCGTCTTTGCTTTTTGAGCTTTCCTCTTCAACCGTGTAAACCTCTTGGATAGGTTGGAGGGTTGCAATCCCCCTATCGGTGGGAAACTTCACAACACCTTGACTAACCAAGACAGCCATGTTGAACACACATTGCCCTGGCCTTCCTATGATCACATCATAGTTGGAAGGTGTGCTGATAACCACAAAAGTGAGTGGTTTGGTTTTCTTCATCTTGCCTTCACTAAAACAGACATCATGGGTTAGTTGGCCTAAAGGCTTCAAGGGTACGTCGGCGATACCTTTTAGATGACTCGGAGGGTTGAAGCCTTGAACGCTCTTCCTTGCTCAGCCGGTTGAAAAATCTTTCATACATGATCTCTGTGGCCGCCCCTGTGTCAATGTAGGCTTTGTTTGTTTTGAGTGTTCCCACGTTCGCTTCCACCGTTAGAGGGTTTGAGAGTGAGTAACCTTGAAGTGGTGGGAAGCAGACGCACTGAAGCTCCCAAGCCTCCAAGCGTTGTCGTTTGTGGGGAACACCTTGGTCTATATTCACCATATTCACTTCTTTGATTTTTCTTTCAGCCATCTTGTCTGTGACCCCTTTCACCAAATGAGCCAAATCTCCAGACTTGACAGCTTCCTCAATTCTTCTCTTGAGTTGAAAGAAATCATTTGTGTGGGGACCTTTTTCTTCGTGGAACTCACAGAACTGGGTGGAGCTTTCGTTCTTCTTGCTTTTGGGCAAGGATCGAGGAGGTCGGAAGTTGTGTTTAACTTCTTCGGTGGCAAGGATTTCCTGAGGGGTTTTGGTTAAGGCTGTGAAGTTCACAGTCTTCTCCCTGCTTGGAGGGTTCCGACCTTCAGGCCTTCGTTGATCTGAGCTCCTTGGATATTTGTCATAGGGATTGTAGTTCCCTTTCTTTCGGTTGGGGCTGTTGCCTCGCCAACTAAGAGCTCTCTTTCTTTGTTCTTTGAAATCAACGGCCTCCCTGCCTCGGATATGAGCTTCAGCTCGTTCGAGAGCTTCTTCAAGGGTTTTAGGTAGGCATTGTTAAAGTCCCTTGTGGGTATTTTGAGGTGATGGCGTTCATGAAGCCTGCCACCCTCATTTTTTCGTTAGCCTCCACATATTGTAACCCTTCTTTTTTGTACCTTTCGATGAAGTCTCGAAGTCTCTCATCATCTTTTTGCTTTATCTGGAAAATGATGGTGGCATCCTTGACGTACCTTCTTTGCTATGAAAAGTTGACCAAGAAGCCTTTGCTTAGATCGTCGAAGCTTCGAACGCTTTGAGAAGGAAGGTCATTGAACCATATCCTGGCTGATCCAACTAACGTTTGCCTGAACATCAGACAACATTCAGCATGGGACCATTTTTTGATTATGGCTGCCCCAGTGAAGACCTGGAGGTGGTCTTCGGGATCTTCAGTCCCATCATACGTTCTTATATGGGGTGGCATCTTGATTTTTGTTTGAGAATCATAATCGGCGATTTGTTGAGAGAAACAAGATAGGTTACTGGGCTTGTAAGGTTTTGCCAAATCTTCATCTAGCCTTACAGCAGGATTATGACTCGTTGTTCCTTGGTGAGTATCCAGTGCTTGGTTGATGAGTTGGGTCCAAGGGAAGTGTGCCATCATTTGAGCCATCATTTGAGGCATGAGGTTAAAGCCTTGAAGGCTTTCAGGGGTTGCTGCTGTTTGGTTTGTTCCCACGAGAGTGCTCATTGCTGCACTTCGAGCCAAGGGTAAGACCGACATGGCCTGCTCCCATGTAGTGGCTGTGGGAGGAGCGCTTGAAGCTGGTGACTGCCATATTTGGTCAAGAGTGGTCTCATGTCCAAGAGGTTGTGAAGTGAAGAAAGGGAAAGCCGTTGGGCTTGGTCTCCCATAGGTGTAGGGTGTAACAACTCGAACAATTCAAAAAAAAAATTATATTTTAGTAAAACCCGACCCTTTTCGATGTTTGAGAAATTTTACCGCATTTATCAAGTAAATTAACCATTTTTATATTATTATTCAATTAGTTATATAATATATTATTCTAACTTTTATGTTTTAGCAAAAAGAAACCCAAACTATTAGTTTTAACTAAATTTGCTTCCATTTACATACTTTAGGGACTGAAAGTGAAAATTTTGATATATTATTATTATGGAATCCATTTAACCCGGTTCTTATCCCTAACCCGACCCGATTTCTCAACCCGAACCCACAACCATGATCACACTCAAATCTGTGAGCTCTAATCCAAGGATTATAATTAGTATTGATAATCCCAACTCGTTCATATGTTAATTTCGGCCCAATAACCAAACTCAATTACAATACCATGATCTGCAAGTATCGATTACGATCATTCTAGAAACGAACTATAAACCCTAAATCCCTAATTCTATATAAACGTTAATGATATTCCAATTAACTTCACACATACAACCTTAAACCTGCCGCCAATAATAACCATATACGTAATTGTATTTTTATCACCTCTTGCTGATCGTTCTTACTCCTTTAAGCGCCGACCCTGTTTGATTCAATTCACCCACCTCCGTTCGTCATACAAGGTAATTGAATTCATGGTTTGAATAGCGTTTGCGTATAAATCAAAAGCCCTAACCTAATTTGGATTAACAATTACTAGTTTACGGGATTGATTAATCTAGGGTTTGGAATCTCTGGGCGTTTCTGCTTCCGTTTATAATTAATAGGAGCTGTGTTATATTGTGTGATGCAACACAGTCCAGCTGGATAAGCCATTTGAATCTTGTGTTGCAGGTCGCGGGTTCGATCCCCCGACTTTATAATACTTATTTTTCTCACGTTTTCGTTCGTGTATATATGTGATTATGTGTATGAAGTATATATAAGTTAACGTGAACCATAATATTTTGATATAAATATATATCAAGTAAACTATAAGTATATTTATAAAAATAATAATAATATTATTAAGATGGGTTTTACTTATATAATCTTTAATAAAGTATTATAATGTACTTTGTTTATAATTTAACAAATTAGAGATTTTTCATAAGATAAAATATTATTTAAAGAGAATATAATATGACTTAATAATTCTATTTATTGAGCTTTCTTAATCGATCAAGTTCATTAACTTAGTATTTTCGTATTCCGTTATCATGATTAGGCTTTATCGTCAACGCGTGCACCGCGATCATCAATCTTAATATTCCCTTTTCAATTTTGTTCGTTTATCGATGTGAGTACCACATTCCCCTGTTTTACTTGTTTTCCACGTTTTGGGGACATATGCGTAAATATACTTTTCATACATACTTATACACAAAACTGCAACTTTGTCTTATGTGTTAACAACTTATACCTTACTTGTTTATGTGCTTATTTTCTTTGTATGCTTTCGCATTCGGAGAGGTCCAACATAATCTCAGTCTCGTATGATCATACGCCAGTCGTTATAGCCTTGTGCTTCTCGACATCTCAGTTATACTTGCTTATTTGGTTAATTTGTTATTCTCATATGACTTGTCGCAGCTACATATTTTGTTATATATACTATATGTACAACTAAATTGGTGTGTTGCTCACTCAACATGTGTTGTTGACTAAACTTTATTTTATACGCATCTGCAGATTGGTGAAGACTTAGTGAAGAATTTAGCTAGAAGAATATTTTAATCAAGAAATATAGATTTTGTATTGTTGTATGAATTATGTACTTGTTTGTATTTGATTTATTTGATAATTGTATTCAATTAATAGATATTGTCATTTAAATATTGTGCATGATAGTAACCTTGAGAGCTGTGACAATCAGTTCGCGCCCCGGCATTTCCGCCGTAGGTTGGGATGTGACATAGGGAGATGGGTTAAAGGGTTGACAGGTTACACTTGGACCAGCTTCAAAAAGAGAAGCAGCCGGTCGTGAGCTGGTCAAAGGGGAAGGTGGACGTCCGAGCGACAATGAGGGCTCCGATTCGTCATAATCTAGCCTTATCCTTATCCCCTTTTCTCTTTCTAGGCTCACGTGTTGGTTAAGAAGATGCCTTAGTTGCAAAAAATCCCATGATACCCCTTCCAGCGTCAAGTCAACGCGCTCCGGGGTGTTCGTGACTCCTGCATGGGGGGAAGGAACTCCGGATCGTGAAGGGGCTGGAGTTCGGAAAGGTGAAAACTCAAGGAACAATGGTTCCGTTCGAGTTCCTCCCGGAGTGGAAAAAATCGAGGTTGTCACCGGAGTTTCTTGGCCGGCGCTGGGTGTCGGTGTTCTTGACACTTGGTCGACTTCATCTTCTGTCTTGATGATTTTGAGAAGAATGGAGCTACACTACTGGTCTTTAAGATAAAGTAAGCGGCGTAGCCCCACGGTGGGCGCCAACTTGTTGCTACAACAAAGATAAGACCAATGATAGTGAATGGACTGGTTAGGCTAACAAGCTTCAAGGGTTCAGGTTAACCTAACGCAGGTCGTGGTGTCCCTCTACGTTTGCAAAACGTAGAAGGAGGTTCACTAGTTTGTTGTTAGTTGTTATAGTTCACCGGAGATCCAAGGCCGAGATGTTTGGAATCGGTGTTTGGATGATGTTCTTGATGAAGCTATGAAGTTATTGAAGTAATAAAGAAATAAGCAAAAAGCATATTTCTCAAGGAAGAAGAGAAGATAAGGGAGAGTATGTTATCTGCCCAGATCTTGTGGTGTTCTTGTTTATGGCTAAGTCTTTCTTATATAGGAGAAGAGACTTAAGCCTTTCATCCAGTTGTAACTAAACTAGTTCCCCTCCAGTTTGCCTAGAGAGTTGACCTTTGTGGGCGGAAAGCTTTGGACCGCTGGTCCATAATTAAAATAATAATACTTTATCTGAGCATGTCCTTTGCTCAGAGGGGACAAGGATGTGAAAAGTGAGTTGACATCGTACTGTAGCACGTGGGTACTTGTTTACATAAGTTTGGGCGGGAAATGAAGCTTTTAACCTTTTAACCTTTTTAGCGTTAATGTGTTCCAGCCATTTTATTATTTCCTTGGGCTACCCCCGTCATCACCCACCATCAGTTTGTAGGCTCTCCTCTTTTATCAACAAGTTATAATATTAATTGTGAACAAAATTTGCAAACTCACCTCTTTCATTCAGGAAGTTACTAAAGATAAAATGAAGCCTTCTTTGATGTGCTATATCATGGTTATCTACATGTTCCTTAATAAAACACAAGGTATGTTCAATTGCCACTCATACATACACCCACGTACACACTTGTATACATTTTAACACGACCTGAAACATGATACAAAAATTAAGTTTTGGGTTGTTATTTCTAAGTGATTATGTTGAGCTTGATACCCGTCAGCTCGTGGCCCGCTTACATGTCACTTCATTGTAAATCATTTGGATGCTTTTAATGAAATAACCATTTATTTTTTTTTAAAACAATACAAAATAATATCTTAAACAATAATTAATATTAGTAAAGCATACTTCATATGCTAATGTATTTTAAATGCAACAACCAAGAGGTTATGGATTAATGGATACTCCTTAGCTATTAAAATATTGTATGCTCTTATTGTGAAGGTATCTGGCTGGAAAAAAGTAGTGTATTAGCTAGGAACCATCAATATTTCATCACCAAGGTTAATTTAATTATGTCAACTTCATGTTGAATTCTTTATTTATCTTTTATTTTAATTTTTGATATGGTTGTGATTATTGCAGAGTTTATCAAGCACTCCAGACGTTGAAGCCGCCATAGTTACTCATGAGGCTTTATCAAGTACCATCATAAAGAAGATAAGATTAAGTTCTTATAGCCACTGGTAACCATAAGAGTCATGAAGATTATTATGGCCCAAGACATCATCTATCTAGACACCATTAATTAAAACCCTAAAATTTACTTGGTGTAGTTAAATAACGTAAATTAGTTTGAATAAGCTACATTAAAACTTCGAGTTTGGCTCATGAGAAAGTTTTTTAGTTTACATGTCATCTCGTTTGTTATTTACAAATTAAATTATTTATGTACATTTATAATTATTGTTTTATATATTTTCACATAACATATATTATTTAATTATATTAAAATTATGTATATAACAATACCTATATATATATTGTAATATATATTTGTTATATTAAATAATAGTAATTGTTTTTGTATAAATAAAAGCTTAATATTTGAAGTATCGGTTCAGTACTTTAGTAAATATTAAACGAGGTTTGATTTAGGCTCAAACTTATTTAAGTTCAGCTGAATTGAGTTTTTTGGTAGTGATCGCAAATAATTACTCTATAACGGTTCGACTCGTATTCTCTCCTCAATAAAACCCTAATCTGGACATACATCAAGTACTGAACTAGACATTTGGCAGATTTTTTGCGCCCTTTAGTTTTTAGTCAACTCCATTAATTAGCTAGATCAATAGTATCCACTATCCACACACCTACAAAGAAAAAAGTAGGTGAATCATTTAAGTGAATTTATCATGCCATTTACGCTTACACAAAATTTCTCTCTTTTATTCAATTTTTTGTTTTTGTTTTAATATTTGCAGGAATAATTAGAAAACTTATGGCAAAAACAATACCTACTAATTCAACCACCAAGGTTAGTTTATTTTCTTCATATGAAAGAATATTAACAAAATAGAATGAAGGAAATAAAACTACTGATTAACGTTTTTATTTGTCATGTACAAAATTACAAGAATGACCTGAAAACCGACCTAAAGTTAACTCGTGATCAAGTTGGAAGGGTAGAGACAATCTCCGGATGTCATCGATATAACGGGAATGGATTATTCTCTGGCCAATAGAAAATCTCCGATACACAATTTAAACGAAAATAAGAGTTACATTGATTATAACGACTGGTGATCGATGTGCAATATGTATTACAGTTGCCATCTTGTAGATACTAGATAGTAATATATTTTTAAAATGAGTCTAATTTAATGTATGATGATTTTGTAAACTTGTCTGAATATACTGCATGGTGAAAGGAAAGATAATAAAATCACCATATTCTAATCTAGCTTATTTCAAAACGAGTGAGTAAAGACAATAATGTTGGGTTATATGTTAGAGCATCTGTAATAGAGGGGCTAATGATGTGCGAAAATGTGTCTATGAAAACTAAGACTCACAACTAAGCTTTAAATTAAAACGGAATATCCTAACTTAAGTTCACACAACCGGCAAGTGTACCGATTATATGTAGTAAAGACTAAGGAAGTCCGAGTATCGAACACAAAAACACGTGAGGTGGCTCAGATTACTAACTCTACTCAAGTCCTGCCTAAATAATATATTTGATTAACTTATATATCTAAACTAACTTAACTTAACTAACGGTGAAACTTAACGAAACTAACTGGAAACTTAACGGGATTTAACGATAATAAGAAAACGAATCACCTAGGTAAGATGACTTAACCGGTATAGGATGGCTCAGGTGCTAACAAGTGTATGAAACCGGCTTCTAAAGATGAACTAAGATAGATGTAATCAAGGCAACTGGGTCCCTACGGCCAGTTTTACCAGAAAACCCTAACAATGTATATTTAGCTTTTAATTTACGGTTGTTTATTTACGTACCCTAATGATTTATTACTTGGTCCGTATCAAAATCACAATCCTCACTAAGGCTCGAGCTAACTACAAACCTAGGAAGAGAGGGGTAATTCAATAATAAGAATAAAATAACTCAACTTACAAACTAACCTAGTTGATAGCTAGAAAACCGCACGTGGTCTCGCAACGGGTAACTAAATCAACTAAAGCAGAGAGATAAGCTAACCCCTAAGGTTTTGGTCCAACTCAAAGAGGATGATCCTACTTACCTAAATGATTCAAGAAACGTAAACCCTAATGGCACGCGTCTACCACAATCAATCAACACACTCAGTATTAACCGAACTAGCAATTAACGACTACACGAAACAAATTCATGCGATAATAAACTACTCGGGGATCATGCAACCTAAAATACATCTAATGGCAGAAAGGTTCATGGAATAGTATCACAAATTATGAACTTTACAATAACTAAACAATCAAACACGAAATTAGCACCGAAAAGTGATAAATCAACCGTTAAACATCAAACCTAGGTGATTCAAACAAGTTTAGCCAAGCATAATGAATGAAAAACAGAGAAAATAGATAAATATGATAAACTTGTTCATTAGAATCTGATTACAACTTGTTTGAATGTCTAAAACTCAAAAACGAACTCACAATCGTTAAAATACTAAAAACCGACAACCGGGTGATGAAATAACGAACCGGGTCCTCCTCCACCTTGGTATTTCGTCTGGAACATGTCTTAGACGTCTGAATGGTTTAAAATCGTTCATAGGGTTTATGCTCCATATATAGATGTTTAAACACCTCCTTCCTAATATAAAATAGGTTAAAACAAGCACACAAGCCCACTAAAAGACAAAATAGATGGGGTAGCTGATTCTTGAATATTCTTGGTAGCCTTGGGGACATAAGGGACGCCACGTAGCATGGGCATTGATGCCTGACCTGGTCGCGTAGCGCGGCGAGGTCCTGGGTGCTCGTTTCTTCGTTTTCTAACTCGTTTATCTTCAAACGTGCAAACCGACTTCATCTGAATCCCGTTTGAGCCGATTCTTTCTTCATTAAACTCGGATTTTCTCTCTTTTTAACATTGGACCTATCATATACACAAACATTTAATTTCATGCAAGAACAAGTTATATTCGTTAACGGTTTACGCACAAAACAACACAAAAACGGGATAAAACGCTATGTGTTTTGCAACACATCATATATCCCCACACTTGAACCTTTTTCATCTCTGAAAAAGAAATCTACACAGGATCATAACCAAGTGAAAAACAACAAACTCCCAGATTATTTAACATTACTAAAGCACAAGAAACAGCTCGACATATTGACTGCGATTGCCGGTATAGTTGTCCACTTAAACCCAGCCACTAACCAATCAAGCCCCCCCAATTGCATTAGGCGTTTTAAGTACAAAAATCAAGGCTACACCTACCCAATCTCAGACAAAGAGAGCTAGAAGAACTAGAGTCGAAGCAATTTGGTTTGACAAATCACCATAAGCCAAGGACTCGTTGATGGTACTAATTAGATGCACTCGGTGAAATTTGATAGATGAATGTCCTGTGGAAGTCGTACGAGCTATTCCTAAATATTATTGGACTTTGTCCTATAAATTCCTAATTTGATATTTTTTGACTAAGAACTTTCGAGCCCCAATAGTGTATCCTCAGAGTCACTATCCCCTTGGTAACACGTAAACTCTAAGTCCCGTCTAGTATGTGTATCTTTGGCCTCTTTTACTAACTTTAAAGAATGCTTCTTTGGCATTTTACAATACATAACTTTCTCAAAATCATTTGCTTTTTTTTAACAACTTTTCGGAATACTCATAACTTTCATAACATACTTCTTTTTTTTATTATTATTTTTAATATCACCCTAAATTATATAACTATTTCTAAGCTCGTAAAAAGATAAACATGTGGTGGTGTGCTGGTTTGAGTGCATTAAAGTCTTACCATCTCAAAGTTTTTTTTAGATTATTGTAATCCTCCCTAAGCAACAAAATTCGGTTTCACCGTTTTTCAAATTATTATATATATAAAATCCGCTAAATAGGACTATCAAAGCTAGTTGGGCCTACCAACACATCCCAAATCAGATATGCAAACCATCTCTTCTTTTATTATTATATTATAATTTTCAAAAGTTCCTAGAGTTCGTTAACAAAACGGTAATAATATCATTTCCTGTTTAACGTGGAAGAAAAACAATTTTCAAGGGATATTTTTCTTTAAAACTTTTTTTTTAATATTAACTCCCAAGATTTTCAATATTCTTTTATTTCTCTTAAAAATGAAAACGTCAGTTCCCCATCCCCACACTTAAATTTCACATTGTCCTCAATGTGAGACAAGCAAAAGACAAAACTAAATATAAAGAAAAATAAAGTGGAACAGACTCCCCTGGTATATGTGATCATGAAAGTGTGCGGTGAATCATGTTCCTCGCCCTCCTATTCAAATGCAAGCTTAAAACTCCAGTGCTCTCTATCAAGCTATCACTCACGAACGAAAGCGGCAATCCATAAGCAAATTGCATCCCCACACTTGTTTAAAACTCTAGCTCATCAACCGTCATCAACCAACCAAGGAATAACCTGCAAGTAAGAGAAAAAACACCCGGTAAAACTCGGAAATAAAAAAAAAATGAAAATAAAATAATAAGGAAAGATATTACCGGGTTGCCTCTCGGGAAGCGCTAAGTTTATTGAATAGTCTTCAGCTGGAATCGCTCCCGAAACCTCAATCAGGAGGCTTCTCCTTTATCCGATTTTCATCAATACTCCTCAACACTCTCCTCTTACAACTGGTCGGGAAGAAACCAACTACATCGCTCTCATGGGCCCAAACATACAACGTGAACTTGGCCCACCAACTCGTAGACTCCCCCAAAAATGATTCCTTGAAGTGAAACGGGAGTGACGAACTCTTCTGCACACCATGATCTCTGAGCCTATATATCCTCCTTATTCTTTTAACCAACTTTTTAAACCTCGACACGTCCCGAATGGAGATTGAGTACGATTCATGTTTTGGTTTTTCACAATTCAAGTGCAATGGTGGGAAGACTGAATCACCAACCACCTCATGGCTCTCCTCACAAGGCTCCTACTTGACCCCCACACTTGGCTCGTTATACAATAGATCCTTAAGCAACTTTAAATTGCCAAGTGGGTCAAACTTTCCTTCATCCATCACTGTAAATCCACCAACTCATCACCAAACTCACCCCTCAACTCATCTTCTCACGAGGGAACATACTCCTCTGTTGTGATTCAATAATAATAGGGAACATACTCCTCTTATCCATCCCCACATCTTCAAATTCAATAATAGGCTCACTAAGTTGTGATTGACTCATTAAACCAAACCTAATTTCATCTAAAGCTTGTTGGGTTGGAAATGGTGCATTTGGATTTGTATCATGGATGATGCATAACCAATCAAACATTATCTAATCCGGATCTGATATTTGATCAATGAATTCACCGGATGAGTTTTCATAACCCAGAAGATTCCCCCTTAAATAAAACATCAAACGTGACCGGGGTTTCACTCGATTTTTCTCTTTGCAATCCAGAATCCCATTTATGTCCATCTGCCAAATGGTGTAATGTTTTTGTTCTTTGACTCCATTCCCGTAAGTTTCCATAACTACACACGTAAACATAAACGGATCACGGGCACCAGATAGTAGTAGAAGAAATTTAATTAAAACTAAAATTAAACTATTTAAAAGAAAATTAAAATAAACTATATTAATCTAAATATATCTACAAAACTATAAAAAGCAAGCCCTCAACTCGGGTCGTTCTCCAATCGCATCAAACCGTGTCCCCGACAACGGCGTCAAAAACTTGATGTGCGAAAATGTGTCTATGAAAACTAAAACTCACAACTAATCTTTAAATTAAAAATGGAATATCCTAACTTAAGTTCACACAACCGGCAAGTGTGCCGATCATATGTAGTAAAGACTAAGAAAGTCCGAGTATCGAACACAAAGACACGTTTTGTGGTTCAGATTACTAACCCTACTCAAGTCCTGACTAAATAATATATTTGTTTAACTTATATATCTAAACTAACTTAACTTAACTAACGGTGAAACTTAACAAAACTAACTGGAAACTTAACGGGATTTAACGATAATAAGAAAATGAATCACCTAGGTAAATTGACTTAACCGGTATAGGATGGCTCAGGTGCTAACAAGTGTTTGAAACCGGATTCTAAAGATGAACTATGATAGATGTAATCAAGGCAACTGGGTCCCTACGGTCAGTTTTACCAGAAAACCCTTACAACGTATATTTAGCTTTTAATTTCCGGTTGTTTATTTACGTACCCTAATGATTTATTACTTGGTCTGTATTAAAATCACAATCCTCACTAAGGCTCGAGCTAAATACAAACCTAGGAAGATAGGGGTAATTCAATATTAAGGATAAAATAACTCAACTTACAAACTAACCTAGTCGATAGCTAGAGAACCGCACGTGGTCTCGCAACGGGTAACAAAATCAACTAAAGCAGAGAGATAAGCTAACCCCTAAGGTTTTGGTCCAACTCAAAGAGGATGATCCTACTGACCTAAATGATTCAAGAAACATTAACCCTAATGGCATGCGTCTACCACAATCAATCAACACACTCAGTATTTACCTAACTAGCAATTAATGACCTGGTTGCGTAGCGCGGCGAGGTCCTAGGTGCTCGTTTCTTCGTTTTCTGATTCGTTTATCTTCAAATGCGCAAACCGGCTCCATCCGAATCCCGTTTGAGCCGGTTCTTTCTTCATTAAACTCGTTTTTTCGCTCTCTTCAACATGGGACCTATCATATACACAAACATTTAATTTCATGCAAGAAAAAGTTATATTCGTTAACGGTTTACGCACAAAACAACACAAAAACGGGATAAAACGCTATGTATTTTGCAACACATCAACTAAAAACGTTCATTTTTCATTACAAGTTAACGCCACATAGATATGTGGGATTTTCCAATTTAAAAGTATTGGTTAAAGAACCTTCTAATTATTAAATGTTATCTAATTCAACTAAACAAAAAAAAGTGACTAATCCTTTGACCAACCTTTTGCCCCAATGCGCCCAAGACAATGGCGCCCATAAAACGTGCAGGCCAAAAAAGCTTCAAAAATGTGCTGGCCAATTCAAGTCCCGATCAATAAAAAAAACACGAACTAAACGAATAACTCTCGCTTATATTAATCAGAATATATAACTCAAAAAACTGATTACAATCTCTCTATCTCTAACTCTAACTCAGTTTGACTCTTAATGAATCATAACTTGGTTGTATCGAACCCTAAATCGGTTACATTTGATGCGTGTCTCTAGATAAACCTTAACTCGGTTGCATCTATGTCTAACCAAGACTTGTTTTATATAGATTAACCTAAGTTACTAGCCAATACAACACCTATTATAATTACATAAGAATTAGGAAACATATTGTAATTAGAAAACACAACCAATTATGACTGATTTATCATTATTAGTCCCTCAAAATCACCGAACTTGAAGACCGAAATCATTAGCCCCCAACATGATTTGTTTGGAATTAGGATATCATAAGTTATTGTTAAATCTTTCCATTGATACAACTAAAAAGATTTTAAAAGAAAATCACAATTTTTTCATTTAGTATCGGCCATGGATCAACGTATTTTAGTATGAGCGTAGTGGAGAAAGGGAGGAGGGTGACAAAGCATCAAGTGGCTCTGATTTGGGGTGGTGGTAGCGATAAATGGATGCTGGATGGATGGCAAGCGAGGCGTTAAATGACATAAGAGGGGATCCCCTGCCACACCCACCACCGCCATTGCCACTTATCCACTCATCGCCACCAACCATCGCTTTCGGTCATCGTCATCGCAGGGGCGAAGCTCTTTGGGGACCCGTTGTGGCCCCAGTCACTGCCGTTTTATTCGTTAGTAAGATAAATTTCGCGATTTTTCCCGAAAATTTTAATAGGTATTAAGCGTGGTCACCCCCAATGTATTTATCCAAAATGCTACTAGTCACCACTGATTTTTTTCAATATAATATCCCATATTTTGTTTTATTTTATAAAACATCGCAGTTTTTTAAACGAAATTGACAAAATATAGTAAAAATATTTGTTTATATAAAAGAGGGGGCTATTTGTAAAAGTAAAAACTTGTTTAAACAAAACATAAAAAAAGAACGGAGATTGATTACTGATTAGAGTTTGGAATTTTATAAAACTCACTTGCGCCCCTGTAACATGTTTGAATGTTCTTATCGGACAGGAGACCACCACATGCCACAGCCACAACCACTGCCATCCTCCGTCCATCGCCTACTGCCCGTTGTTCAGCCCTGTCAGCAAGGTAACTGTTCATCTTTATGTTGTTGTTAAACATTGTATTGCATTTATATTGATTAATGTTCAATGATTATAAAATTAGGGCTTGTAATTGTGGAATTTGGGGAAATTGATCAACTAAACTTGTAATTGGGTTAAACTTTTGTCACCGCGGATCATCACCATCACCCGCATGAAAAGGAAAGGACACGCATCACAGAAGTTAAACTATTGTAGGGGATAAAAGATCACCCACATATGCGGAAGCTTTCCAAACGCGGAATGATGAAAGGATGACATCATCAAAGCAGTAGTAACTAACTTCTTTCTAGAAGGATAATTCAAATATTCTCTCGTGAAGATCACGTGATAGGGTAGGCAATCAAAAGAGGACAGCCGGATAGGTTGTTATAATCGTGCACATGGCCAGCTGCGATATCCTATAAAATGCGGACACATGTCCGATTCGTTATAAAAAATATCTTCTAGAAGATGACAGTTGTACCAATAATATTCCCTTAACCATTGGCTATAAATACTCACTTCATCATCATGCGGTATTCATTCACACCCACATATTACATCAATCATTAAGTGCTTTTTCTCTCTAAGGATTGTACTTATTCTCACGTCGGAGGGTGGTTACGGTAAGACCCTCACTCTTGTCCTTCCCGTAGCGAGCTCACAGTGTTTGTTTTGCAGGTTACAGTTGTCTGAATTGTTAGATCTACACTCCTATTAACCCAGTTATTATATTTTAACCCAAATTTGTTGGAATCACCGGTCTAACCTATTCGTGTTTAGATCCATGCTTCTTCAACTATGAATTATAAGTTGAACTAATCATTCAAATTACTTGCCGCTGCACTCCAAGAGATATCTTAGTCTTGATAACGAAGAGTTTTGTGGTCACCCACTTGCTATGCAATGGGTCGGCAAATGCGGTGATTCGTTCGTATTAATAATCGGATCGTGTCAGTTTGATTCGTTTATCCGTAATTATGGAATAGCTTTAAATATATAACGAAAATTCAGTAGGTATAGAACTCCAAACAGTTGGATGATTTTGGTCCTTGGCCTGAACTTGTTGGCCCGATTAAGCTGGCCCAACAGAAATTGTCTTGTGTATATCTAGAGTTGTAAACCTGAAATGCACGGATCATGGAAATTTGACCCGCTAATTCCGTTTTGTTGCCAAGTTTCAAGTTTGAGATAATTCTTTTGAAACTGCAGAGTTCATTAAACTGTCCAGTGGCCACCGATTCATTCATCGGGTCACCGAACCGAATATGGTTAAAAAAATCAAAAGACTCGGCATGATGGTATTCCTTGTGTTGCAAAAATCTCGACTAAGCACCGATTAATCCCCGATTAATCGCTAGTCCCAACTTCACTGATTAATTTTGGGCTAGTCGACTAATTAATCGGTCAATGGTCAAATCCAGCAAAATCGGCGGTTTCCTACGAGATTCCGATTAGAATCATCGGTTTCCAGCAAGATTCCAAACAAAATCAACGGTTTTCAGCGAGATTCCAACAATAACCAGTAGTTTTCAATGAGATTTCAGCTAGTTTCTAGCCAAAATACGTTTGCATATGCATAAAACTGAAAATTACATATAAAAATGTGTGCATGTATATATAAAATTGAAAAAAAAATACATTAAAGTCTGATCCGATTAATCGCTAGTCCCCACCACATCGCCCGATTAGCGATTTTTACAACAATAAGTATTCCCATTATGATGGATAAGGTTTCGATTACCATAGTGAAGTATGGTTGATTTAATAGATATAGTTTACGGGCCACTAAAAGTGTAAGAACATAATTGATGAAAATAACTCTAAAAATACAAAACTATATACTAAGAATACAAAAGTAATATGTAAAAAGGGGTGTGATTGGTTATTTCGATATTTGTATAATGTGTTGCACTTAATTACTTGTTTATATCTGATGTGTGCATGTGTTGTGCCTGGTGGGCTTTGGAGGTTTCGGGCTTTTAAAAGTTTAGAGCTTTGGGCTTTAAGCTATTTGGTATGGCTTAGCTGGTGAGAGTTTGTTGAAGGCCCATAATTGGGTTCCTGGAGGAGTTATAAAAACGAAGAAAGAGAAAGATCATGATTATTCAAGATATTATTTTTCACCGTTTGGCTCTTGTTTCCTCTCTGTTTTTATAATCATATTCACTGCTAGGGTTTAATTATTGTATTGTTGTTCTTTAGAGTTTTTACACTAGATCATTGTGTTAATGATCTAGTTTCGTTGTAGTCGGTTTATTGGTGTTGTAAGCTTCGTCAGTGTTTGAAGATCTTTGATTGCTTTGTGATTAATAAGACGAAGCATGATTTCTGACAACATATTTTGTAAATGAAAAATTAATTAAATAGTGAAAAGAAATCTTGAATGGAGCAACCCATAAATACAAACACTAATATCTTCTTTTAGAAGTGGCAAACACTCAGAATTTCCTAGTTGAAATCTCATGTGACATTCGTCATTTTCCGATTCGATTCGTTTTTGTCTTCGTATTGTAAACCGACCCGACTCATATCCCAAACCCTTAGATATTATTAAAATGATAGATTTTAGGTTTCACAATCATCTCACGCTTGTTGGATCACGAAAACTCCTTTTACAGCCCTATGCTCATATAACCCTCAAAACACCTCGAAACGAACTGCGGGGACCGAATCTGCCAAACAATCAAAGCTGGAGACTGATCACCGTCGTTTAAGTCATGCAAAAACCTAGTTAAACTATATAGATAGGATAAGTAAGGTATCGTATTCACCAGGAGTATGTGGTCAATGCAAATCGTGTACATGATTTAATAATATTAAGTAACTGGTTTTTAGTGTTGATCACACAAGCAATAGTTTGAATTTAGAATTAAGCAAGCAAACAAATAACCAAGTTTCAATCAATTAACAAGAGCAAATCACACCTTGGAATTCAAGTAAGAAACCTACGGTGATCTCATGCAACCTAACAGATTAATTATTAATGGTTAACTACATACTGATCAATCAGACAAAACCTTAGACATTAACGAATTAGCCAAGCCGCGACATTATCGAATCGTCAATAATGATGATATAGATCATATATATGGTCTTGACACGATCTGGAAGGATGGATACGGCTGCCTCAAGCTCTGGAAATCGCCCTCAATGATAAAACGGAGATAGGGTTGTTTTTGATGAAATTGATTAAAAACCCTAACAGCCTGTCTGCACACCCCATCCCGATACGCGATGGGGTCTTCACTGGTCCATCGCGTGACCAGAAAGTCAACATTTAAATTTAAACCCATCGCGATACGCAATGGGTCTTCAACCAAGCCCATCGCGTATCGCGATGGGACTTGTCACCAGCAAACTTCATAAATATTTCTCGTTTCGCGTGCTGGACATCCCGGGTCTTTAATGCATGCATTAGCAGGTCCAAATTAAGCACTTTAACACATGTGACCTAAAATATAATAATACACGTATGAAGTATCGAAGTTCCTAAAATAAACGATTAAAACTAATGAATAAACGAACTAAAACATATACAAATTAACCAACCATCAGAGACCAACCTCACCCATAGAAGCGCCGCACCGCGCGGCTACCAAGGAGCAAGGGGTCGCGCGGAGCCTAGCTGTAACTGCAGATCATGTGACGATTTTTTGTTCTTTGTTTTTATTATTTGACTTGTTAACCAATTAAAACACATGCAAGTCTTGATATAAAACATGGAAATAAACTTTGACCATTACCCTATATAAACAAGCTTCCCTTCTTCATTTCAACCTTGTTCATTCACTTCCTTTCTCTCCCAAACAAAGAACACAACTTCATCTCCAAGGTTTCTTAATAATCAACAAGAACCATTCTTTAATTTTGTTTTGTTTCTTAGTAATTGAAGCTTGTGGTACAACATATATATAATATGCACCCCTTGTTTACCTTCGGCTTTCACTTTCTCCGCCATGGTCGGCTGAGGTGATCCGCTACAAGGCAAGGCTACATGGAGGACTCATTAGAGTCCATGATTATACTATATATATATTTCCGTTAATGCTTACTAGTCTTGTTTAAAGTATAAGTAGTTTAGTTTCTAATTCATGTTAAAAGAGTTCCATGGTATAGGGTATGAACTCACTAGCCTCGGTTTTATCCCGAGTTGAGAACCGAACCAAAACCGAACTCTTGTTTACTAGCTTTGTTTTAAATAGTTAAATAAACATGCTTATATAAGATTTGAATATTATAACTTCTAAATCATTTTTATAGTTCCATGGTATTTGGGTATGTGGCAACCATCCTCGGTATCATTCCGAGTCAAGGACCGAATCAAAATCGAACTAAACCGGGTTCACTCGCTTAAGACACACAAGTGTGTTTTGGGCCACCGAAATTCATCTTTTCTTCAAGAATGTATTTAAAACTAATTTTAAATTATTTTCTCAACATACTTGGTATGTCGGATCCAACTTGATCTTATAACAAGTTAGGACCAACAAAGCCAAACACTCGCTTAACGGACGTAGAGGTTCTTCCTAATAGAACTACACACTTGGTTAAGTTTCTTTTAAATTTTATTGAGTTATCTCATGACATATATCACTTTGGAAATGTCAGGATCGGGTTTTACAATATATCAAGACCCGAACCGACTAAATTGAACACTCGTTAAAATTCCGTTTTGGTATATCTAACAAGGGGTCGTGCACCATTGCATTAAACCAATCCCCACATATTTACTTAACAAAGGTTAAGTAAAACTAATGAGTAGAATACTGAGATCCGATTTTGAGCAAACTTACTTTTCAAAAACCGTTACTTCAAGTTCTTAAATATTTACTTTTTAAAGCTTAAACTTTGATTAATTATTTAACTTGTCATTTTATTTTACTTTAAAGTCTTTCAAGACCATCTTCTAAACCGAAACTCTTTTAACCTAGACCTCACTCGTTGAACTTTCTAAACCGAAACCCTTTTAACCTAGACCTCACTCGTTGAACTTATTATCCCGGTGTATCACAAACAACCCTTCAAGTTATTTATGTCACGTGAGTAATCACACTCCCCCTTTTTACGCTTTTATACTTTTGGGGGTGGCATGCATACCATATTCAAACTTACTTGTTTTATGATCTCATTATCAAATCCACAATTCAACATTATGTGTTTGTACGAATACTTGCTCGATCTTTGTTTATGCCTCAATTTGATTATGTGAATGAGTGTTTATTTTTATGTTGTTGTTGGAACGCAATAAGTATGAGCATACGATCCCCTAACTATCCTACCTTAAGTGCGGATAGAATAGGGCCTCATTATCCGAGTATGTCGGTTGCTACCGATTAGAAAGGATCCTCATTCTCTGAGTATTTTGGTTGTTACCAAGTAGAAAGGAGCCACAATTATTTTCTTTACATTTACAAAGGTTGTTTGCTTTATTCGATTTACACATATGAATTGTGATTTTTGGCTCATCATATACATACGTCAAAACTAGTGTATTGCTTACCAACTTTCGTGTTGATCAAATCTATTTTTATGCATGCTACAGGTTTAATATTTGATTGCTTGTGAAGATTGAAGACTCATCACTTTTATCATAACTTTAGGATACTTTAACAAATGTTGTATTGACGTAATTGTTTGTATTTTATTGTGAACAAGTTGTATTTGTGATTATTGATAGAAATAAACAAGTTGAGTAAATATTGTCACTTTAATAGTGTCATCGCTTTCTTGAGCAATCCGTTGCACGCTGGCATGTTCCGCCGCCTTTGGTCTCGGGATGACATCTTATAATCATAAAAAGATAACATGTTCACAATATATATATATATATATATATATATATATATATATATATATATATATATATATATATATATATATATATATATATATATATTTAAGCAAAACCGGTCTAGCCATTCAACCAGCTGGTTCATCCCGTACAAACTGCATTCAAACCGGTTATAGAGTTTATACCCGAAACGTGCACCTCTTCTAAACTTGGATTATTGTTATAAAAATGTTAGATTATAGTTATAATATGTATAAATAGGTTTTAACCGAACCGGACGTCCGGTCATCCGTTCGACAAGAAGTTCGTTTATGTTCGTCCGTTTAATAAACAAACCGGACATGGACAAAAAAATTTCACTCGTTAAGCTTAACGGACGAATACAAACAAGGGCCAAGTCCGTTCGATAGTGTTCGTGAACGCCCGGTAACGTTGTCCGATTAGGTCCGGTAATGTTCGTCCGGTATCGTAAGTGTTTAGATCTATCTATTATTGTAACTTAATTGTGGAGTTTCTAATGTTATTAATCAAACTTTTATATAACTACATATGTCTGATGTCGTTTATAGTGATCCACTTTATGTTAATATATTAAGCGTTAAGTATATATAGATGTTATATGGTGTAATTCCAAATTTGTAGGTGGAGTTGTTTAGATTTATGTTTGGAATTAATATGTAACCGTTTATATTTGTCCATCAGTGTCCATTAATTTACGTTGTCTTTTAATGTTCACGTGTTCGTTTATCCATTAATGTCTATTAGTATCCGTTTGTCCGTTATTGTGTGTTAACGGCCGTTTATAATATTAACGGACGGACACGAACAAACTCAATTTCTTAATGGATGGACACATACACGAATTTTCGTTCGGCAGAGTGTTCGTGAATCGTCCGTTTATCCATCAAAAGCTTAACGAACGGACATAGACAGGCTCTCATCCGGTCCGGTTCGGTCAAAAGTTTAAAACAGGTCATGCTTATTTTTAAATAAGGGCCAGCCTACTTTGTCATCATGGGCTCACGGCTTCAGCGCCGACTTTCATTAGTTAGTTAGTTTTTTTCTAAAAATTATTTTCTCTCATATTATTTTTCTGCTTCAGTATGGGTGTTCTTTTTTTATTAGTATGGGTGTTCGTTTTTCTCATGTTCTTTCTCATGTTCTGCTTAAGGAAAGTATAAGTTAAGTCAGCCCTGATAGTTGGCATTCTCGTCTTTAAAAGGTTCGTTTGATATTGAGGGTAGTTATAAACGATATTAAAAGAAAAAAAATTATCATTCCACATTAGAAGTTATTATATCCTTGCTTCATTAAGCAACAGTAAGCCAGTAATACTTTGATATTTTAATAAATTCTCCCAAGATATTTTCAAAAAGTGTTTTTATAATTCCACACTAATCTATAACTTTTTTAAATACTATCTCCATCTGGTGAACATCTTTTAATTTAAATTTCTTGTAACACCTAGGTGGCATCATCTTCATTTAATTATACGAAATTCTAAAAATAATATACTTTTACAGAAATAAGGTTGATTATGCACTAAACGATAACGACAGAGATTTTATTATGATAACGGTTACAAAAAGGATTAGGTGTCAAACTTCTAG
Organism: Bidens hawaiensis; assembly: GCF_021521415.1. Lineage (NCBI taxonomy): Eukaryota > Viridiplantae > Streptophyta > Magnoliopsida > Asterales > Asteraceae > Bidens > Bidens hawaiensis. Next base: position 60,338 of record NW_027493571.1, on the reverse strand, counting down.
CTAAGGATTTCAATCTTAAAAAAAAGGATTTTGGATATTTCAACGTGTTGGATACTTTTTCTTTAATTTTTTACACTTTTTTTAAAGATTTTTTTTTCTAACAATCAACCACCACACCTTCTAGAACAATGCGAATTATAATTTTCGGCATGGTGTGTTTATATATTGGACCAAATTGTTTAAATTATATAAGTAAACAATAGTTCCATAAAAAACGAGAGACAATATTAAGGATCAAGAAAATGCCCCTCTACGACTATATGCACATTCCTACGTGTGATGGGATTTTTTAATTACATGTTGTCGTTTTTTTTATAACTATAAATGAATTAAAAACAACTTTCTCGGTTAGAAAATTCTAACCAGAGGAATTCGTTAGAAAAATACAAAATTATATGTTAAGTAGTGGGTTGTTTACCCACTTTATTCAATTGAACTTAAAATGACAATTACAAGAAGAAAACTATAAAAAACGAAACAAACGAATAAAAAAGGATTTTTTTTTTATCAAACTTCATGCCAAAAATCACCTCGTTTTAATTGAGGAATCCAACCAATCCATAATATATTTTCTTCTTTACCCATCTTGAGGAATCCAGCCAATCCATAATATTTTTCAGACCTAAAATAACCTACGAATCCACTTGATAATGTCATTGGAAATCTAGCGATGAAAGACCCACTCGATAATGTCCTTGAAAAGTTTATTTTTGTTCAAAAAATAAAAACGATCAACGACAAAGTTGTTTATAACCAAGAGCATTCACATCATGTCCATCATATTCAGCGAGTGACGTTTTATAATATAGAGAGTAGTTTAGGGTGTTATGAGTGGATGTAAGAGAAATACGGTGATTTTTATGTAAATTTGAGAAGTTATTGTTCACCAAAATATTTTTTTAATATTTGTTAAAAGTGGTTGTGAGAAACTAAGAGAGAAAATGTAATGATAAAAGTATGAAAAAAATCATTTAATTGAAACTAAGAGAATAATATAGTGTTTTTTTAATTAAAAATGAGAGAAAAAATGTAATAATAAAAAATAAAAAACTATTATTAATTATTAATATCTCTAGCTCGAATTTAAACCTCATATTATATTCTGAGTTGTATAGTTAAAAGTAAAAAGAAATATAATATATAATATATAATATATAAAAATTATATAAAATATAAATAATAGGTTTGTTTAAAATTATGATCATGAGCTTAAACTCGACTTAATTACAAATTTTAGCGGTTGATCTGAGTAGGCAACTGAATGAAGTGGCTTTTTATTACAGCCATATTATCATATTGTACATATTGTTAATTCACATATTCAATGAGTCTCAACATATACGTGTTCCACTTATATTTTCGTGTATTTGATTCTATTTTATTATTTTTATAAAAGGTTGAAAGTGAAACTATTAATAAAGAAACCCTCAGAAAACATGAGTTTGGAGTCGACACGAAAGCATGTGTGTGTGGCGTGGCATATATTACCAATCATGTCTTTATATAATTGTAAAAGATATTATTTTATGTTTAAAAAGGCCCAACAAACAGTAATAATTTAGTTGGAGTCTTGGAGAACGTGTTGATATTAACATCATGGTCGTATATTTACAAACAACATTTTTTTTAACTTAAGGGGGGTGTTTGGGATTGTTTATTTTCATTAACTTATAACTTATAAACTTATTAAAAAGTAATAAGGTGTTTGGAATTATTTATATTGTGAGAGGAAAAATTCTATAAGTTACACTTTTATAACTTATTAACTTGATCAAAAGTTATAAGGAGGTAAAATAAGGAATCCCAAACACCCCCTTAATTAACTTAATAAATTCACCAATAAGATTTAGCTCAACTGATATTTCTATAAATTTAACTTTTATAAAAATAATTCATTTATTTACTAATTGAATTTGTGTCGATTAGACATGATACTAATAAGGTCAAGTTATTGTGCGTTAATTTTAATATATTATGTGTTACCCCTTCCGACAGGTGTGAATCTTTCCTTATGATATGTTAGTAACATTCGATACAACCTCTGGTGGAAAAACTTAGTGCTCCTTTACAGTAATCTCAAATAAAATCTATACTTGACAAAATGCATATACTTCACAAGTTAAAATTAATGTTCACTTGTGTCAAAAGTCTTTTATGGTTAATCATGAGTTTATACAACGATTTGATCTATTTTCATACAAGTATCGATAATAACTTTTAAGGATAAAAAAAGATTATCTATTCCACATATGAGTATGATATTTCTGACAAGATTCGAACACAACACGAAAATAAAAAACAACTATTTGATCAACTAACATGACTCATTTTATAAAATAGGTCGAACTGAACTCCGACACATTAATACAACTAGGTTAGTAAAGCACGACATGTTTAATACATGAGTTGACAAGTTGACATGTTTTAAGTTCTTTAAGAAAATTAAAATTTTATATTTGGAAGAGGTTATTTAAAAACTGTAAAGCTTAAAAGTTTGATTTTTATAATTTAAATATTCTCTATAACTATTAATTTGCAAAAGTGAAAATAAATTTAGGTCTTGAATGTTTTGGACAAAAATCTGCTAAGGATAATGTATCCAAATCTGTTATGTGAGGTTTAGTGCTAAAACGGTAACAATGATTATATGAACGAAATAAAGATGAACACCGTGATTTGTTGCGAGGAAAAACCCCTTGATCTTATTCAGATCAAAGGAAAAAAACCCCGGGTGATCGATGACAAATCGTCTATTAATGAAAAAGTAGGGTTACAAGGGTGGAGTTTATGATCAAAGAATACAAGAATCTAAGTGTGTGTATGAACTGATCAAAGAGTTCTACAGAGAGTGTTTGTGAAATGTTTGCAGCTAATGAGTGTGTAGTGACCTAATTTGATCATAAACTCTATTAAATAAGAAAAATATCTATAACAACTTTTCCTATTTTCTTGCCATTCTTCCACTAGCCACTCTCACTCTTTGACCACGTGCATAAGGAGCCTTGTAGCGAAAGTGTAGGCAGACTTGGACCTTGGAGCCGTTATACTTGATAAATATCAACCTTCATATAAGAAACAACCGTTAACAACACAATTACTGAGGATCCTTGATCCTGCTATAGCTCCGGAACTCTTCAGAAGGATAATTGATCTAGACACGTCTTCAAGAATATCATATCCTCAGCACTCAGTTATTTATGACTCAACAAGAAGTCCTATAAATCCGCCATTTGACCACGTGTTTGACAAGTCCAATAGCGAGATATCCGGTGGTAAAAGTCTTGGAGCCGTTATATCTATCAAATATAAGACTGTACATGAGAAACAATCGTTAGCAAATAATAAATATTGAGGATCCTTGATCCTGACAGAATATGACTAAGGATTACTGATCCAAGAACATATTCCAGGATAACGTATCCATAGTGTCAAATTTCCGTGCCCTAACAATTGCCCCCAAAATGGCGATTGTGATAAGATCACAGCTGTCATTTTGCCTTTGAATTCAAACTTCCTGCAAAAACAGATGAGATTTGACAAGCTAGATATAATTATCAAATATCTATAGAGTTTCCTTGGGAACTTCCCTTCCGGCTATATATCCAACTCCTCTTATTCTCCCTGCACCTCATGAACAGATAGTAACACATGTTTAACCAGGATAGATGGTCTATATTTTGAACGGTGAAGTCCGGGTTAAAACTTTTGGTTAAGTCCAGGTGACTTATGTTTAATAATAATTGAAAACTTTTGACTATTCGCTTGTTATTATGAAAGTTTGTTTGATATAGCTTTAGCTTTATTAAAAGTTTTGAGAAATAACTTTAAGTAAAAATCTTTTGGATAGAATATCCTTGCAATAATAATTTAAAGATCTTAAACCTTTAAGTAAAAGGAATTACAAAGATCTAAGACAAATAAAGGTAAATTTACAATCAGAAATCATACCATAAGGTCTAATTAGACCTAGGTTATCATAAGTAATGATACTTCTGTGATCCTGGTAGAAGCAATTTAAGGATTTTGAATCCATAAGTCTTGATCTTCATAATGAACTTAGAAAATCTGTTGCAAACAACTTATAATGTTAATTGAGATTAAACCCATTAAGCTGGGGACAAGCCCATAAAATAAACTGGGGACAAGCCCGTGTAACTGGGGACAAGCCCGTGAACTGGGGACAAGCCCAAACTGGGGACTGGCCCAAGGATACGGATGTTAACTGGGGACTCGCCCGAACCGGGATTTAGCCCAACGTGAGATAACGTGAAAACGTTATAAACCGGTGGTATGGTACGTCTACCATAAATCGTAGGATCCTCCATATAGCCGAAGACAACGAAATTGTCAGCCACTAAGCGTGTACTGGTCCCGCTGCCCCGGACTATACGTTGGATAGCGTGCGCTCCAGGCGAGAGTGTAGAAACTCTATTTATAAGAAAGGTGAAAACCTTTAAACCTTAGAGGATATAACCATCAGGGATCATATCCAATCGTGGGCTAGGCCAAGAGAAATATGATAATACCTCGAATGTAAAGGAGAGGTGGCCAACCTCTTGATCATCAAGTATATTATTATAATCCTGCATTGTTATTCAAAACTTGGAAAAGATAAAATGTTAAGAATATATTATCCTTAAATTAATAATAAGAATTTAAAAAGAGTAAATGATCAGATAGATATTACCGATTTTGGGATCCTTGACCCTCTATGAATAATAGATCCTTAAAGGATAATTGATCCTGATTAGAAAAAGTACTTCTTGAGGTGGATAGCATTCCATGCTCTGGGTAATCTGTTGCCTTCCATAGTTAGCAATTGATATGCCCCATTTCCTGCTTTCGACTCGATCTGATAAGGTCCTTCCCATTTGGGTGCTAATTTTCCATCAGCCGGATTGGTAGTATTCTAGAAGGCTTTCCTCAAAACTAAATCTCCTTCCTGAAATCTTCTGATCCTTATATTCTTGTTGTATGCCCCAGCTACCCTTTGTTGATAAGCTGCCATTCTGATTTTGGTTAGGTCTCTGAGTTCTTCTACTGTATCCAAGTCTTCAAGAAGGATCTCTTCATTGGCTTCAGGATCACGGATGCTCGTTCTTGCTGTAGGAACCACCATTTCTGTCGGGATTACTGCTTCTGATCCAAATACCAACGAAAAGGGTGTTTGGCCTGTTGCATTCTTGGGTGTTCTCCTGTCGTCCCAAAGAACATACGGTAGTTCCTCGACCTATTTTCCCTTCTTGGATCCTAGCTTCTTCTTTAAATTGTTGATGATGATTTTGTTGCTAGACTCCGCTTGACCATTAGCTTGAGGATGCACTGGAGTAGAGGTTATCATCTTGATGCCCCAGCTGTCACAAAAGTTAGTGGTTCTTTTCCCGATAAACTGGGAACCATTGTCACAATAATTTCCGAGGGGATACCAAATCTAGTAATAATATTTCTTTTAATGAAAGATATCACCTCTTTTTCGCGTACTTGAACAAAAGCTTCTGCTTCTATCCATTTTGAAAAGTAGTCTGTCATTACAAGCATGAATACTTTTCCTCCTGGTGCCTTAGGTAGTTTGCCTACAATATCCATACCCCATTTCATGAAAGGCCATGAAGAGGATATATGATACATAGGTTCTACTGGCTGGTGAAGAATGTTCGCATGTCTTTGACAAGCATCACACTTCTTTGAATATTCCGTTGCATCTCTCTTCATTGTTGGCCAGAAGTATCCTCTTCTCAGAATCCTAGAAAATAGGGCTCTACCTCCGGTGTGATTACCACAATCACCTTCGTGAAAATCTTTGAGCACCTCGGATTTCAGGATCCTCGATGCACCTCAAGTATGGATCTGCAAGAGATTTCCTGTATAGCATATCATCTAATAAAATGTATTGTGATACCTTGACTTTGAAGGATTTGGGATTCTCAGTAGTTGGAATCTCTCCAGTTTGAATGTACTTCTTGATTGGGAGGACCCATGATTCTTGATTATTCGAGGATAATGGATCCCAAAGTACAATCTCCTTGTCATTTGTTATTTCTCCAACTTCTTGTTCTCTTATTGCTGGTGAGAGAACATGAATGATTGGAATCTTCGTATCTTCTGGAATTTTCAGAGATGAGGCTAAATTTGCTAGAGCATCTGCCCCCGCATTTTCTTCCCTTGGTACATGTACAATGCTAAACAATTCGAAGGATTTTGCTAATTCCTTCACAACATCTAGATATTTGATTAGTTTTTCTCCTTTAACAACATATGAGCCATTAAAGTGGTTAGCAATCAACAATGAATCTATATATATTTGAAGATACCTGATCCTCATGTACTTAGCTAATTGCAAACTTGCGATCAGAGCTTCATACTCTGCCTCATTGTTCGTTACTTGAAATTCACAAGCTATAGACTGGGGTAATATGTCCCCCTGTGGCGATTTTAGTAGGATACCTAATCTCGTTCCTCTTAAGTTGGAAACTCCATCAGTGAAGAGTATCCAATGATCCTTGGTCTCTTCTAGTTGTTGAACCTCCAAATCAGCTTCTTTCTGCATGTCGCTACTGAAATCAGCCACAAAGTCTGCGAGTGCTTGTGACTTGATGGTTGTTCTGGGCTCGTACTAAATATCATACACACTCAGCTTCACAGCTCACTTGGCCATTCTACCTGATAATTCTGGCTTTCTAAGAACATTCTTAACAGAATAATTAGTTCTCAATATAATAGTATGAGTCTCAAAATAATGTCTTAATTTAGTAGAAGCCATAATAAGTGCAAGAATTAATTTTTCTAAATGAGAATACCTGGCTTCCGCATCTAAAAGACTCTTACTTACATAATAAACGGGATGTTGTTCACCTTCGTGGTCCTTCACAAGGACAACACTTACAGCATTTCCTGAAATAGTTAGGTACATATATAAGGATTCTCCACCCACAGGCTTCATCAGAGATGGTGCTGAGGATAAGTAATCCTTTAAGGCTCTAAGTGCAGCCTCATGCTTCTCGCTCCATTCGAACTTCTTATTTTTCCTAAGAATGTCGTAGAAATCTTTGCACTTTTCGGAGGATCTGGAAATAAACCTGTTGAGAGAAGCTATTCTTCATGTCAGCCTTTGGACATCTTTAGCATTCGCAGGAGACTTTAAGTTGATAATGGCTTCTATCTGCTCAGGGCTTGCTTCTATCCCTCTTTTGGTCACCATATATCCTAGAAACTTTCCGGCCTTAACACCAAAATGGCATTTTGACGGGTTCAGTTTCATGTTATATTGGTCAAGGATATTGAATGCTTCTTCAAGATCTCTGAGGTGATCCTCAACCCTCTTCTACTTCACTACCATGTCATGTATGTAGACTTTCATGGTTTTTCCTAACTGATCCTTGAACATCATGTTGACTAGTCTTTGGTATGTTGCCCCTGCATTTCTTAGTCTAAACGGCATTGCAATATAACAATATATGTCGGTAGGAGTCATGAAGGCTGTATCCTCTTGATCATATGTTTCATCTGAATTTGTTGAAATCCAGAAGAAGCATCCATAAACGTAAGCATTTCATGTCCTGCCGTTGCATCCACCATGGAGTCTATATGTGGTAATGGGAAAGGATCCTTGGGGCATGCCTTGTTTAAATCTGTATAATCGACACACACCCTCCACTTTCCATTCTTTTTTGAAACAACAACCACATTAGCCAGCCATCGAGGATAATGAACATCTCTGATCATACCAGCCTTAAGAAGTTTTTCAACTTCTTCTTGTATGATCTTGTTCCTCTCAGGAGCGAATTTTCTTCGCTTCTGATGGACGAGTTTAATAGATAGATCGAGGCCTAATTTATGAGTGATTACCTCTTTTGAAATACCTGTCATGTCTGAATAATTAAAGGCAAAGGTAGATTTCCTTCTCCCTAAGAAGGATACTAAATCCTCATCAATCTTACTGGGGATACTGGATCCTAGGAACACCTTTATTTCTGGATCCTCGGGGTCCAATGATACTTCTTCCAGGTCTTTCTCTCGAGCTTCCAGCATGTCCCTAGGATGTTGCTGTGGTTGCTATGCTATAGTTTGCTTGGCTGTTGGCTTCATTGATGAAGAATAATAGTTCTTGGCCTCCGCTTGGTCACCAACTATCTTCACAACTCCCCAAGGAGTAGGTAACTTGATGCATTGGTGATAAGTTGAGGCTACTGCCTTCATTCCATGCAGCCAGGGCCTACCTAAAATAACATTGCAACAAGAAAGGTTATCAATAACACAAAATTTCTGGTATGAATTTAACCCTTCGATATAAATTTGGAGGTTGATGTCCCCCAATGTCCTTTTGGTTTTTCCACTGAAACCGACTAGCACTGATGTTCTAGGGATGATCTCTGAATCTGGTATGTTCATCTTCTTGAGGACATCATGCTGGATAATGTTGACCGAGCTCCCACCGTCAACTAGGATCCTGCGTACATAATGGTTAGTGACAAATAAAGTAATAATCAAACCGTCATGGTGAGGATCCTGGATGTTTAGTTTGTCTTCCTCATCGAAGAAGATCCTTTTGTCTGTCTTTAAAGTGGTGGATACTATCAGTCGGTCCCCGCCATCCAATTTGATTTCCTTGGCGAGCCTCTTAGCTGCAGAGAAAGAATTTCCACAAATGTCTGAACCTCCAGAGATAAAATTCACCATTCGGACATCCAGCTCATCCTGGTGAGGATCCTGGATCCTTGTGTCGAAGAAGATTCTTTGATCAGTCACTCGAGTAGCGGGGATAAGAGGTCTTCTTTCATCATCCAAGTCGAATTCTTCTGCGGGATAAAAAGTTTGGATCATGCCGTATTCTCTGGAGACGAAGTTGATCACGTGAGCGTCTGGTGGTGGTGGTGTTGCTTTTTGTGGAAGATCTTCAGGATCCTGGATCTTGGATTTCTTCCTTCCCAAGAGTTCTTTAAAGTGACCCTTGCCTAGGAGGTATCCAATTTCCCTCCTCAAGCCAATGCACTCATCTGTCATGTGGCCAAAATCTTCGTGAAAGGCACACCACTTAGACTTGTCTTTGAAGGTGGTCGTCTTATCATTCTTTCGGGGCCACCTTACTTTTTCCCCCAGATCCTTCATGGCACAAATTAAGCCATGAGTATCCACGGAGAAACAATAGTCGGAGATGCAGGGATAGTCTTCTTCATCATCCCCCTCTTCGACTGCTCGTATGTTCTGGTTGTTGAACTTGTTATATGGCTTTGAGTTGTTGTTCTTGAACGAGAATCCTTGCTTCTTGTCAGGGGATTCTTGTTTTGTTTGATTCCCCAGACAATCCAGGATCCTCTTGTCATCTTCCAACCGTATGAATCTGAGCGCCCTGTTTCTTACTTCATTTAGAGACCTGCAAGGAGTCATCACATGATCGTCATAAAAGGGGGAGCCCCTCTGAAGTCCCATCTTGAAGGCCTCAACAGCCGTAGCCATATCAAGATTAGGGATTTCCAGAGCTTCCCTACCAAACCTCGTAACAAAATCCCTAAGGGACTCATCACTCGGTTGGATAACTCGGTATAAGTCACTAGTTAACTTTTCAAATTTCCTGATACAAGAAAATTGGCTGTTGAATAAGTTAACTAAATGAGAAAATTAAGTAATTGAAAAGGGAGGAAGATCCAAAGCCTTTTCACAAGCAAGCTTCCTTGAGTCTCTCGGGAATAGGATTGATCTCCATCCTTTCTCTATATTGTGCCACATGCTCTTCAGGATCAGTGGTCCCGTCGTAAGTCTTCATGTTGGGAGTTTGGAATCGCTTCGGGATTTCAGCATCACAGATAGGTGGAGAAAATTTGGATAGCTTGTGGCTTCCCTCAGGTATCTCGGGGATTGGTCATATCACCCCGGGAACACTGGATATCATATCCTTGAGCTTCTGTAGCTCCTTGGCCATTGCTTGGTTAATACCTGCATCCTGCATGGAACCACGGTTAGCGTCTAAGGATAAAGGATCATACAAATTACCTCTTTGCTGGGCGAAAGTTGGCATCTCAGATGAGTATCTGGGATAAGAAGAGTCAGCAATAGGAGTAGGACCACCCGACGCGATAGTCTGCATGGGAATGAAATCTCCTTCATGGACTTCGGAGGATCGTTGATGTTCGATTCCCAAGGATCCTTGATTTTGAAGGAAGGATCCTTGAGGTTGGGAATTATAGGATCCTTGGTGATTAACCCAGAGGATCCTGGTGAAATAATGGATGATCTCTGCTGGAATAATGAGGATCCTTGAGCCTGTTGACCCATTGATCCCTGTTGGAGGATATATGATACTGGCTGAAACAGTGAGGATCCTTGAGCCTGTTGACCAGTGGACCCCTATTGAAGGATAGATGATCCTGGCTGAAACAGTGAGGATCCTTGAGCCTGTCGACCCATGGACCCCTGTTGAAGGATAGATGATCCTTGCGAAAACTGAGCCATGGATCCTGGGCTGGCGAAATCCAGCATCCTGGGCATCAGGTGAGTGTGATCCTCCGCTGGCCTCTTAGTTTTCTTGAGATCTTTTATCTCACGAAGGATCCTCTGGTTGGTCTTGTTCTGCTGCTCCATATATGCTTTAACCTGCGAAAACATAGATGAAACATCACTGTTAGTATTAACCACCGGGGCAACAGCAGCGGTTTTCGAGCTCTAGAAGACTGGTAGTTGCGTCTTGCTTCCAGCAGCAGCAGTTCGTTGTGCTCCCGTGATTGGCATAGGCATCGGTGGCAAAGTCCTTGATGAGAGAGAGATCGATGACGGTATGGTTGATGAGGCAGAGGTTGATTGAGAGGCCATTGATAGTGATATGGGTATGAAAAATTCGAAAATTGATAGGAGTAATATGGATTATAGCACCAATTTCTCCACGGTGGGCGCCAAATTGTTTTGGACAAAAATCTGCTAAGGATAATGTATCCAAATCTGTTATGTGAGGTTTAGTGCTAAAACGGTAACAATGATTATATGAACGAAATATAGATGAACACCGTGATTTGTTACGAGGAAAAACTCCTTGATCTTGTTCAGATCAAAGGAAAAAAACCCCGGGTGATGACAAATCGTCTATCACTACTTTATTAATGAAAAAATAGGGTTACAAGGGTGGAGTTTATGATCAAAGAATACAAGAATCTAAGTGTGTGTATGAACTGATCAAAGAGTTCTACAGAGAGTGTTTGTGAAATGTCTGCAGCTAATGAGTGTGTAGTGACCTAATTTGATCATAAACTCTATTAAATAAGAAAAATATTTATAACAACTTTTCCTATTTTCTTATCATTCTTCCACTAGCCACTCCCACTCTTTGACCACGTGCATAAGGAGCTTTGTAGCGAAAGTGTAGGCAGACTTGGTCCTTGGAGCTGTTATACTTGATAAATATCAACATTCATATAAGAAACAACCGTTAACAACACAATTACTGAGGATCCTTGATCCTGGCATAGCTCTGGAACTCTTCAGAAGGATAATTGATCTGGACACGTCCTCAAGAATAACATATCCTCAGCACTCAGTTATTTGTGACTCAATAAGAAGTCCTATAAATCCGCCATTATCCGCCATTTGACCACGTGTTTGACAAGTCCAATAGCGAGATATCCGGTGGAATAAGTCTTGGAGCCGTTATATCTATCAAATATAAGACTGTACATGAGAAACAATCGTTAGTAAATAATAAATATTGAGGATCCTTGATCCTGACAGGATCTGACTAAGGATTACTGATCTAAGAACATATTCCAGAATAACGTATCCATAGTGTCAAATTTCTGTGCCCTAACATTGAAGTTTTATCATCTCTTAATTTCCAAAATTAATTTTTGGTCTTTCTAATTTTGATCTACATATATAAACCCAAGATTTTTAATTGAGAATTAAAGAGTAAAAAAAATAATCATTAAAAGAACCGTGATTACAAAAATGCTTCATTTAAGACGGGGTAATTTTTTTTAATAATATTTTACCAAGTAGTAGTATTCATACTCACAAATGAACCTTCTATGAGTTGACCTGAAACTCAACATGATTTCTAACGAACACTAACATGAATAAATAACTAAGTCATGTCTTGTTGAAGAATCCACTCCGCTAACTCGAAACTCATCAAACACGCTAACTCCAAACCTGGGATAAATTAAAACCCTACTTTCATCTTCATATTCAAGAATAACTTAACAAAAACATATTCTTGGAAAATCCTAAACCCAACCAAACATATCATCTTCTCATTAAGTAACAAGATTAAATTGAAACTTGAAATCTACCTAATTTATTGTTAGAAGACTCGGATTTTATGTTCCATTTTTCTTAAAAAAAAAAACAAAACTATTTTAAAATATACACTCTCGTCATTCCAGCCTTAATTAGCTTGGTGGTAGAGGCTTTTGTCTTTTAGAGTGAAGATCAAAGTTTAAAACCTGACATGATAGTACATTTTCTCTTTAAATAGTGTACAAATAGAAGTAGATGAGTGTATATAACTTTTAAGAAAAAGTATACCTTGTCGAGATCCGTCTATGTTAAAGAGCAAAGAGTTTAGACCATCACAATAATTTTAATTTGGCGTAGTGCATGAACCCGACACAAAAATTATATTATTTCAGCTAATTCATATATTTAACTAGAGTTTTAACTTAGAGCATTCCCAATGAGTTCTTCATATCCATCTTCATTTCTAAAATTTAGAAAAAAATTCAAATAATCACTCCAACCCATTCTCTATCTCCAAATTTTAGTGAAATGATATAAGAAGCCTCCAAATTTAGAGTGTTTCACAATACTTCATTTTCATCTATCCTTCTATAAATTTATATTAGAAATAATTTTATATTAAAAATATAATAAGACAAATGAATATAGAGATGGTAATGGAGAATGAGTTGAGGGAGATTATTAAAAAATGATATATAAATTAAGAAAATTATATTTTTTAATTAAATTTTAAAAATAAAGAACCAATACGTGTTTCAATCATAATTGATTCTATTTTAGAAAAAGAGGTTGAAAGTGAAACTTTCTGTCACAGAAAAATATGTATGAGAAAGCATGTGTTTGAAATCGACATGCACCCACAAAAATATGTGTCTTGCGTGGCACATGTATTGCCAATCATGGTGTCTATATTGATATTGATAAATATAATAAAATATTAATTTTTGCTGATTTTACAAATTCAAAAGTAAATAAAGACAATTTGTTAATCAGCTTGTTCACTATTTTAACATATTAAATAAATGCATGTATTAACAGTAAATAGATATTTAGTTTGTTACTAAATATCTATTGTTGTTATTTGAGCCACCCATGTACACACATTCGGCTCTCCGAATTGCTTGACTCTTGCAACTCGTTTGACACTTGTTATGAAAATGCACGTTTGTTTTCAGCTTAGTTTGTAAACAAGCCGAGCGGCTGAATTCGGTTTGTAAACGAGATGAGCACAAGCAAAGGTACCCTTGGTCGTTGCTCGCACATTTGGCTTAAATTATTTTTTAATTTATTTATATTATATATATGCACGCATACATAAATATACAACTAGTAGCCCAGTATAAACTCGCAATTAAATATGTAAGTTCTAAAAGTCCAAAACCTTAATTCCATAACCAAATAAGTTCTTTGTCTATACCGCAGGCCTGAGCCGCTATTCAGCGTCTTAAAAAACCATAACCCATTCACTTCTAAAAATCCAAGGCTCGTATATCATACTTTTACAATATGCAGTGAAAGGTTTAGCGCTATCAAGGCTATAGTTAGAGACCAGCACAACCTGAGCCTCGCCTACCCTTACTACTCGAGGTTACCCTTTCGTGTGGGATTATACACCATATAAACATACGCAAATCGAGCCCAAATTAGTTTAGTTAAGGCAATCCAACAAACTGAAAGGTATTGTGATATAAAGAAGCGGAGGAGAACAATGGAGGATAACGAATATGATAGATGTGTTCTTGATGCCTTGATCTTCTTCTCCCATCTTCTATTATGTAATCATTGATCTTCCCATCCTCTCTTTTCTTATTATTTACGAGTCATGGGTCTCACAAGAAGCAGCATCTCTACTTCAGGGGTCTACATCTTACTCTCATCGGACCCTATCATAGTTTTGTTATTGGTGTGATTTACTATGCACGATGATGATGAGGATGAATAATTAATTATAATTGGTCGTGTAAGATCAAATCACTTCATAACCCACCGCCGCTTATATTTAACCGAGTCGGTTTGGATCTTTCATATTAATATGTTTGGATCATTTAGTCATCTGGGTTTGTCAGTCTTCTTTCGGCTTTGTCTTTTTTAAAGCTTGATGTGTGGTTTCGGCTTAGTCCTGGTCCAATTCTAGGCCCTACATATCTTTTTGCGCCCCATCTGACTTTAAAATATAGACTAGAGAATATATAACATGTTACATTTTGATATTATTAGATGTATTATAAACTTATAACTACCATGAATATATATACAGGGGAGATTTCAATTAAGAACCTCTTTGAGTTTTAAGAACTCGAAAGAACTCAGTGTAACGATTTTTTTTTCGAATTTTTTTTACACATGCGTAACATATGTAAGTTACATACACGTAAAAAAATTACATAATTTTTTACGCACTGAGTCGACATTTTACACATGTGTAACGGACGTAAAAGTTAGTGTAACCACTTACATATTTATTCTCTCTCCTACTTTGACTTTTTTGTCAGATTTAGTCTCAACTACATATTCCAATCCATTTAATTAAATGTGTGGCATAGAATTAAGTTCTTAAAACTCAATATGGTTCTCAAAATATTCCTCCCCTATATATATATATATATATATATATATATATATAACAAGAAATTAAACATATTTCAACCACAACAGAGAAATTTGTTTCACCTATATCAAATCAAAAGCTCACTATTATATCTTTGGTGTTAATTGGTAAAAAAATCATATACTAAACAAATTCAATTTCTATAAAAATATAGTTTACACGTTTTGAAAAGAGTAAAATGCCATTTTCGTCCTTGTGGTTTGGTAAATAATGCAAATTTAGTCCTAAAAGTTTGTTTTTTGTATATGGACCCTCCACGTTTTCCAGTTCTTGCCAATTACATCCAAATCACTAATCCCGTTAAATTTAATCGTTAAGTCAGGGGTAGACATGTCTTTTCCCACTTTCTTTATTGTAATACTTATTTTAGTAAACTGCGATTTTCGTCCCTCTAGTTTGTCCGAATGAAATATGTATTATAATAAATAAATAGTGAAAAGACAGGTCTACCCCTAACTTAACGATTAAATTTAAAGGGATTAGTGATTTGGATGTAATTGGCAAGAACTAGGAAACTTGGTGGGTCAAATGCAAAAAATAAACTTTTTGAACTAAATTCGCATTATTTGGCAAACTAAAAAGACGAAAATGACACTTTACTTTTTTAAAAACTTCATGTTAGCAGGTGTAGAAAATTGGGCCTAAAATTAAAAAAAGTCTAAGAGGGATTAAGTTAAGAAGGGGAAAAAATACATTTTGATGACGGGGGTAGCCCAAGGAATTAGTAAAATGGCTTCTACACATTAACGCTAAAAGGGTTAAAAGGTTAAAAGCTTCGTTTCCCGCCCAAACTTATGTAAACAAGTACCCACGTGCTACAGTACGATGTCAACTCAAGACTCACATCACTGTTCCCCCTGAGCAAGGGACATGCTCAGATAAAGTATTAATATTTTAATCATGGACCAACGCTCCAAAGCTTCCCGCCCACAAAGGTCAACTCTCTAAGCAAACTGGAGGGGAATTAGTTTGTACACTGGACGAAAGGTTTGGTCTCTTCTTCTATAAAAAGAGGACTTAGCTATAAACATAAACACACCAAGATCTGGGCAGATATCATACTCCCCCTGATCTTCTCTTCTTCCTTGAGAAATATGCTATTTGATTATTTCTTTCTTACTTCAATAACTTCATAGCTTCACCAAGAATATCATCCAAAAACCGATCCCAAACATCTCGGTCTTGGATCTTCGGTGAACTATAACAACTAACAACAAACTAGTGAACCTCCTTCTACATTTTGCAAACGTAGAGGGACACCACGACCTGCGTTAGATTAACCTGAACCCTTGAAGCTTGTTAGCCTAACCAGTCCATTCACTATCATTGGTCTTATCTTTGTTGTAGCAACAAGTTGGCGCCCATCGTGGGGCTACGCCGCTTACTTTAACTTAAAGACCAGTAGTGTAGCTCCATTCTCATCAGAATCTTCTTGACAGAAGGTGAATCTCCCGATGAAGTTGACCAAGTGTCAAGAACACCGACAACAAGCGGCGGCCAAGAAACTCCGGCAACAACCTCCATTTTTCCACCCCGGGAGGTACTTCGACGGAACCTCTGTTCCTCGAGTTTTCACCTTTTCGAACTCCAACCCATTCACGATCCGGAGTTCCCTCTCCTCATGCAGGAGTCACGAACACCCCGAAGCGCGTTGACTTGACGATGGAAGGAGTGTCACGGCATTTCTTGCAACTAAGACACCTCCTTAATCAACACGTGAGCCAAGAAAGAGAAAAGGGGATAAAAATAAGGCTGGAGTATGATGAATCGGAGCCCTCATTGTCGCTCGGACGTCCACCTTCCCCCCTAACCAGCTCACGGCCGGCTGCTTCTATTTTTGAAGCTGGTCCAAGTGTAACCTGCCAACCTTTTAACCCCTCTCCTTACACCTATGGGAGACCAAGCCCAACGGCTTTCCCTCTGTTCACTTCACAACCCCTTGGACACAAGACCACTCTCGACCAAATATGGCAGTCACCAGCTTCGAGTGTTCCTCCTACAGCCACTATATGGGAGCAGGCCATGTCGGTCTTGCCCTTGGCTCGAAGTGCAGCAATGAGCACTCCCATGGGAACAAACCAAACAGCAGCAACTCCTGAAAGCCTTCAAGGCTTTAACCTCATGCCTCAGATGATGGCTCAAATGATGGCACACTTCCCTTGGACCCAGCTCATCAACCAAGCGTTGGGTACTCACCAAGGAACAACAAGTCATAATCCTGCCGGAAGGCTAGACGAAGATCTGGCAAAACCTTACAAGCCCGGTAACCTATCTTGTTTCTCTCAACAAATCGCCGATTATGACTTTCAAGAAAAAATCAAGATGCCACCCCATATAAAAACGTATGATGGGAATGAAGATCCCGAAGACCACCTCCAGGTCTTCACTGGGGTGGCCAGAATCGAAAAATGGTCCCACGCTGAATGTTGTCTGATGTTCATGCAAACACTAGTCGGATCAGCCAGGATATGGTTCAATGACCTTCCTGCTCAAAGCGTTCGAAGCTTCGACGATCTGAGCAAAGGATTCTTGGCCAACTTTTCACAACAAAGAAGGTACGTCAAGGATGCCACGGTCATTTTTCAGATAAAACAAAAAGATGATGAGAGCCTTCGAGACTTCATCGAAAGGTACAAAAAAAGGGTTGCAATATGTGGGGGCTGACGAAAAAATGAGGGTGACAGGCTTCATGAATGCCATCACCTCCAAATACCTCACAATGGACTTTAACAAATGCCTACCTAAAACCCTTGAAGAAGCTCTCGAACGAGCTGAAGCTCATATCCGAGGTGAGGAGGCCGTTGATTTCAAAGAACAAAGAAAAAGAGCTCCTAGTTGGCGAGGCAACAGCCCCAACCGAAAGAAAGGGAACTACAATCCCTATGACAAATATCCAAGGAGCTCAGATCAACGAAGGCCTGAAGGTAGGAACCCTCCAAGCAGGGAGAAGACTGTGAATTTCACAGCCTTAACCAAAACTCCTCAGGAGATCCTTGCCACCGAATAAGTGAAACACAACTTCCGACCTCCTCGACCCTTGCCCAAAAGAAAGAAGAACGAAAGCTCCACCCAGTTCTGTGAGTTCAACGAAGAAAAAGGTCACCACACAAACGATTACTTTCAACTCAAGAGAAGAATTGAGGAAGCTGTCAAGTCTGGAGAATTGGCTCATTTGGTGAAAGGGGTCAAAGACAAGATGGCTGAAAGAAAAAGCAAAGAAGTGAATATGGTGAGTATAGACCAAGTTGTTCCCCACAAACGACAACGCTTGGAGGCTTGGGAGCTTCAATGCGTCTGCTTCCCACAACCTCAAGGTGACTTACTCTCAAACCCTCTAAAGGTGGAAGCGAACGTGGGAACACTCAAAACAAACAAAGCCTACATTGACACAAGGGCGGCCACAGAAATCATGTATGAAAGATTCATCAACCGGTTGAGCAAGGAAGAGCGTTCAAGGTTTCAACCCTCCAAGTCATCTATAAAAGGTATCGCCGACGTACCCTTGAAGCCTTTAGGCCAACTAACCCTTGATGTCTGTTTTAGTGAAGGCAAGATGAAGAAAACCGAACCACTCACTTTTGTGGTTATCAATACACCTTCCAACTATGATGTGATCATAGGAAGGCCAGGGCAATGTGTGTTCAACATGGCTGTCTCGGTTGGTCAAGGTGCTGTGAAGTTTCCCATCGACATGGGAATTGCAACCCTTCAACCCACCCAAGAGGTCTACACGGTTGAAGGGGAAATTTCAAAAAATGAAGAAGAGTAACAAGGCTTAATCATAAACCCCAAGTACCCTCGAACAAAAGGTACGGGTAAACACAAGCCTCTCCAAAGAAACACTTTCACACCTTGAAAAGTTGTTGATAAACTATAGCGATGTCTTTGCTTGGTGCCCGGAAGACATGACATGCATCCCTCAAAGCATTGCAGAGCATGAACTTAAAATACCTCCCGATGTCAAGCCTGTTGTCCAAAAGAAATGGAGCCTAGCTACTGAAAGAAGCTTGGCAGCATGTCAAGAGGTCGAAAAGCTTGTGCAAGCTGGGATCCTACGTGAGGTCAAGTATCAATATTGGGTGGCCAATCCAGTCATGGTTCGAAAGCCCGACAAGCCTTGGAGGATGTGCATCGACTTCAAAGACTTAAACAAAGCATGTCTAAAGGATTGCTATCCCTTACCCGAGATGGACCTCAAGGTTGATTCTTTAACCGGATATCCCTTTAAGTGTTTTCTCGACGCTTATAAGGGTTACCATCAAATTCTCATGAAATGGAAGATGAAGAAAAAATTGCTTTCCACACGGACAAGGGTCTTTTTTGTTATCAAAAGATGCCCTTTGGCCTACGAAATGCCGGTGCAACCTACCAACGTTTGATCGACAAAGCATTTGCTAGCCAAATTAGCAGAAACCTGGAAGCTTATGTTGATGATCTGGTAATCAAAAGCAAAACCGAGCATCAAATGCTTGAAGACGTACAAGAAACCTTCCAAAACTTAAGGAAGATCAACATGAAGCTTAACCCCGGAAAATGCTCATTCTGGTTCGAAGAAGGCAAGTTTTTGGGGCACATCGTGGGAAAACAAAGCATAAAAGCTAATCCTAACAAAGTCAGGGCTGTTCTTGAAACTAAATCTCCACAAAGCAAAAAAGAAGTGGAAAGTCTGAATGAAAGGCTTGCAGCCTTGAAGCGTTTTACCTCCAAGCTTGCAGAGAAATCCCTACCCTTGTTCAAAGCATTAAAGGGTTGCACCAATAAGAAAGATTTCAGGTGGACGGAAGAAGCAGAAGAAGCATTCAACCAAATGAAGCAACACTTGGCTTCACTTCCAGCTTTTGCAGCCCCTGAAATAGGAGAACTGATCTCTGTTTATCTCTCAGTCGCTGAAGAAGCATTAAGTGCGGTTCTAACCATCGAACGAGACAAAGTTCAGGTACCCGTTTATTTCTTTAGTAAAACGCTAAAACTGGCAGAGATCAAATATCCTCATTTGGAAAAACTTGCTCTGTCCTTAATTCAAACGGCCAGAAGGCTTCGAAGGTACTTTCAAGCACACCCCATACAAGTGGTCACTGACCAACCCATCAAGAGTGTGCTTGAAAAACCAGAAAATTCAGGCCGATTGGCCAAATGGGCTGTGGAACTAGGTGAACATAACATCACCTATGTCCCAAGAAAAGCTATCAAAGCCCAAGTCTTGGCGGACTTCATTGTAGAAATCCCGAAACAAGTCATTCCTGAAATACATACAACTGCCACTGAACCTTCTGACCCTGAAGCGTGGAAGCTTTTTACCGATGGAGCTTCCAACATCGAAGGGTCAGGAGCTGGGCTCGTTTTAATCAACCCCAAAGGGTTAGAATTTACATATGCTCTTCGACTTGAATTTCAGACCGCCAACAACGAAGTTGAATACGAAGCATTGATCGCTGGTCTGAAGATTGCCAAAGTCACAGACTCGTTGCATGTTTCAAGTTAAGTCAATGACAGCTATGTAACCAAAGAGCCCAACATGAAGAAATATACCGTGAAAAGGAAAAAGGGTTGATGACCATGTTTCAAGAGTGCACCATCAAACAAGTCCCAAGATCACAAAACAAAAGAGCTGATGCCCTGAGCAAACTAGCATCCCTCACATTTGCACATATCACCTAGAAAGTATTGGTGGAAGTGTTGAAACCCCCTTCAATTCAAGAATTGGAGGTTCAAGATGTAATCACTGAAGAAGGTTCCAATTGGATGACTCCCATAGAAAATTTCCTCAAAAATGGTGAGTTACCTCTGGACCAGACGGAGGCTGAAAGGGTTCGAATCAGATCCAGACAGTATGTGTTGCAAGGAGAAATCCTTTATAAAAAGGCCTACCTTGCACCACTACTGAGATGTGTGGGCCCCGAACAAAGTCAATATCTAATCAAAGAGGTTCACGAGGGGATATCTGGAGCTCATTTTGGGCCAAGAACGGTGGTTGCAAAATTGATGAACCTTGGATACTTCTGGCCCACAATGCAACGAGATGCAACCGAACAACTTAAGAAGTGTGAATCTTGTCAAATTCATGCACCTGTCCTAAAAAGCCCCAAGTACGATCTAGTCCCCATCTCCTCGGCTTGGCCATTACACAAATGGGGAATGGACAACGTTGGTCCATTCCCACCGGCCAAAAGTAGCCGTCGACTACTTTACAAAGTGGCCTTAGGTCAAACCACTTGCTAAAATAACGGTCAAACAAGTCATTGAATTGTGTGGGAAAGTATCATCTGTCGCTACGGGTTGCCAGGAGTGTTGGTCACGGATAATGGGAAACAATTTGCTGAGAAGCCTTTCAGCACATGGTGCAAAGAATTCAGAATCACTCAAGTGTTCAGCTCAGTCGCATACCCACAATCCAATAGCCAAGTTGAACGAACAAACAGAACCATCGTGGAAGGAATCGAAACAAGGCCGGGAAGGCACAACAGCAATTGGCTCGAAGAACTCCCAAATGTTCTATGGATAAGAACAACCGAGAAGACAAGCCACAAACGAACTCCTTACAGCCTAGTGTTCGGATCGGAAGCTGTAATTCCAGCCGAAGTCGGAGTTGTGACTCAAAGAACACTCAACATGGACCTCGAATCAAACAACAATGAGACCATGTTGAATTTGCAACTCCTCGAAGAAATTCGTGATCAAGCCGCAATACAAGAGGCTAAGTACAAGCAAAAAATGGAAGCTTACTACAATGCAAGAGTGAAACATGAACGTTTCAAGCCTGGAGACCTTGTACTCCGAAACAACGAGGCTAGCAAGAAAGAAAATCAAGGAAAACTTGGCCCAAAGTGGGAAGGAACATACACAATCCTCAAAGCTCACAAGGGTGGATCCTACAAACTGGCCGACACAGAAGGTAAAAAGCTTCCAAGACACTGGAACGGCAAAACCCTTAAAAGGTTCCACGCCTAGTCAGAATCTAAAAATGTATTTCAAGAGATGTATAATTCTCCTTTTTGTGAACAACAACCTCTTGAATGAATGATAAACTTTTTGTCATAACTTGTTTTTACTATCCTATAATCAGGTTGAGAACCTAGCAAGAAACTCCATGGCAAGGGCCATGTAAGGGGATGAGCTCCCAGGCCACATCGCTCAATAGGTTCAAGGGTTAAATGGACCTATATAAGGGGTGAGTTCCTATATCAATCCAACTCCATGAGACTTAGAAAATTTTTTCAACTAAAACTTGTCTCATAGACAGGTCTGAACAGCCTACACCAATTTGTTCCTTAAGCTTTGAAAAAGTTTACGAAACAAACAAACACTAAGTAGTGATACAAAGGATAGCCAACATGTGCTTTTTACCTAATGAAGCCTTGAATCTAAAGTGACTGCAACACTAAAACTTCTTAAGGAAAGTTAGCTAAAATCACATCAAACTAACAAGACAAGCAACCAAAACACAAATACATAGAACATCACGGTTCATAAACAAAGCCATTCCAAGGCCATAACTAACAACTCCATAAATAAGCCAATTAAGGCTAAACAAGGAAATCATAAAGATTCCCATAAAAGTGTTTAAGCGGCCAAAAAGGCCAGACACAACCATAGAAGCAGAAACCTTAAGGGTTTCACGCTGAGCCTAAATTGTTTAAAGATTACATAACATTGTTCAAAGAGTGCTAAGAAAGCTACGAATCAAGTGTTTAAACATCAGAAACAGGCTTTGAAGTACTAGCCTTACTAACATCAGCAATAGCCGAGCCTTCGAGGCTTGCCACATGAGATCCGTCGCTACCCCCAGATAAGGTTTCTTCGCTATCACCGGAACGGGAGCGCATCTTAGACAAGGACTCAAGCACCTCTTTAGCAACTTTCTCATCAAGGCCGGCTGGTTTCA
Organism: Bidens hawaiensis; assembly: GCF_021521415.1. Taxonomy (NCBI): domain Eukaryota; kingdom Viridiplantae; phylum Streptophyta; class Magnoliopsida; order Asterales; family Asteraceae; genus Bidens; species Bidens hawaiensis. Next base: position 37,629 of record NW_027493571.1, on the reverse strand, counting down.
AGCCCTACAAAACGGAAAGAAGCTTACCAAAGCATGACGAAACTTCACCCACATAAGGGTAAGTGAGCCTTTCCATTGCACGAACTGAATCTAAGAAGAGCTTGTAAGCTTCACGGTTGAACAGGGGCGACTTCTCCATAGGTTGACCGGACTCATGATGACTGAAGCCAGCAACAAAGCCCAAATGCTTACCATGGGCCAACAAATTCGTATACACATTGCCCAACACTGAGTTAAATTAATTAGAATGAAGCAAGTAAGTCACAACCTGATGAAACCCGTGATCAATTAGCCACTTGTTGTCGTTAGAGGTCTAGGTGACCGAAGCCTTCAAGCCTTCCTTCTCCATCTCAATGGCTTTCCTCTGCACCTCAAAGTCTTCCCGGTCAGCATCCAACTTAGCCCTATCAGCTTCCATAGCTTTCTTCAACCCTGCTACCTCAATCTCATGGCCACGTGACAACTCATCAATCCTTTTCACATAACCCTCTTCCTTCGTCGAAAAACCTTCAACCTCTTTCTTCATGGCCGCCATAAAGGCCTTCATCTTTTCCTTCGTCTTCAAAAACTCCTCATACTCTTGCATCCCCTTTCGAAAACGAGTGACACCCTCCGCCAAAAGGGCAGAAAGGTTACAAGAGTTCAAGATCAACCTTGAAAACATGGAATCACCCTCCATCTCAGAAATAGTGTTACGTACTCCTGGAGGAGCAAAATTGGCTAACACATCAGTACAAACTTCAGGATCTTTGAAGCTATCCCCAACCTTAACATTCCAATTTGGAACATAAACCTCATTCCCATCCAACCCTTGAACAATCGACATTGCAACCTTCTTACCAGCCGATCTCTTCTTCTTGGACACAACCAACTCCTGCCCCTTTTCAACCTCCACACATGGAACCTGATCTTCGACAACTTGAACATCCTCGCTAACTTCAACAGGTTTGTGAGAAGATGATGGGCCAGGGGACTTCAACAAACGTCGTGTGGAACGACGAGTAGACGCCTTAGGAGCAGTAGCCTTGGTAAACCCTTTGACGTTTGGAACTCCCGCATACCCTGAACCTTCAAACCGACCCTCTTTCCCTCGAACCACAGCATTCTCCCCACCAGTGGCCTCAACATCCGTAAACCCAACGTCTGAAGTATCATCACTCTTCAAAAGGTCCAAAGCCGACATAACTACAACAACAAAGGAAATCTATTAATAAACACATCAGAAAAACAAAACAACTGCATGATAGACAAACGCATACTCTTATCATCTCTCATAAGCACGGGATCCCGATCAGGCCTATCCCACAATTTGCTAATACCTAATAATACGAGAAGATGTTCGGGAAAAGGACGAAGACGTGATGGACACTCCCTAATACGTTTCAAAAACACATCGTTCAACTCCGATTCAGCCGGCTCCGGCTCGTTTAGAACGGCCTCGGGTTGTCTCCAAACAGTTTTGAAAGGGAGAATGGAATCGAAAACCAAGAAAAAACGGTCCTTCCAAGAACCGAGGGTTGTAACCGTCTAAGAAACCAAACATGTGTCAACTTGAGTGTGTTCGAAGGTGTACCAATCACCGTTTTTCGCTAAGCGAAAGAAACGGCGAAAACTCAACAATGATGGGTCATAACCTAGGGCTCGACATAAAACCTCAAAGTGTAAAACTCTAGCAAGCCCTAAGGGAAGAATCTGACCGAACGACGCATGATAATATTCCAAAACATTCAAAACAAAGAGTGAAAACGGATGCTGGAGATTCGAAAACTCAAAGTGACGGCAATAAAGGGCAATGAAGCCTGCTGGACAACGATCTATTGAAGAATCGACCGGCGGAGCAATCAATTTATACTTTAACCATATTCCCCATTCAATACAAAACGACTCAACCTCTTCTTGGGTCAATCGGGAAAAACTGACCGAAAGGTCTTTCTTAGCAACCATAATTTTGAAGGAAAGATGAAGGATCGAGACTAACCTGAAGGATTGAAAGAAACTTGAATATTGTGGAACTTTAAAAGAAAAATGAAGGAGAAGGAACAACTATACTCATTATTAAGGAGCAGTTATTGGGAACCGCACCTGCAGTTACCATCACATCAACTGTCTTGTCAAAATTTCAAAAAAATAACCAAAACTGAACAAAGCCTCGAAGCCTACAAGCCTCGAAGCCTTTAAGCAATAAACAAAATGTGTGCAAAAGTCAGAAGCCCTTGAGCTTACCTCTCAAACACCTCTGACTTGGGGGGCTGATGACGGGGTAGCCCAAGGAATTAGTAAAATGGCTTCCACACATTAACGCTAAAAAGGTTAAAAGGTTAAAAGCTTCGTTTCCCGCCCAAACTTATGTAAACAAGTACCCACGTGCTACAGTACGATGTCAACTCAAGATTCACATCACGGTTCCCTCTGAGCAAGGGAAATGCTCAGATAAAGTATTAATATTTTAATCATGGACCAACGGTCCAAAGCTTCCCGCCCACAAAGGTCAACTCTCTAAGCAAACTGGAGGGGAATTAGTTTGAACACTGGACGAAAGGCTTGGTCTCTTCTTCTATAAAAAGAGGACTTAGCCATAAACATAAACACACCAAGATCTAGGCAGATATCATACTCTCCCTGATCTTCTCTTCTTCCTTGAGAAATATGCTCTTTGCTTATTTCTTTCTTACTTCAATAACTTCATAACTTCGCCAAGAACATCATCCAAAACCGATCCCAAACATCTCGTTCTTGGATCTTCGGTGAACTATAACAACTAACAACAAACTAGTGAACCTCCTTCTACGTTTTGCAAACGTAAAAGGACACCACGACCTGCGTTAGGTTAACCTGAACCCTTGAAGCTTGTTAGTCTAACTAGTCCATTCACTATCATTGGTCTTATCTTTGTTGTAGCAACACATTTAGTTAAAACTCATAAAGAGAATCTCTTTATATTTGAAAAAAAACAAGAAAAAAGAAAAACCAAACCCGGTTTTATCCGCATAAGAATTAAGTCAAGCTAGACCGAGCCTGCTTCAGGACTAAGCTAGTAAGCTTTGAACCTAATATACAATAAGTGTTCCTAGTCTTTTAAATTTTTAATGAGGACTTGATTGAAACCTGTGTAATTGTTCAGTTGTTGATATCAGTACCGTTTTATACTTGTAACAAAATTAGGGAAAGAGATGAAAACGAGAAAAACTATAACAAAGTTATAGGTTTTTTTTTTTTGGTTTTGTAACAATATGTTTATGGTTATTATTAACTTTAATTCTATAACTTTAGGTTCGTTGGAACACACATGATTTAGTGGCAAGAAAATCAATTGTTATTATCAATCCTTATTCAAAGCAAAGTAATAAGTCAAAAAGCCACGCCTAAACACCCTAATTATTTTGTCTTTTAAACATCAAATATTAATGGACATCTTAACGGCCGTGTATGTGAGCATTGACAATGCCAAACATGCTACCACTAAACCAATTTCTTTTTCCCTCATTTATTAGGGCCTTTTTGACAATCATATGCTAGATCGTTAAGAGACCTGACCGATTTAGAACTAGTTTCTGAATCATTCAGCATGACTCTGAAACTTTTAAGAGACTCTATTAATTACTAAGAACACTCTACTTCTTAGTGATTCAACTTTTAAAATAAAAACATATGTCTACCGTTATCAATGAGTTCAAATAAAGATCCAATTCTTCCAACAATCATGAATAAAGATCAAGTGACATTAGGTCTCTTCTTAGGCCTATCTTTGGTTTTACGTCCATTACGTAACACGTCAAGTAAAAAAAAAAAACTCACCTACCAACTTTGGTTGCAACCCATGTGTACATTTGAAAAAGTAAATAAAGTTGCGGCTTTGAGTTGTCAGTTGTAAGGAATTATTGGACAAAAGTAGTTAGAGGTGAAACAGTTTAAATGAATTAGTATTATAGTGACTATAATTTAATTTTATTTAAATGTTTTATTCTCAAAATCTAAACTTTTTTTCTTTGAAAGCGTAAGCAATCTCTCTTCCAAAGAGCCATTACATTTGCCATACCACACTAAAAAAGGTCGAATCCCCTTACACGTATAGTACCCATATTTTAAAATGCTCACATGAATTGAAATTTACAACTGAGATTCTCAGGAGGAAATTGTATGGAAAACACCACCTCAGCATCCCACAAAACAGGTGAGGGACAAAATCTAACTTATTTATAAACGCTAATTTGAGTGGGATGAGATCGGTATAGCATTCATATCTAGTTATACCCTTATCCAGTTATACACGTACCTAAAATCAATAAAAACAAGCACCGATACACGTACAAAATCTATTGGTACGGTACGTGTACAAACGGGTCTCGGTACCCTCTTTTGTACTGTTTTATTTTTTTTCTTTTTCAAATCTCCAACGATGTTGGTACCGACACGAGTAACAAATAAGCTTAATCAATAAAGTAAAATCTTAACCTTTTACAAATTTAAATTTCTAAAATTAATTTAACAACAGCCAATATTGATCGGGTTAACGATATTACTTCAAAAGCAAGGTTATTTATTTATTGTCAGCGATCCCTAGTTAAGTGGTTGAGATGAGACACATAAAAAACTTATATTTTAAAAAGTGGAAAGTCTTTAGAATAAGTCTCATTTATTACAACCACCACCACCACAACAACAAATTAATATATAAATAAATAATTAAAAAAATAAAGAAGAAGGGGGTTGGGTAAATTTGGTTAATTTGTTTTTTCGTTTTAAGTTTTTGCATAAGATATCCAACTTGTTTAACTTGGTACATAAAACACACTGTAAAATAAAATAAAAGACAAATGGGTTAAGTGGGTCAACCTGTAAAATCTGTTGGATTGATCCGAACTGACCGTTTAGTTAAATGGGTTCACCGGTATTACCCGGGCCTATTAAACACCCCTTAAATTAGGTGATTTTAGAGCATTCACATTCAATAAATCTAATTTTGTGTGGAGAATTTTTATAATGTAGGAAGTGGTTTAGGGTCTTTGATGTGTGAAAATGTGTCTATGAAAACTACGCCTCACAACTAAACTTTAAATTAAAACGGAATATCCTAACTTAAGTTCACACAACCGGCAAGTGTGCCGATCGTATGTAGTAAAGACTAAGGAAGTCCGAGTATCGAACACAAAGACACGTGAGGTGGCTCGGATTACTAACCCTACTCAAGTCCTGCCTAAATAATATATTTGTTTAACTTATATATCTAAACTAACTTAACTTAACTAACGGTGGAACTTAACAAAACTAATTGGAAACTTAACGGGATTTAACGATAATGAGAAAACGAATCACCTATGTAAGATGACTTAGCGGGTATAGGATGGCTCAGGTGCTAACAAGTGTTTGAAACCGGCTTCTAAAGATGAACTAAGATAGATGTGATCAAGGAAACTGGGTCCCTACGGTCAGTTTTACCAGAAAACCTAACAACGTCTATTTAGCTTTTAATTTACGGTTGTTTATTTACGTACCCTAATGATTTATTACTTGGTCTGTATCAAAATCACAATCCTCACTAAGGCTCGAGCTAATGACAAACCTAGGAAGAGAGGGGTAATTCAATAATAAGGATAAAATAACTCAACTTACAAACTAACCTAGTCGATAGCTAGAAAACCGCACGTGGTCTCGCAACGGGTAACTAAATCAACTAAAGCAGAGGGATAAGCTAACCCCTAAGGTTTTGGCCCAACTCAAAGAGGATGATCCTACTGACCTAAATGATTCAAGAATCATAAACCCTAATGGCACACGTCTACCACAATCAACACGAAACAAATTCATGCAATAATCAACTACTCGGGGCTCATGCAACCTATAATACATCTAATGGCATCAGGTTTCATGGAATAATATCACAAATTATGAACTTTACAATAACTAAACAATGAAACACGAAAATAACACCTGAAAAGGGATAAATCAACCGTTAACCATCAAACCTAGGTGATTTAAACAAGTTTAACCAAACATAATGAATGAACAGCAGATAAAATAGATAAATATGATAAACTTTTTCATTAGAATCTGATAACATGTAACATCGAGAAAATTTCAAGTTCAAAATGTAAACTTTCCAAAGTCTAGGGACTAAATTTGCCAAATTCCAAACCTTAAGGTTTAAAGTGAAAATTCTGTTTTCTTGTCCTATCGCGATACGCGACGGGACAAAAGACAAGCCCATCGCGTACCGCGATAGGGCTTGGTCAAACTTCTGGAAGAAGTCAATAGCGATACGCGATTGCTATCGCGATAACGTGGTCTGACACGTGTGCCACGTGGCACACGGTGGCACCATCTGTTGCCATGTGTCACCACGTGGCAACACTACTGCCACGTGGCAGACCTACTTTGTGACTCACCAGACCTACGTCGCGCTACGCGACGGGTGCCCAGGACCCCATCGCGTACCGCGATGGGATCCCAATTTTTGCCTATAAATAGCAGCCTCCGGTATTGATATTTTCACACCCAAAAATCAGCTTCCCTTTCCCTCTCTAGTCTCTCTCTACAATACTATAATCACATACTCGAACCACCTCGATAAGCGTGCCATAATTCCTCGATTTGCGTGTCCCGATCCTCGATTTTCGTGTCGACGTTTCCTCGAAGTACGTGCCACCCTCCACCCACATACAACCACGAATAGTGTTTGTTCTCGAAAAGCGTGTCATCAATTCTTAAAGATTGGTGTTGACGTTGGAGTGCCAAAGTTGATCAAGAAAAGAGAAGCGGTGTTGGAGTGCTTCTCAAGCTCTTAGGGTTTACAAAACGCCAATAAGGTTAGGCGTAACGACAAAAATGAATATAATATGATATTATATTAAAGGTAGAGGTGCACAAATCGGTTTTTTTAAAAAAACCGGTTCGGTTATTAACCGGACCGGTTTTTTTTTGCCCGAAAAAAAACCGGTTCGGTTAATAACCGGACCGGTTAATAACCGGTTTTTGTATGTCAAAACCCTAACCGGTCTAACCGGTTAGGACCGGTTTAGAAACCGGTTAGAACCGGTTAATAACCGGTTAACCGGTTTTTTTTTTAAAATAACCGGTTAATAACCGGTTTTTTTTCATAATAACCGGTTTTTAAAAAAACCGGTTTTTCCATTAACCGGTTTGTTAACCGGTTTTGGCTCTAAAACTTGTAACCGAAATACGAACCGGCGGTTTGTAAACCGGTCAAACCGGTTTTTAAAAAACCGGTTTTCGTAAAAACCGGTTTCCGGTTTAAACCGGCAAACCGGTTCCCGGACCGGTTTTTTTGACCATCTCTAATTAAAGGCTTAAGCCTTAAGTCGAGGCTATACTCGATACCTCGATAAAAGAAAAATAAACATAACAAAGAAAAGAATAAAGGAATGAATTGTAAATATATATATATATATATATATATATATGTGTGTGTGTGTGTGTGTGTGTGTGTAAGTATATATGTATATTCTTTGTTTTGAAATTATTATATAAGTAATAATGAGTATTCTTGAATAATAAAAGAAAAAGAATACGCTTCTTAGAGAAGAAGAAACGTCGGGTTTTTATATAAACTAAATGTTTATAATTACTTTTAAACTAAATGTTTTCAAGTAAATGAGATATATGAACTAAAGGTTCATCGAGATATAGAACAAGACTAAAGGTCTTAAGCCGGATTGTATATCCTACTAACAAATATTTATACTCGTAATATAGGTGCGAGATAAAAAGAGAAAGACCCTTAGACGGTGAGTGAAGCCGATCCCAAAGCGAAAAGGTGAATACGCCCCCAAACTTTTATAACTTATTTTAAAAATGTGTAAAATATGTTATATGAAATTTTTTTACAATGGACTATGTGTTCCTAAAACCATTATAAATAAGAATATAAACCTAGCCCTCAGGCTGTGGTATACATGTGTCTGGATCCTTACATATGTGGTAGTATGCGGTGGGCACACCGCACCGCGCTTGGTCGTAGGACGCTTTCCCGTGGGAAGCACGACCTTTGTGTATACTTACGGGTACTTAACTAAGTCGAACGTTGCGGTGTTTGCTGAGGTGACCTAGAGTAGAGACTCAAGTTTATAAATGTGTTGTTTTAACTTTGTTATTCCTAAGCCACGTTGGGCCGAGAAAGGTGTAGTCTCGAGGGGTAATAAAGTAAAAGAAATTATTTTAGTGTCAGCGTGTTCATCAACATTCGTTGCTAACGTATTTTATTTACATTTTGCAGGTGAACAAGATTAGCGCTTGGAAATGTCGAAGTGCTATATTATTATCCGATGGCTCAGATCTTTTGTTTAAAACTTTAATATATATAAATGGTGGTTTCGTAATGTGAACAAGTAATACTTTTATAACTTAACGGGAATTTTTTAAATCTCGTCTTTTGTAATATTTACAACTTTAATCCACAAGTTTTCCAAGTCTTCCGCTAATATAACGTAACTATGATTTATTTACACTTGTGGTACCAACATAGTTCGTCACACTCCTAGGCCGTGTTTTGGGGGGTGACAAGTGTTGGTATCAGATCCATCGATCTTAGCGAATTGGGTATCATAAAACAATACCCAAGCTTCGATCCAAGTATAGGAAATAATTGTTTATGTGTTTTAGGGATAAGATAGGCTGGTAACCTTTTTCTTTCCCTCTTTACATTCTAAACCACCCAAATTGTTAGATGTCATTCAAGACTTATATGGAAAATTATGTGTGCAAGGCTAAAGAGGCCGGAATCGCCGAACCTTTTCCCAAGGACAACATGAGTGATGGTTACTATGAAGCGTACTTTGACCAAGAAGTGGAACATGACTTGTCCAAACCTGTATACTACCCCGGAAGTAGACACTATCCAATAGACGTTCCCGAGAGTCCACCAAAACAAAGAATCGAACAACCAAGGCACTCGAGCTATCATCCACCAACAATACCCATGTACCATCCCTCTGAAGTACCAACGTACCACCCATCGGAGATCCCCACTTACCAACCATCAAACATACCACAATACTATCCGACCGGATACTTACCACCAAACCCTCATCCATCCTATGCTTTCCTGTCCAACTTGCCTATCAAAGAGGAACCGAAATCCCCATCCTCCGACTGGATGAATGCCACTCCGATCAACGATGATGGCATACCGGAAGCTCTACTTTCAACGAAGTCAATTCTCAACCTACCAATAATGAAGGGTCGTCCCGCAAACCTAAAATGAGGATAATGATGCCTTTTGAGAGTTTCCAGATGCCCCCAATAAACATTGAGACCACCCATCATATGGAGGAGGAAGAACCTGAAGAAGAGGAGGAACCCGAAGAAGAAGAGGAGGACCCCAAAGAAAAGGAGGATCCTGAAAAAGAGTCTGAACCGGAAGAAGAGCATCCCGATAATCCTAATGAGATGTCAACATCTCACTTCCCAAAACCCAAGCTATGGTTCTGTTGATCCCTATGTTCAATACCTTGAGAAACTCAAGAACCAAGCTTCTTCAAGCTTCCCACCATTCCAAGGAAGGATTCCATCAATTGAAGAGAAAGCTGATGAAATTCGAGAGCAAAACCAAGCTGCTACGACTTACCTCTACCTTGCATCCGACATGACTTACGTTCCGTATCCAGAACCAAGGAATCACTACGAGATGGTGACATTGGGTTACCGCGACCCACCTCCATAATATGGATACCCCAACGTAATCCCGTAGTCGTATGAAGAACATTTGGGCCGTGCCTTACACGAAACCGACGATTAGAGAAAGAAGGTGGCTGAGGAAGGAAAGAAAAAGAAGAAGATGGGAGAAACACTTCTTCGCAAATGCAACAAATTAACGAATGTTGTGAAGAAGTTTATAAGGGATTGAAGATGATGGATGTGACGAGAAAGTGATGTGTGTTAATGTAATCCTATGTGTTTTGTGTAATAAAGAACGTAGAAACGTTCTTAATAAAGGTAGGATTATAAATATATATATATATATATATATATATATATATATATATATATCAAATGATATATATGTATATATATATAAATGTGTGTATGTACATTGTAAAATAAATATATATATCCTTTTGCGATATATATGTGTAGTAAAATATGTGTTTAATAAAAGAAATTTTGTTAAAAATTTCATATATAAATCGAAAAGAAAAAAGAAATATGTCTGAACAAAGTAATAACAACGAGAATGCAAGAAAAGAAAAAGAAATAAAAGAAAAGGGGAAAGGCCCCGTGGATAATCAAGAAGAAGAAATCCCCGAAAAATATATGAATAAGATACAAAAGATGATTAAGGATGCAGTTAGAGAAGAATCCATGGCTAGGTCTCAATCTAGACAAACTAAACGTTCTTATTCCGTTAATCCTTACCGAAAGTCCGTTAAATCAAATCCGAACCCGTCTCGAGTTGAGGAGAGTGTTCATGAGTCTAACATTGATGGTGGAGTAGGACGAGAGTTCAAGAAACTCAAAATTAGTGGGTGTCCATTCAAGAATTTCAAATACTATGGACCGAAAGAGTTCCATGGTGATAAAGGAGCCATCGCGACTGTGAGGTGGCTTGAGGAGATGGAGACAACTGTGATAACAAGCAAGTGTTCCGACGAGGAAAAGATCCAGTATTCTGCCCTTATGTTCAAGGGAGTAGCACTTGAGTGGTGGAATGCTTTGTTGATGAGTAAAGGGAGAGAAGTGATGTATGGTTTGAGTTGGGATGAGTTCAAAGCGATGTTGATGGGAAAACTTTGTCCCATGCATGAAACTGACCAAATCCAAACTATATTTCTCAATCTTAAGGTCGTGGGGACAAACCTTCGTGAATATAACACAAAGTTTCACGAATATTGTCGTCTGGTTCCCCAGCTGGTAAATCCTGAATCCAACAAGGTAACAAGGTATATTTGGGGACTACCACGGGAAATCCGCGACATGGTGAGGTCTCACCTACCTCAAATCGCCGACTCTGCAATGGAGTTAGCTGGTTATTTGATGGGCGGCATGGTCCGCAACAAAGAAGAGGACAAGAAGGTTACAACAACAACTGCCCAAGGGAGAGCTGGAGGAGGTGCCAACTTCAAAGGCAAAGGCGTAAACCGACACCAAAATTGGTACAATTCAAATGCTACACCATGTAAGACTTGTAGGAGGTATCGCAAGGGGCGATGTAATTTCGCTCCGCCTCCTAAAGTTTGTGAATCATGCAATCGTACGGGTCATGATGCTGCCGATAGCTGGAAGAAAAAGATGACTTTCTACAACTGCAAGGAGATGGGGCACTTGAGCTTTGAATGCCCAAAGAAAAAACCCGCGACTGGTGGTGCGGGTGGAAGTGGCAAAGACAAGAAAGGAAATGCTCGAGTCTTTGTACTTGATACAAAGAAAGCCGTTGACATGCCGGAAACCATTACCTGTACGTTTCTAGTCAACGACACCTATGCTAGAGTTTTATTTGATTCGGTTGCCAATTTGAGTTTTATAGATTATAGTTTTTGTAGTCTGTTAAACGAACCATTAAAAAAATTAGATAAAACTCTAAGCGTCGAGACTGCTAGTGGCGAAATCGTTAAAATATCCGAAGCCCTTAAAAACGGAAAAATACTTCTAGCTGGTTATATTCTACCTATTTGTTTGTTGCCCATGAGTCTGGCTGGTTTTGATATTGTACTTGGTATGGATTGGTTATCCGATAACCATGCTCGTATCATCTGCAATAGCAAAACCGTTGAACTTCAAGCCCCTGATAAACGAACGATTCGAATTGAAGGGGGCAAAGACGCTGGCCAAGTTAGCATAATTTCTATGATTAGGGCTAACAAGTGTTTAAATCAAGGATGCTTAGTATTCATGGCCTACGTCACTGAAGAATCAAAGCCAAAGGAGATAAAGGACGTACCCATAGTCTCCGACTTTTCTGATGTCTTTCCTGATGAACTTCCCGGAATCCCTCCCGACCGTGAAGTAGAGTTTAGAATCGACCTTGTTCCCGGTACTGCTCTGATCGCCAAAGCTCCATATCGCTTAGCGCCAACTGAGATGAAGGAGTTAAAGAAAAAACTCGATGAGCTACTGGAGAAGGGTTTCATTCGACCGAGTTCGTCGCCTTGGGGAGCGCTAATACTATTTGTCAAGAAGAAGGATGATTCTAAACGCATGTGTATCGATTAGTGCGTTAAATAAAGTTACAATCAAGAATCTTTATCCACTCCCTCGTATCGATGATCTTTTCGACCAACTTCAAGGTGCTAGCTTCTTTTCAAAAATCGATATTCGTTCCGGCTATCACCAACTCAAAGTCCAATCCGAGGATATCCCAAAAACTGCGTTTCGAACAAGGTACGGCCATTGTGAGTTCACCGTTATGCCATTTGGACTTACTAATGCGCCGGCTGCGTTCATGGACATGATGAATCGTGTTTGCAAGCCTTACTTGGATAAATTTGTTATCGTATTCATCGACGACATACTTATTTATTCTAAGTCAATGGCTGATCATGAAGTCCATCTTCGAACTTTGCTTGCAATCCTTAGAACCGAGAAGTTGTATGCGAAATTCTCAAAATTCGAGTTCTGGTTACATGAGGTACAATTTCTTGGTCACATCATTAATGTAAACGGTATTCAAGTCGATCCCGCTAAGATTGAAGCCATCTCTAAGTGGGAGACTCCAAAATAGCCAACCGAGATCCGAAGTTTCTTTAGTTTGGCCGGTTATTACCGTAGATTCATTGAAAATTTCTCTCGTATCGCCGTTCCCCTAACTACCTTAACTCGTAAGAACATCAAGTATGAATGGGGAACGAAGCAACAAGAGGCGTTCGATATACTTAAAAAAAAGCTCACCCAAGCACCTATCTTGGCTTTTCCAGAAGGTACTGAGGATTTTGTTGTTTTTAGTGACGCATCCCATTCTGGTTTGGGATGTGTACTAATGCAACGCAAGAAAGTAATCACTTACGCCTCTCGTCAACTCAAGGTACACGAAAAGAACTACACGACTCACGATCTAGAGTTAGGCGCCATAATCTTTGCACTTAAGATATGGAGACACACTCTCTATGGAGTAAGATTTACCGTGTACACTGATCATAAAAGCTTGAAACATATTTTTGATCAAAAAGAGCTTAACATGCGCCAACAGCATGGATAGAAACACTCAATGACTACGATTGTGAGATTGTTTACCATGAAGGCAAAGCCAACTTCGTGGCCGATGCCTTAAGTCGCATGGAACATGAGATGCCCAAAAGTGTTCGAGCGTTGCGCCTAGAACTCCAAATCGATCTCTTCGAACAAATCAAATTGGCCCAAATGCAAGCGATCAATGAAAATCAAATCTCCAATGAAAAACGTAACAGAACCATTGACTCGCTAGTCAAAGGTTACGATGGTATCCTTAGACTCGGTAATAGGATTTGGGTACCAATCATTGGAGGCTTACGTGAGAAAATTTTGAACGAAGCCCATAAGTCGAAATACATGATGCATCCCGAAAGTGATAAAATGTACCACAATCTCAAAGCAAACTATTAGTGGAATGGAATGAAAATGGATGTCGCTTCGCATGTTGCGAAATGTTTAACTTGTTTAAAAGTCAAAGCTGAACACCAAAAGCCTTCGGGATTGCTGCAGCAACCCGAACTTCCCGTATGGAAGTGGGAGTTAATAACCATGGATTTCATTACCAAACTCCCTAAGACGACTCGACAACACAATGCTATTTGGGTAATTGTGGATCGATTGACGAAATCCGCACACTTTATACCCATTAATGAGTCGTACTCAATGGATAGACTAGCGCGTATTTATGTAAACAACATCGTTGCTTTACATGGAATACCGCTGTCTATAATTTTTGATCGAGACAGTCGTTTTACGTCTCACTTTTGGAAAAGCTTCCAACAAGCACTCGACACAAAGCTTAACCTTAGCACTGCTATCACCCGCAAACCGATGGGCAAAATGAAAGGACTATTCAAACGTTGGAAGATATGCTCCGCTCTTGTGTGATCGACCTAGATGGAAGTTGGGATGACCACTTGCCCCTCATGGAATTCTTGTATAATAATAGTTATCACACAAGTATACAAGCCGCACCATTCGAGGCGTTATATGGTTGAAAGTGTAGAACGCCCGTGTGTTGGTCTGAAACCGGAGACAATCAATTATCTGGACCCGAGATAGTCCAAGAAAACACCGACAAGACTCTCCAAATCCGAGAACGACTTAAGACGGCACGTGATCGCCAAAAGAGTTATGCCGATGTCCGTCATAAGCCGTTAGAATTTAATGTTGGTGACAAAGTGTTATTAAAAGTCTCGCCTTGTAAAGGCGTTGTTCTCTTTGTTAAGAAAGGAAAATTGAGTCCTCGATTCGTTGGACCTTTTGAAGTACTTGAACGAATCGGCACTGTTGCATACCGATTGCGATTGCCTGAGGAAATGCAAGGGATACACGATGTATTCCATGTTTCGAATCTGCGTAAATGTTTGACCGATGAATCATTATCTATGCCCTTAAAAGACGTTGAAATAAATGAGAACTTAAAATTCGTAGAACGTCCAATTCAAATTGAAGATTCGAAAACAAAGAAATTGAAAAGAAGAACGTTAAAAATTGTGAAAGTAAAATGGGACTCGCGTAGAGGGCCCGAATATACATGGGAACTCGAATCGGAAATGAGAAAGAAATACCCCCACTTGTTCTTGTAAAGCAATCTCGAAGACAAGATTTGTTTCAAGGTGGGGAGGATGTAACATCGAGAAAATTTCGAGTTCAAAATGTAAACTTTCCAAAGTCTAGGAACTAAATTTGCCAAATTCCAAACCTTAGGGTTTAAAGTGAAAATTCTGTTTTCTTGTCCTATCGCGATACGCGACGGGACAAAAGACAAGCCCATCGCGTACCGCGATACGGCTTGGTCAAACTTCTGGAAGAAGACAATAGCGATACGCGATTGCTATTGACCTAACGTCATCGCGTATCGCGATGACGTGGTCTGACACGTTTTGACACGTGTGCCACGTGGCACACGGTGGCACCATCTGTCACCACGTGGCAACACTGCTGCCACGTGGCATAACGTCTGCCACGTGGCAGACCTACTTTGTGACTCACCAGACCTACGTCGCGCTACGCGATGAGTGCCCAGGAGCCCATCGTGTACCGCGATGGGATCCTAAATTTTTGTAACATCCTAAATATTATAATAATAAATAAAAAAAGTTGCGTTAAATTGTCGTGTGTTAAATAATGTTAACTAGCATCTAATAAGGAAAAGATCATGGACTTGGACTAATTAAGATGGATTAAGAGAAATGGGCCTTAGGTCCATGGGCTTTAAGGGATATAAATATCCCCTAAAACCATCCTAAAACCCTAAATCCTCACACTTTCCATCTTATTCTCTACACACTCAAAAACACACACACCACCACACCCTATACGGCCGAGAGAGAGAGAGACGAGCGAGATCCGAGACCGAGTAAACGTTAGTTGTGATTATATCTTTGTTATTCAAGTCTTATACAAGATTTAGAGTTCCTAAACAAGCTAACCAATATCAAACGAGCACGTAAAGGTATGTTTTGATCCTAAAGTTTACGTTTTTATAAACGTTTAGCCTTGAAACTTAGAACGAGAATAGATCGTGAGTAAACGAAATGTAAAGTTGTAAACTTGATGCTAAAACGAAGCTAATGAACTCATAAATCTATGCGGCCCGATTAAATGAACCCTTAAACCTAGTATTGAACATTTTTAAGCTAAAGGTCCAAACTTTATGCTTTTTCGGGCCGAGTCTTAACGAAATTGGCCATGGAAACGTTTACGGGAATGGTTAAGATCATATCCAAGCTTTATACGTTGAAACATAAGCGATTAGTGGGTTAATACAAAACCCTTAGCTGCTGTTGCTGGGCAACTTCGCCCGTAGCTAAGTTCGCCTGGTTAAGTTCGCAGCATGCTAAGTTCGCCTGGTTAAGTTCGCAACATGTTAAGTTCACTTTTGAATATGTTCGCTTGTAGTTAACTTCGCTTAATGCTAAGTTCGCTGTATATAACTTCGCTTGTATACAAGCTCGACCCCAGCCAGAGGCTCTGCCCCTTGGACCCTGCTAGGGGCTGCCGCCCCTAGACCCCGCTTCCAGGGGGCGCTGCCCCCGGACCCCCGTTCTTTGTGGGTTATATAAAGATAGAAATACAATGTGACTAGTAGTAGTTAATTGATACATGTAAATATTATACAGTTAGCCGTGCACAGCTCAAGAAGGGAATAACGATTAACGGAGAGCGTAACAGGATTCAGGTGAGTTCCTAGCCCCATTTCCTTGTTATGTTTTTGGGGCTGTGTGCATACTCGATGTGATAGTTAATACACTTACCTTAAATGGTAAGTGTATGCCTTATATGGTTTATATGTTACGTATGTATATCTTAAATGTGAATGAAAGCTTGTCGGTATGTGAACGATCTTCGGATATTACACATGCTAACAAGGGAGGTATGTTTATGATTGATGAATGTGTATGATAGATATATGTAGAATATATGAGTATGTATGAATGATTAAAGAAAGTATGTATGTTATGGGTATATAAAGGTATGTACGAAGATGAAGAAAGAGGGACCAGACCCTAATAATATCTGAGATAGAAGGGACCAGACCCTAATAATATCTGAGATAGAGAAGTAAAAAGGGACCAGACCCTAATAATATCTGAGATAGACAAGAAAGAGACCAGACCCTAATAATATCTGAGATAGAAAAGGACAGTAATTTATATAGTATGAAAGTAATAAAGTACGAACGTATGTATGAACTTATGAAATGAAAATAAATTAGTAAAGTAATTATTATGTATCTTCGGATGCATAATGGAAGGTAAGTATGTGTATGGTATTATGTGTGATTAACTAGAACTCACTCAGCGTAGCTGACTTTTAGTATGCACGCAGGTGAGTAGAATGAGGCAGTTCTCTTGATGAGGACACATGTCATCGAATTGATGACACTGGCGTCTCAAAGAAATGTTATGATGTTTTAAAGACTATGTGTTGTTTTTAAATGAGTATGAATGTTTGATAAGACAAGATTTGAAAGTTATGTAATGTTTTATGGTTGAATTTTTATATTCCGCGTAAAGTTTTAATTAACTCTGATATTAAGAACTGCGTTTATGAGTAAATCCAACACCAAATGTAGGGCACCGGTAACGGGGCCTTACAATTTTGCCTATAAATAGCAACATTCGGGTTTGATATTTCACACCCAAAAATCAGCTTCCCTTTCCCTCTCTAGTCTCTCTCTACAATACTATAATCACATACTCGAACCACCTCGATAAACGTGCCATAATTCCTTGATTTGTGTGTCCCGATCCTCGATTTCCGTGTCGACGTTTCCTCGAAGTACGTGCCACCCTCCACCCACATACAACCAAGGAAGGTGTTTGTTCTCGAAAAGCGTGTCATCAATTCTCAAAGATTGGTGTTGACGTTGGAGTGCCAAAGTTGATCAAGAAAAGAGAAGCAGTGTTGGAGTGTTGCTCAAGCTCTTAGGGTTTCCAAAACGCCAATAAGGTTAGGCATAACGACAAAAATGAATATAATATGATATTATATTAAAGGCTTAAACCTTAAGTCGAGGCTATACTCGATACCTCGACAAAAGAAAAATAAACATAACAAAGAAAAGAATAAATGAATGAATTGTAAATATATATATATATATATATGTGTGTGTAAGTATATATGTATATTCTTTGTTATGAAATTATTATTTAAGTAATAATGAGTATTCTTAAATTATAAAAGAAAAAGAATACGTCTCTTAGAGAAGAAGAAACGTCGGGTTTTTATATAAACTAAAGGTTTATAATTACTTTTAAACTAAAGGTTTTCAAGTAAATGAGATATATGAACTAAAGGTTCATCGAGGTATAGAACAAGACTAAAGGTCTTAAGCCGGATTGTATATCCGACTAACAAATATTTATACTCGTACTATAGGTGCGAGATAAAAAAGGAAAGACCCTCGGACGGTGAGTGAAGCCGATCCCAAAACGAAAAGGTGAATACGCCCCCAAACTTTTATAACTTATTTTAAAAATGAGTCAAATATGTTATATGAAAATATTTTACAAGGGACTATGTGTTCCTAAAACCATTATAAATAAGAGTATAAACCTAGCCCTCAGGCTGTGGTATACGTGTGTCTGGATCCTTACATATGTGGTAGTACGCGGTGGGCACACCACACCACGCTTGGTCGTAGGACGCTTTCCCGCGGGAAGCACGACCTTTGTGTATACTTACGGGTACTTAACTAAGTCGAACGTTGTGGTGTTTGCTGAGGTGACCTAGAGTAGAGACTCAAGTTTATAAATGTGTTGTTTTAACTTTGTTATACTAAGCCACGTTGGGCCGAGGCAGGCGTAGTCTCGAGAGGTAATAAAGTAAAAGAAATTATTTTAGCGTCAGCGTGTTCACCAGCATTCGTTGTTGACGTATTTTATTTACATTTTGCAGGTGAACAAGATTAGAGCTTGGAAATGTCGAAGTGCTATATTATAATCCGATGGCTCGGATCTTTTGTTTAAAACTTTAATATATATAAATGGTGGTTTTATATTGTAAACAACTAATACTTTTATAACTTAACGGGTATTTTTAAATCCCGTCTTTTGTAATATTTACAACTTTAATCCACAAGTTTTCCAAGTCTTCCGCTAATATAACGTAACTCTGATTTATTTACACTTGTGGTACCAACATAGTTCGTCACACTCCTAGGCCGTGTTATGGTGGGTGACATAAAAACTTGTTTGAACGTCTAAAGCTCAAAAACGAACTCACAATCGTTAAAATACTTAAAACCGACAACCGGGTGATGAAATAACGAACCGGATCCTCCTCCTCCTTGGTATTTCGTTTGGAACAGATATTTGGTTGCTAGAATCATGGTCCGTTCGTTTTTAGGGTTTAGGGTTATTAAATATATAATTAAACTTGATAAACAAGCTAAACTAGGTCCAAGCAAGCCCATATAAGCCCATATAAGACAAAATAGTCATGTTGATGCATTTGGGCAGCCATGGAACACCCCTAGGGCCCCGAGCTACGTGAAAATGAAGGGTCAGGTGCCGCGCGGCGTGGTCATGCCCTTTGGGTCTTCGTTTATCGACTGCTGACTCGTTTAAACTTCGTTTGTGCGTACCGGTTTCATCCGAACTCCGTTTTAGCTGATTCTTTCTCCATTTAACTCGTTTTCTCGCTCTCTTCAACATGGGACCTATTTCATACACAAACATGTAAATTTACGCAAGAACAACTGATATTCGTTAACGTTTAAGCACAAAATAGCATAAAAACTATTAGAAAAACATGCGTGTTTTACACCACATCAGTCTTGTGAGTGTAGGGAGAGAAATACAATTAATTTTTCATTATATTTGAAAACCTATTATTCACATCATATAATTTTTTAATATATTTTGAAAGTGGTTGTGAGTGAAGGAAAGATAAATAATAATGATAAATATATAAAAATATTATTTAATTGAAAGGAGTAAGAATTTTGGTGATTTTTAGTGTAAATATGGATTTGGTGATATAGAATTGAATGTGAATGCTTTAGATCACGACATTTTCTCTCTCATTCACTTGAAATAAATACACAAAATTAAAAGTAAAAAAGAAACGAACTATATAGTTAAAAAAATAAGAAATCTAGAATCTCTAATTTGTATTCATATGAAAAACATAAAAACAAATTAAACATTGCTGTGAGTTCAATACTGCTATGAGTTCGAAGAAGCAGTAAAAAAAGATTTACAACTATAATAAAACCAAAAAAAAATAGAAGTAACTAAAATGATTTGGTAGATATCATATGAAAATAACTTTTAGAAAAAAGTTATTTTGTATATGATCCTACCCCTTTTGTTGAAATTGATTATGTGATAAATGGTTATGCAAAAAAAAACCTGAAATTGACAGTTTCCAAAAAAAAAAAACTCTAAGTTATAACTTTTCAGCAAAAAACATGAATGGCAGGAATCCAAATTTTTTGGATATAATTGATCGTGGTTTTAATGTTTAAACTTTTTTTAGAATAATTATGTTTAGAAAATTAAATTAAAGATGCAAAATTAAATAACCACATTAACTGAAAATTTAAATTAAATAGAATAACTAAACTTTATATGTATGAAGTGATAAGCTTTGCATAATTCAAACTTAATTCACGAGTTCTTATTTTTTTAAAAATGTCGACTTCTTTAATAAAAAGTAAGGTATATATTGAGCATAATTATACTTTAGGTATTAAACTAGGTTATTAACTCGTGTAGTACACGGGTGGAAAATAGGAAATTAGTCAAGTAAAGAAATTTGATTATATATTTGAATATTATATTATTCATCTAATAAACACAAATAATTTTAACCGATACTATCGCCCGTTCTTGAAAGTAAATTCATTGAACTTGTCTAAAATCGAAGGATACACAAAGTCTATTAAATAATATACTGGATATAATGAATTGTTAATTAGAAGATCATTGGAATTTGTACATTCATTTGTCGTTATTTGGACCCCCATCCCCAACATTCCCTTCACCTATATCCAATAATTAATTCGCAAATTATTTTATCTCTTCAACATGTAAGGATTGGCACCCAACTGTAAGCCTCGTGTTTTTTTGATTGTTTAAGTACCTTTCACTTTGACAAGATGTAGGAAGAACTTATTGAAGTGTAATTTAAAATAAACACGAACAAAAGTCTATACAATCTAACAATTTATTTAACAAAAGTATCATAAATTTAATATATACAACTCCCTAAATACTTCCTTTAATACAAGGTTTATACTTTAATTTGTAGCATTTCATTGTTGTCAAAGATTAATATAAAAAGGAACAAATTGGTTTTTTTAATAGCTAATAACTAAACACTTAGAAACATCGATTGGCTTATATGACTTGTTTAACGATTCATAGAGCCATAACTTGTATACACTCTAATATTGACTTGAACTTGTTATGACTTCAACTCAAGATGCTAATAACCCATCTGGTATTATAGTATTTTCCATAATACCTTACCGGAAAACCGTAATAGTTCAACATCTCCATTGAATTTTTTTATTCTGATATGGAACCTAAAGAGATTATAAGAAAATTATATAATAATTAAAATCAGTACAAACAAAAATGGAAAAGGAAAAAAATTGTTAATGAAATAATGACAAATATGAGAATCGACTATTAGAGTATCAAATTAAACCTTACCGGAAAATAATTAATCTCACTTACCGGATTGGCGGTGATGGAGATAGTAATCCATAACAGAGAGAGAGAGAGAGAGAGAGATTATAATGGTTAGATTTTTCAACCTTAAGATTTATATAATGTAAATGAGATGATTTAGTATGTTTTTGAATTCTAATAATAAATAGAATAATTAATATCATAATTACATTAATAGGTTAATTATGGATTGTTTAACCAGAATGTAAAAATATTTAAGTTATTGTAATATTAAAATTTAAAATTGGATATCTTTTTAGTAATAATGATTTTTTAATCATGGTACATTTAAACATTATAGAATGTTTGAGCAGTTAAATTTAAAAGTTTAAAATTCAAAAATGAAAATCCTTTTAAGAATAATAAGTTTCAATCGTAGTAATGTTACACATTATGAAATGTCTGACCATTGATTTACAAAATTTACCTTTGAGTTATAATTTAAAGTTTTAAAGTTTATAAAATTATTAAAATGGCATAAAACTTTGAGGACTATGGTTATAAAATGGTGACACAAAATAAACATAACTAAATGTAATTTTGATAAAAAAGACATATATATATATATATATATATATATATATATATATATATGTATGTATGTATGAATATATATATATAGGGGAAGGTGAACGTACAAATGAAATTAACGTGCTAAACGTGAGAATCAAGTAGAGTAATTTTATACTTATATATATAATTACTCTACTTGATTCTCACGTTTAGAACGTTAATTTCATTTGTATCTGATCCAAACCCTCTATATATATATGTACATACTTTTGAATGATAAAAATAGCAATAATGAAGACAATAGAAAAAACTGTTATATTCCAAAATCGAATTGTCATAGAAAATAGCACTAACGAAAACAATACAAACTTTATTTCAATATACATCGTTGGATAAATTAACCTTACAATATTCCAAGGCATGTCAAAATGCACTTAGAGTTATATTTAGATTTAGTGACGATATAAATAATTAAATTCATAACAATAGGAAAGGGAAATTTAATATCACAAAACATGCTTGTATACATTTAATTAAATGGTGATCAAAGTTTGATTGTTTTCTGTTGAAATGTTGATGAAATTTGAAATAATGTTTGTTAATATTAAAAATAAATAATGATGATTAGTACCTTCTTTAAAAATCAATCCGTTCATGTTAATATATAGGTTAGGATCAATGATGATTAGTTCTAGAGAACTGCCTAGAACTAATGATGATTAGTACCTTCTTTAACAATCATTTTCATTATAATGTATTTTTTTTTAAATTTTATACATTAATTTTGACATTTATGTCTAATTAATAATTTGTCAAATATATAAGATTAAAAGTTTGTTGAGATTGAAGACATTAATATTGATAGTTGGGGTTAGAAACTATAAAAAAATATTTTAAATTTATTAATTTCCGTATTTAATAGGATCTAAATTTGTTATACTTAAGACTAAATTGATGATCAAATTTCGTAACTTATTAAGCAATCTGAATTAATTTCCATAATCAACTGCATTAAATATTTTTTTAGATTTCAAAATTCAAAAAACTTTTCATTTTTTTAAGTTGACTAACTAAATAATATATTGTTAAAATAAATAAAAGGTAAAGGTAAAGTATGATGAGATTGAAAACTATAAACATCTTTTAGATTTTTCAAATTGCGTATTTAATATGGTATAAATTTGTTATGCCTAATAGACGGTTATATTAATAAAATACATTTAATATTAATAGGAAATAGTATGTAGATAATATAAAATTTTAAAATACCATAGAAACCTCACTTAATACAAGAAACTTTTAAGTAGAATTTGACCAATAATAAAGGTCATGAAAATGTGGAAATAAATGAAAATCATAGAAAATTTATTATTGTATTTATGTAATTAAAATCATGAAAATATATTAAATAAAATTTGACCAATAATCAAAATCATGAAAATATATTAAATTGGATTTGACAAATATATTTTTTAACAAATGGTGAAATTCAAACTCTATACCATATTTTTGTAAATTTCATAAAAATGATGAGAAATGAATTTTGATATATATATATATATGTATATATATATATGACATTTGAATAGGGAAATCGGTTTCTAAAATGCCATATTAAATGTGTATAAATCTAAAAATGTAACGTAAGATAATATTGAAAAGTATAATAACGTTTTAAATTACGTTGCCATTGGTATATTAATGGAACTTTGACCAACAACAATATAAGATTGATTATCTTACTATAGATAATTTAATGTCTTATAGAATAATCAACTAAATTTCATTTTCAGATTATATAATAATCAATTGAATTACATAAATTGTGAAATATAAATAAATACATGAATACTAACAGAAATATACATTAATATTAAACAAAAATAAAAGGCATCTTATCAAACAATCCTCAATCCATGAAATTAATTAGCTATATCAAGTTGGGGACAATAACCTGAAATGAGAAAATTAAATATCAATATCACATAATTAATAAATTATAAATTATGGAAGATTTGAATCATGTGAAAAAAATGTAAAATTGATGTTAGAATTTACAACCTGAAAATTTGAATCGCAATACCGGAAAAACGAAATAGTGAAGATCTCCATTGAATCTTCGATTTTGATATATAACCTAAAGAGATTATAAGAAAAAATCATATAATTATTAATATGAATACAAACAAAAACATAAAACAAAAATAATTGTAATTGATATAAAACATCATGCTTGGGAATGCAAGACTTCCGTACATATGCTTGAATTCTATTACCCTGAAACATTAATATTAACATTACTAAAATATTGTATGAATGATATATAAAAATTAATGAATGTGTAAGAATACCACTTCGTCTTGCACAATCATTTTGATCGGCCTATCCTCCTCGGGCTTTGAATTGTCTTTCAGACGCCAAAGTTTCAAAATACGCGCCTTCAGTATACACTCACTGTTAAAAACATCCAATTGGTTCAACATGGTGATGTTTGTTGGCTCAATTTTCCTAGTGGTAAAAATAAAAAATAAACAAAAAATTAAGGTATTAAAAATAGCAGTTTTAAGCCAAATACTAAAGAACAAAATGCACGATATAAACACAAGACAAAATAGAAACCTTAGAAACAAAGACAATCATTTTTGCTAAGATGGTGGGATAGTGTAAGAATTGTGGTGTAAAAGTGAAGTATTTATACGGATTGAATTTTGGGAGAATGGAATATATAAGGAATGTATATAGGGATTTAATTTAAAACAAAAAATTAGGAAATTTCAATAAAATTAAAATATGGACGTAAATTAGGGAATGGGGATTAACTGATTTTCCAAAAATTTGAATTACTCAAATGTAATGTGGTCAAATTAGATTATAAGATTATATATATAAATGAATTAAATTTATATCTTTAAATCTAGACTATATTTAATCATAAGGAATGTAACTTATTAATGTAGAAATATATGTTAGTAATTATGTATTTACATTAATATAATAAATCATCAATTATATTACCGTATATCCAAATATCTAATGTATAAAAATACCGTATATATAATATATAAAATTATAATAAATTAGGATATATTAAAATACTAAATCATATGATTGAAATTTTACAAAATACTCAACATAATATAACTAATAAGCATTTAAATAATTAAATAATTGATATTAGTTGTGGAAAAATAAGTTACTAATTTTTATTTATTTATTAACATTAAGAAATTTTTAATATAGTTGACCAGTAATTATCAATTACAATACTTACAATATATTTAACATATTTAACATTAGAATCAACCTCATATATTTAAATCATTAGTCGCTCAATTTGGAAGCAGTCAATGGTCAAAATCCGTATTTATAGAAATTACAATAATTAATTGAATTATAGAAATTACAATGAATTACAATATTATCAATTACAATGCTTAATCAAATCCTTAGTCAAATGATACACGATAATTAAGTGAATTATAGAAATTCCGTAATTAAATAATTCCTTAGTGAAATGAAGGATTCATTCCTAATTTACAGAAATAGATTAGGAATTTGAATTTATACTCTAATGGTTCAAATTTGAATGAGTCAATCGGTGATATTCATAAATATTCAAAAATATAAGATTAGAACCAATTATACTAATCGGTCAATTTGATAAATTTTCATAAATATAAGATTAGAACAAACTATACTAAAGTGAAATCCGTAATCTTTGTATATCGAATCCTATCAATGAAATATCAGTTAATTATCTATTATATAAAATACATCAAACCCGGTGGGTAACCTAAATTCGTGAATGAAATAAATAATAATTAAAAAAATAAATTAGTTTTAGTATGTTATAATTGAAATCGTAATTAGTTATTAATTATAATTATTAAACATTTAAGATTAAAGATTAAATGAAAGATGAAACATAATCATTAAAGAGAATTGATTCTATCTTATTTTAATTTCTTTTTGATTTATTTTATTAAGATGAAAATTAGACAAGTGATTCATATAAATGAAAAGTATAATCAACAACCAATAGAAAGAGTGGAAATGGACTTAAAGTCTATTGCTAATAGTATAGTTAGATTGTTAGAAATGATTATTAATGTGTGCATAATACATTGATTAAGGAGATGAGAGATTAGAAGATTAACGGAGACTTTTATGCTAGGATTGAATGTGGTTAGAAAAACTAAGCATCATTATTTTTTTATTAGTATAGTAAGATGATTATTAATTTATTAGTACAGATTTTCGATATTAAAATTATATTATTATTATTATTATGAACATTATTGTTTTATAATTATAATATTATATTAATGTATTATAATTATTATTATTTTATCAATGTTATTATTATTTTAAACTGATGAATTAAAACTCATAAAGCACATACGTAATTCAACGGTTTTTCGATTATTTTTATAGTTTAACAATATCGTCGTAATACACTGGTCCCTAAAACTAGTTATTATTAATATTTGTATTATTATTAATATAATTTATTATTGTTAATAATAATAAAAATAATAATAAAGTAATGAATCATTCTTACATGACAACCAAACAAGACAATAAAATGATAATGATCTATTTCATTTATTTGTCTATTCTATTACTCCCTTCATTCTATTTTCACATTAATTCAATTACCTCATACCATATAGACTTTTAAAGCATTTGTTATATAAGTTTCACTAGTAGTTTCTACAACTCATATGGATCAAGAGCTGCTATATTTTTTAAAACAAAGTTTCTACCCATATAACTTCAGAAAGGAAAACCAAACAAAATGTAGCCTGTATAAGAAAGCCTACACCCAAAGAAAACAACCTAAACTATTTTTTTGTTCATTTAGCCTGTTCCTTTTGAAGTAGAGGTAGGTTGATTATTAAGCTTATTGGCCTTAATATGTCGAGCTAAAAATTTAGCATTTGGTCTTCAGTTATTTACCATACTAAAATATAAACCAAATCAAAACCGATAACTAACCAAAATAACCAAACTGACTTTCAGTTATCAGTTTTAGTTTTGGATTTTAGAATAACCAAACTTCAGTCATCAGTTTCAATTATGTGTAAAACCGAACCGATGTTCGCTCACCCTAGATTGAAAAGTCCCATTCAAAATATTCTTATTGATTTAATCTAGAGTTTTCAGTTGAACCGCCTAACCTAAGTTTTTTAAAGATCATTTCCACGAAAAATCTAGACAATTTCAATCTTTGACACGTACACACGCACAAAAACACCCATACGTCATCATCACCAAAAGGAAGTAATCACAAACCATTATTTCTACCTCCATAAAAAAAATATTAATAAATAAAAAACATATTCTTGTTATGAATTATTGGTGAATGGTGGATGACACAATTGTCAAACACCTTTATTCACACGAACATGAATTATTGGTGAATGGTGGATGACACAATTGTCAAACATCTTTATTCACACGTTTTATTCACAATTGTCAAACTATTGAAATGTTCATCAATAGTTTAGATTGTCGGTAATTTACTTTTTGCACAGTAGTTTTTGCCTTATAAATAGAATGTATTTGTAACGATGTGAACTACTCCCCGGTAGAATTAACAATTCACATATATTTCTTCACTCTCTTGTCTCTTAGATATAATAAAGATCAATTATCATTTCAATAATCTTGTTATAATTAGAGCTAATATTATAACATGTTATCAGCACGAGCCGCTTATATCCTAATCAAGAAAGGTAATAGACACAAAGGTATCTACATAAACATCATAAACACTTCTTTAATTATGTACATTAGATATATATCTATGCATATACATATACTAACTAATATACTGAGTAATAGCAATAATGTGTATAAACATTGTTATTAAAATTTGATAACTATTTTAGAAGTTAGATTTATTTACACTAACAATTCTATTCTTATTATTGTACATACTAATTATATATATATATATATATATATATATTATAAAATAAACTGTATTTAATATCTTATTTATTATCTTACTTTAAAATAATTAATATTATATATTATATATATACACACACACACAAACGGTAATATTACCGTTATAAACGGTAATATAACCGTTATAAATGGGTTATAAACCTCCACTATAAATAACCAATCATTAACCCCATTTCATTTACAACAAACATTCTTCTTATTAAATTTATCCAAGATAAAATTCTCAAAATGATTCACCCGGTTTTGATGTTGGTCACTATAATGCTTATACTACTTTTCATTCTAATTTTTAATCTCCCATCTGAAGAGTTCGGCATGTTCTTTTTATTTTATATGTTTATAGCTCTACCAATGTATTGTATCTCATTGTTGATTGATATATATGGATTCTAATATTTATCTTATTATTTGCTCTATTATGTTTAGCAACAAAATGTCAAATATAGCAAAACTCGAATTCCCAGCACTCAACATTTCTGGAGAAAATTATATGTCTTGGACAGCAAATGTCAAAAGACATTTAAAATCTATGGATGTGTTAGACGCAATCCAAGAATACAATGATTGCTCTGACCAGGATAAAGCAAGAGCTGATGTTTTCATCCATAAACATATTGATGAATTGCTACAGCATGAGTATTTTAATTATGATAACCCATATATGATATGGGAAGATTTGAAAAGCAGATTCGGTCATCTAAAGGAAGTTTTACTTCCTACTTCTAGAGATGAATGGAACAGTCTTAGGTTCCAAGATTTTAAGAGGGTAAATGATTACACCTCTGCTTTATACCGAATTTGTTCAAAGCTAGAATTTTGTGGGTATCCCGTAACAGAGGAAGAAAAGTTAGAGAAAACTTTCTCCACGTTTCATGCATCAAATATAAACTTGCAAACACATTATCGTTTGCAGAATTTTAAGAGATACTCTGATCTAAATGCATTACTCCTTGTAGCCGAGAAAAATAATGAATTATTGATGAAAAATCATCAATCTCGTCCCACGGGTTCATTAGCAATACCAGAAGCACATGTTGCTCACAAAAGTTCTCATAAAAATTCTGATCATAAATGGGAACAAAGTCGAGGACGAGGCCGTGGACGTGGACGTGGTCATTTTGACAAAAGGCATTTTAATGATCGTAAGCATCAATTCAAATGGAACAATAACTCTTACGGTCGTGGTCGTGGTCGTAACCAGAGAGCCAATAATTATCATGTCCCACACAATACTAATTCCAACCACCAAAATAAATGGAATGAAGCTGGTAGGTCCGAAAACAATGGCACTTCATGTTTTAGATGTGGAAGTACAAACCACTGGGCAAAGGCTTGTCGCACAGCTCCACATCTGTGTGAACTGTACCAAGCCTCTCTAAAAGGAAAAGAGAAAGAAGTGAACCATGTTGATAACTTTAATAATATCAATGCTGTGCTAAGCGTTGAAGACTTTGGGATGGAACTTTGAAACAAAGTTGCTTGACTACTATAATTAGATGCAATTATTAAGTGTGTTCTCATTATCTTTAATTATGTAGTTTCTCTTCCATGTACTACTTGTGTTTCAATTAAAGTTCTTAT
Organism: Bidens hawaiensis; assembly: GCF_021521415.1. Taxonomy (NCBI): domain Eukaryota; kingdom Viridiplantae; phylum Streptophyta; class Magnoliopsida; order Asterales; family Asteraceae; genus Bidens; species Bidens hawaiensis. Next base: position 8,254 of record NW_027493571.1, on the reverse strand, counting down.
TAAAATATCATATGTCTTCGTTATACACTTATTTTTTTCTCTTAATATTTTTCAAGATTTAAAATGAAAATCACCGGAGCACAAGATCAAACAAATGAAGAAGATATATGTATAGCGGATAGTGGAGCCACGCATACTATACTTAGATCTAAAAAATATTTTTATGAACTGAAACCAACAAAAGGGATCATCAATACAATATCAGGTCCTACAAACTTGATAGAAGGAGTGGGAAAAGCTAATTTAGCATTACCAAATGGTACAAAGCTCAAAATAGAAAATGCTTTATTTTCCCCAAAATCAACAAGAAATTTGTTGAGTTTCAGAAACATATATCATAATGGATATGATACTCAGTCAAGGACTGTTAGTAATGAAAAATATTTGCATATCATAAGCAAAGATCAAATATTGGAAAAATTGCCAATGCTCCATTCTGGTTTGCATTATACATATATAAATGTGCCTCAAGCACATATGGCAGTCAAAGAAAATTGTTGCGATTCTGGTATCATAAACTTATGGCATGACAGATTAGGCCATCCAGGATCCACAATGATGAAAAGGATCATTGAAAATACACATGGGCATCCACTGAAAGGTCAAAAGATCCATAAAATAGATAAAATGCATCAATGTACATCTTGTTCTCTTGGAAAATTAATTACAAGGCCTTCGCCATTAAAAGTCGATAAAGAAACACCAATGTTTCTTGAAAGAATTCAAGGTGACATATGTGGACCAATTCATCCACCATGTGGACCATTTAGATACTTCATGGTCTTAATAGACGCATCCAGCAGATGGTCTAATATCTCTTTATTATCGACTCGTAATGTTGCTTTTGCAAAATTTCTTGCTCAAATCATCAAATTACGTGCACATTTTCCGGATTATACCATTAAAAGAGTAAGGCTTGATAATGCGGGAGAATTTACATCACATGCTTTTGATGATTATTGCATGTCTGTGGGAATTGTTGTAGAACACCCTGTTGCTCATGTACACACACAAAATGGCTTAGCCGAGTCGTTGATCAAACGCCTTCAGCTAATAGCTAGACCATTAATAATGAGGACAAAACTCCCTGTTTCTATTTGGGGTCATGCAATTATGCATGCTGGATCATTAATCCGCATGAGACCAAGTGCAAATCATAAATACTCTCCCACACAACTTGTTTCTGGAAATGAGCCAAATATCTCTCATCTTAGAATTTTTGGTTGTGCTGTGTATGTTCCTATTGCACCACCACAACGCACAAAAATGGGTCCCCAAAGAAGGTTGGGAATATATGTTGGATATGAAACATCTTCCATCATAAGATACCTTGAACCTTTAACAGGTGATGTATTTACAGCACGTTTTGCTGATTGTCATTTTAACGAGACAATGTTCCCAGCATTAGGGGGAGAAATGAAAAAGCAAGAAAGAGATATATCATGGTGTGTACCATCATTGTTACACCTAGACCCAAGATCAAAACAAAGTGAGACAGAGGTTCAAAAAATAATACATCTACAAGAAATTGCAAATCAGTTACCTGATGCATTTACTGATATAAACAGGGTCACTAAATCTCATATACCAGCTGCTAATGCTCCAGCTCGAGTTGAGATTCCAAGCAAGCAAAACCATAATAATGCACCTCATGAATCTCAAAAACGTTTAAAACGTGGAAGGCCAATCGGTTCAAAGGATAAAAATCTTCGAAAAAGAAAGGGTTCTGAGAAGGATACTGACCCTAAGGAAGGAATGATTGACAAAACCTTCCCTCAAGAAAGAATAAATGATATAACATTTCCGCAGGAAGAAATAAATGATTCCAATAAAGAATTGTCAATAAACTATGGTAAATCACATATAATGTGGGATCGAGATGAAATGGAAAATATTGATGATATATTTTCTTATTCTGTGGCAAGCGATATCATGGAAGAAAATGATGACCCTGAACCAAAATCTGTAGATGATTGTAAAAATCGACAAGATTGGAACAAATGGAAAGATGCTATGCAAGCTGAATTAAAATCACTAAACAATCGAAAGGTTTTTGGACCTATTGTCATTACACCAAAGTCAATGAAACCTGTAGGATATAAATGGGTTTTTGTGAGAAAACGAAATGAGAAAAATGAAGTTACAAGATATAAAGCAAGACTTGTAGCTCAAGGTTTTTCTCAGAGGCCAGGAATTGACTATGAAGAAACGTATTCTCCTGTCATGGATGCTATTACGTTTAGATATTTAATCAGCTTAGCAGTCTCTAAAAATTTAGAGATGCGCCTTATGGATGTTATCACAGCTTACTTGTATGGATCACTAGATAGTGACATCTATATGAAAATTCCCGAAGGATTTAAACTCCCCGATGCAATAAGCTCAAAGCCTAAGGAAATGTATTCCATCAAATTACAAAGATCCTTGTATGGACTGAAACAATCTGGAAGGATGTGGTACAATCGTTTGAGTGATTATTTGATAAGCAAAGGATACACAAATAATCTTATTTGTCCATGTGTCTTCATCAAGAAGACAACATCAGGATATGTGATCATAGCTGTGTATGTTGACGATCTAAATTTAATTGGGACACAAAAGGAAATTACTGAAGCAATTGCTTTTTTAAAGAAAGAATTCGAAATGAAAGATCTTGGAAAAACCAAATATTGTCTTGGTTTACAAATTGAGCATATGCATAATGGGATACTTGTGCATCAGTCAACTTATAATGAGAAACTCTTAAAACGTTTCAATATGGACAAAGCAAATCCTTTAAGCACACCGATGGTTGTTAGATCACTCAATGTTGACAATGATCCATTTCGTCCTTGCGAAGATAATGAAGAGATTCTTGGTCCCGAAGTACCATACCTCAGTGCAATTGGAGCCCTTATGTGTTCTTACTAACTGTACAAGACCTGACATTTCTTTTGCAGTTAATTTATTGGCAAGATTTAGTTCATCCCCTACTAAAAGACATTGGAATGGCATTAAACATATTTTTCGGTATTTAAAAGGAACTGTTGATTTAGGTTTATTTTATCCTAACGATTCAAAAGAAGGGTTAGTTGGTTATGCAGATGCAGGTTATTTATCTGACCCCCATAAAGCAAAATCTCAAACTGGATACGTATTTAAGAATGGAGGAACTGCGATTTCATGGCGTTCTCAGAAACAAACACTCATTGCAACATCTTCAAATCATGCTGAAGTCATTGCATTGCATGAAGCTTCAAGAGAATGTGTATGGTTAAGATCTATGTCACGACACATATTGATTTCTTGTGGACTAGAGAAAGATCGAATTCCAACTCCTATCTATGAAGATAATGCAGCTTGTGTCTCGCAAATGAAGGAAGGATATATCAAAAGTGACAGAACAAAGCATATACCACCAAGATACTTTGAGTATACTCGAGACCTTATTAAAGACAATCAGGTTGAAATGAGATATGTCCAGTCCAGCAACAACTCAGCTGATCTTTTCACAAAAGCACTTTCCACAGCAACATTCAGGAAACATGTTCATGATATTGGCATGCGCCATGTACAAACAATGTAACGACCTGCAATTTGAGGGGGAGCTATATACTGCACTCTTTTTCCCTTAGCTATAGTTTTTTCCCCATTGGGTTTTTTTCTTTAGCAAGGTTTTTAATGAGGCAGTTCTTCAAGACCCCGACGTTTTGAAATGGTGTCATCCAAGGGGGAGTGTTATGAATTATTGGTGAATGGTGGATGACACAATTGTCAAACACCTTTATTCACAGGAACATGAATTATTGGTGAATGGTGGATGACACAATTGTCAAACATCTTTATTCACACGTTTTATTCACAATTGTCAAACTATTGAAATGTTCATCAATAGTTTAGATCGTCGGTAATTTACTTTTTGCACAGTAGTTTTTGCCTTATAAATAGAATGTATTTGTAACGAAGTGAACTACCCCCCGGTAGAATTAACAATTCACATATATTTCTTCACTCTCTTGTCTCTTAGATATAATAAAGATCAATTATCATTTCAATAATCTTGTTATAATTAGAGCTAATATTATAACAATTCTTGGAATCTTCTTTTGCTACCAATTAATTTCCTCTTTTTTGATTCTTTCTTTGTTGAAGCCCATCAGAAAGTTTTTATTTCATCTTTTCCTTTAATCCAATAATTTTTCTTTCTCTGATTCTCTGTGTGTTTATGTGTTTGTGTGTGAGAGAGAAAATCAATATCTGCTTACCTAAACCAAAACCAATCCATTAAATATGTGTGTTCAAGACCTAGAGGGTGTTTGGCCTAGCTTTTTTAGCAAAGCTTATAGCTTTTTTAGCTTTTTTTATAAAATAAGCTTCATTTGGCGTTTGGTTTAGCTTTTTTTGCTTAGGCTTATAAGCTTATATAAGTTAATTTGTAGAAGCTTTTTTGAAGATGGTTTTTTAGCTTATTTGAAAAAACTTATTTGTTTAAGGGAGAAAATTACTCTTTTGCCTTCAAATGATGATGGGATTAAAAATATTGAAGTAACTTATTACTATAATAAATTAAAAATGATGGATTTAACAACTTATTAAGATGTATAATCAACTTGTAGAATATAAGCTATAAGCTTTAAAAAGGGCTTATTAAATAATAAGCTAATTCAAACATTTAAGCATAAGCTTATTTTATTAAATAATAAAATAAGCTATAAGCTTAAAAAAAAATATAAGCATAAGCTTAAAAATATAAGCTAGGCCATACACACCCCAGAACAAGTTTGTGAAGAAGAAGAAATAGACCATTTGTCGTTCAAAACAAACAATAATATTAATCATACCACTCAGTTTGCTTCTCATCAGATCAATCTTTCCACTTCTTTCCCTGTAAGTCAATAAAGATTGTTACTTTCTTGATTTTTTTATAGTTTGTAGTGGTGAATTGGATATTAATTTGAGTAAAATACTTTGATTTCTTTCATGGGTTGTTTCTTGATTTGGATAAAATTGATAATTTGAGCTGGTTTTGCTTAAAAATTGTTACTTTTTTGTTTTTTAGTTTGTAGTGTTGAATTGGATATTAATTTGACCAAATTACTTCAATTTCTTTTATGGGTTGTTTCTTGATTTGCATAAAATTGATAATTTGAGCTGGGTTTTGCTTAAAAATTGTTAATTTATTGTTTTTTTGTAGTTTGTAGTGGTGAATTGGATATTAATTTTGACTAAATTACTTTGATTTCTTTCATGGGTGCTTTCTTGATTTGCATAAAATTGATAATTCCAACTGGGTTTTGTTTAATTTTGAGTTAAATAAAGATTGCTACTTTCTTGATTTTGCAAATTACATGTAAATTTAACCAAATTACTTCAATTTCGTTTATAGTTTTTTTCTTGATTTGCTTAAAATTAATAATTTCAACTGGGTTTTGTTAATTTGGAATTTTTAATTGAATAAAGGTTGCTACTTTCATGGGTTCTTTCTTTATCCACATAAAATCCATAATTCCAACTGTGTTTTTTTGAATTTTTTAAGTGAATATTGCAGGTGTAAATTACCTTTGAAAGTTTGAATTTGACCAAATTACTTCAATTTCTTTCATGGGTTCTTTCTTGATCTACATAAAATCCATAATTCCAACTGTGTTTTTTTGAATTTTTTTAAGTGAATATTGCAAGTGTAAATTACCTTTGAAAGTTTGAATTTGACCAAATTACTTCAATTTCTTTCATGGGTTCTTTCTTGATCTACATAAAATCCATAATTCCAACTGTGTTTTTTTGAATTTTTTTAAGTGAATATTGCAGGTGTAAATTACCTTTGAAAGTTTGAATTTGACCAAATTACTTCAATTTCTTTCATGGGTTCTTTCTTGATCTACATAAAATCCATAATTCCAACTGGGTTTTGTTTAATTTTGGAATTTTTATTAATCTTTCTTCTTGTTTTTTTTTAATTGCAGCTTTAAATTCCCTTTGAATTTGACCAAATTGTTTAAATTACTATCATGGGCTGTTTCTTAATTTGCATATCATCAATAATTTAAACTTGATTTTGTTTAATTTTAGAATCTTTTAAGTCAGTGTTCTTAGGTTTTAGTGCTTATCTTAAATCTTAAATTAGGCCTTTTTGTTCATATCTTCCCTTGACCAAAACTGAATCTTGATCTTGTGACTCTTGTCCCATTTGGGTTTCATTTTGGAAGCTTAATCTTTAATTGTAAATGATTTGATTTCAAGTCTTTTTTTAGAAAATTTCCCTTTTTGGATAAGATCTTTTCATAATTTCCATTTTCCAATGGCTGTTATCAATGTTTTAAAAACAGTTCGTACCGGCTGGTTGAACCGGTTATACCAGCTTTCAAACAGGCAGCCGGTATTTATTCATTTATTTTTTTTTATCATGGATTAGCTTTTGGAATTTTTTATCGAGTCATGTACTTTTTGGTTATTTTTGAATTAAAGTTGCATTTATATGAACTTACAGGCTAAAATCGGTTGTACCATTTTTTAAGCGGTTTTTAAAACATTGGTTGTTATGTATAGAATTGTGCAAATCTGAAACATAAAAAAAGTCAATATCAAATTTGGTTGTTGACTTTTTTGGTTGTGAGTTTATAAATAAAGATCTAGATCGTATAATATATTATCAATTTCACTAAATAGTTTCATTTGATCACAGATGGAGAGTATATGTGAAAATACAGTTGTTTCAGAAGAGAAATATAATAATTTTATTCCCATTCTTCGGTCTGGAGAATGGTCTGATATTGGGCATAGACCATATATGGAAGACACTCATATCTGCATACCAGATCTTGCTAGAAACTTTAATAATAAGTTAGTTGGTGAAGAAGCCATCTCATTTTATGGGGTCAGTAAGTTTATCTCTCTATTATTCAAATCCTCTGCTATTTTTTTTTCACCACTATACAAACATTAAATGCGAGGATGAGCTTAGTACCGGTACTGAAAAAGTACCGAAAATACTAATCCCGAAAATCCCAAAAAATGGCTACCGGTACCAAAATGCTCAGTACAGTATGGTACCGGTACTAAAGAGAAAAAAATGGGTAAAATATCAGTACTCTACTTATCCTGAAACCTCAGAAAGCGGGCGAATTGGTACAGACGTACTCGGTTCGGTACTGGAAAAGACAAAAAGTAGTAAAAAGGGTTGTATTATAAGGCAAAAAGTGGTCCATATAAACTCTAAAATCATAAGGCCAGTATGATGTTTTGACTGATAAAGAAATAACTGATATGACCATTGAAAAAGCGTTACAACCCCATGTGACCTTTTCTTTACCTATCATAGGGTTCGTGTGACCTTTTTGGCATGTAAACGAGCCGAACGAACACAATGACATCATGTTTGTGTTCGTTCAATTAATTTTAACCATTCATTCGACTGGACACGAACAATTAAACTAACAAAGTTTCTTTTGTTCATGTTCGTTCGTTAAGAAAATAAACGCGTACTCGTTCGTTAAAAGTATAAATGAACGGTTCATAAATGAACATAACTGACCATAGATGAACGTGCGTAACTTAGCTAAAAACCAACCCAAAAGTAAATGTGTACGTAAAACAATGTGTCAGGTCTAAAAACTCATTAAACTAGCCTAAATGATAATAGGCTTTAGTATTTTATTGAATACATTGAGAAACGTAAACTAACAAACATAAGTGTACGTAAACGAACGACCATAAACGAAGTTAGAAGAGGTAACACTACAAACATGTTGAACGATTGAAAAATATGTTCATGCCCTTTCGTCTAACTAAATAAATTTTTTTTATCATGTTTGTTCGTTTCTTAAATAACATGAATATAAACGAACTCTCCGTCTAACGGATCACAACAGCTCGCTGAACGTTTGGTATATATACATGTGACTCATACTGCCCATGTGACAGTTGCCTAATTATTTAAAACTTTTAATAATAATATAAGTTTTATTTATTTGTGGGAACAACAGGTGTTTGATGGGCATGGAGGTGAAGGTGCATCACATTTTGTGCGTGACAATCTGCCAAGAATCATTGTTGACGATGATAGTTTCCCTCTGGAACTTGAAAAGGTTGTCACGAGGTCTTTTATGGAGACAGATGCTGCATTTGCCAGGTCATGTGCTCTTCACTCTGCACTCTCTTCTGGCACTACTGCACTCACTGCCATCATAGCTGGAAGGTCACTTCTTTTATTTTACTTATTTATATATTATATATTATATATTATATATTAATGTGACTCAACATCGACTACTAGTGA